>NC_051068.1:22049935-22424155 GCF_004664715.2 Peromyscus leucopus
AAGCACCTGCTTTGTTCAAAACATACCTTAACTATCCTGTGTAATGGTTGATCCTTAGCCCCATACAGTTTAAAATGAAAGCATGTACATGAGCAAATTGACATTACCATATTAGAACTATACAGAAATAGGAGCTCTAGACAAATGAAAATTTCAAACGAGAAAGTATCTTTGCAAGAGCTTGATTAATGAATAATATGTTGCACATTATAGTTTTTGTGATACAGACAGACAGGAAGAAGATAGTTTAAAGGGCAAACAGGTTCTGCTTAGAAATGACTGTTGTCGGCATGTTCACCAACGTTCTTTAGACATCTTGCTGTGTACACACACCACATATTACACATACACAACTTTACATAACAAGATACTTAATATTTATAACCTGCCCCTTCCTCCAACTCAGCTTTATGTTAGGAGTTTTCCTCATCAGTAAATATGGACTGATACAATTATATTGAATGATAATAGAATATCTCATTAGATCACCATCATGAATTTAGCTAGTCCCCTATTGGTAGACACTTAAAGTATTTCATTATTTAAAATATTCCATACAGCCATCGCTTATGTGTGCATGGTGCCATTGGTCTTCACTTGATGGAAGAAAAGGAACATTTAAACTTGGAATGTGCACTGCCATGCATACCTCAGAATCCACATTACCTTGGATCAGCCCCTGCTGCTCATCTTCCCTGGTCTCCTGGGTCCCAAAGCACTTGGGATGGAACCAGCCTGTGGCCTCTATGTATCTTTACCAGGGACACTCTGTAGCTATGGAGCCTAGGCTCCTACTACAGGTAGTGGGACAGGAGCTGAGTCACCCTTATTAACAGGTGACAGAGATCGGCGGGCGACTGCCTCAGTTCCTTGGCCTGCCATGGCATGATGGTCGCAAGCAGTGTTTTCAACTGACGCTGGAGAGTTCAGTTCAGCGTTGGGCAGTGATCTCTTGGCTGTAGCCTCCCTCCCTCCCACCCACACCCTTGTTTGTTTGGTTTTTTAGACAGGGTGTCCCTGTGTGACAGTCTTGGTTGTCCTGGAACTTGCTCTGTAGGTCAGGCTGGCCTCGAACTCACAGATATCCCACTGCCTCTGCTGCTCAAGTGCCGTGATTAAAGGCGTGTGCCTGTGCCGCTGCCGCTGCTGCCCAGCTTTGTCCCTTCTTATTAACCAACTTTGCCCCTCCCTTGCTGGGCTCTCTGGGAGCTTTCCTCCAATCTCAGGCTCAGGATCTGCTTTTGGTGAAACTCTTTTGAAGGCAACCTTAATGTTCCAGATGTGAAGTGTGGTAGGCAAAGCAGGGCACCCCCGTCCAGGGTGCCTACATCTTCCTCCCGGGAACCTATGAAAACGTTCTGTTACATGGCAAAAAAGGACTGTGGATGTTGTCAAATACGTAATCACGTACAAGAATCTCGACCTGCAGAGCTGGTGAGGTGGCTCAGAAGGTAAAGGTGCTGGCCACCAAGCTTGTCAACCTACTCTGGATCACTGGGACCCACACCACAGAGAGAGAGAGAGAGAGAGAGAGAGAGAGAGAGAGAGAGAGAGAGAGAGAGAGAGAGAGAGAATGGACTCCCACAAGCTGTCCTCTGATCTCCACAAATACACTGCAGCACGTCCACGTGCTTGTTTCTGCACATGCACACATGCATGCATGCATGCACACACACACTACATAGATGTATTATTCAACTAGAAGTCCAAACATAACCACAAAGGTCCTGGACAATTAAAGAGAGAGGCAGGAGGAAGCCAGAGACAAAGGTTAACCATCACAGAGAAGCAGTGTGGTATCTGAAGATGGAGGAGGCCATGAGCCAAAGAGAGTGGGTGGTTGCTGGAATCTGGAAGAGACGAGAATCTAGTCCTCACTACACACAGCCTCTGTAGGGACCAGGAGTGTCCCAAGTCGATTTTAGTTCTTTGCCATCTGGACTGGGCTTTGAGCCTACATAATTGCCCTAACACTGTGGTAACCTGTTACAGCAGCAGCAAAATCTAATACAGAATGCTAAAGACTACAAGGTAGCTTGGTGCTAGAGCACCGCATGGCTGGGTGTGTTATTCCAAATCGGGCCTTGAGCAAGGAAGGCCGAGAGGAACAAATAAGAGACAGGCCAGTCAGGAAGAGCATTCCTTCCCCCTGAGCAGAAGCAGCTTCGCTTCGGTTAAGTTTAGAGTGGCTGACTCACTGTCTCCTAACAGAGGCTCCTGGCCAGAGAGCCTCCCGACAGGCTGGGAGTTTGTGTATTTTAATTTACGTGAAGATTCTGTTAAATTTCTTAAAACCTTAACACATATAAAATGAATCTGAGAGAATGAAAAGCTAAAAAAAAATCCACTGGGAGAATTCTTGGATTCTCCACTTGCCTGTGGACCTAATGCAAATGTCTGAAGTAGAATCTGGGAATCCACATCTCCAATCAGGTTATGGGCTGGGGGTGTGGCTCAGCTGGTAGCGTGCTTGCCTGCCTAAGAAGTATGAAGTTCTGGGTTTGGTCCCTGGCACTGCCTAAACCCACACAGTAGCAAGTGCCTGTAGTTCCCAGAACACTGAGGTTGAAACAGAAAGATCCAGAATTCAAGCTCATTGTTGTCCTGGGCTGTGTGCGACTCTATTTAAATAAACAAGTTATTCTGACACGCATAGTTGAAGAGGACTCTGTAAGCACCTGCCCTTGGGGACTGGCTCTTCATGCCTCACCTTGTTAGGTGATGCAGGCAAGGTCAGAAGGGAAGGGAGTCACTTGGGGTTTTCGCCTGTTGTTTCTTGATCCAAAATCATAGTGTTGCTCCTGTTGGGGACAGGGAGTCCCAGCCATCAATAGCATCGGCCAGTAGCTCTTCCCTTGACATAGGGAAGGTTACCTGTGTCACCTGGGACAGAGCATCGGCCTGAGCCCCCGAGGGTGTTGGATATTGTAGTTGGGGCTGCTGCCTCCAGTGGCATTTCATCATCTGGCTGCTGTGCATGCTCTTTCCTGACGACCTTCCAGGATGGGGGCAGTATGGCTGCTGCCGACTGAAAGCTGAAAACTCCAACATTTGGAATATCTCAGGGATTACAGATGTGCCCAGGGTGTCCTCCCCCAGTGTGGGCCAAAGAGGTCACCTTCAAAGAATGCTTGCCTTTGTCTCCTGGCATTTTGAAGGGGCCCCTGCTTGTCTAGCTCCGTGCAGCTCTGAAATGTCAGGAGATAAGAAATGCCTCTCAGCATGGAGGCTTCCAGACACATATGTGACAAGAAGTTTGGCTCGAGCTTTACAAGTGTCAGATGTCTAGGAGAAAGCAATATGGGTATAGTATTTCAGCTGCTATTTTGGTACCTTGTACATGAGCCTGCAGCATTAGAAAAACTACTTCTCAGCTTTGGGTGATAGCCTTGCTGGCGCTCGGCATGCATGTCTGAAAGTACAGTTGGGTGACATACTAGTTACAGGCCACAGCAAGTTGCCTACAATCAACCTGGGAACCGGGTTTCGAGGGGGTGCCCTGGAGGGGCCCAGACATCTCACATCTTGTGGTGACTTGGGTGGCATGGCCGCAGAGACTTCATCAGATGGTACCGTGGAGGTTTTAATCAGCTCTTGCAACGCCCTGCAAAGTTGGCAAACATAATATCCTCACCTCTCAGGAGTGGTGAGAGGTCTAACAGAAAGGGCCATACATGCAGTTGACTTATTGCTGAATGTATCAGACGGGTGACATCAGAACCATAGTTTTCTCTGGGTAGCTCAAGAAATCTGTCTCCTGGTGGGAGAGCATTTTCGGTACCTGGTGACCTGCTGAAAAGATGACATTATCTAGCTATCCCTTGCTTAAGAGTAAATGCTTAGGGCACTTGGCTTAGTGGCTGTCATGACAGTAAAGAAAAGATGGATAAGGAAAGAAAACAAAATCCAGGGATGCAGATTGTTACGGCACTAATGCCCAACGAAGTGTTTATGTCTAGTCTGAGTGGTAATACACTCTGCTCACCCAGAATCTTATTATTTATTTTTTTAGACAGGGTCTCCTTATGTAGCACTTGTTGGCCTGGAACTCTGTATGAAGACCAGGCTGTTTTTGAACTCACAGAGACCCTCCTGCTTCTGGTGTCCAAGTGCTGGGATATTAAGGCATATAAATGTAGTGGTATTTGCTCTGCCCATGACCTTGGGCTATAGGCCCTGAAGGAGGCAGTGTTTCTTACTGTTGTATGTGAACCCTTAAAAAGAAAGGGAGAAGGGTCACGAACCTCCCTGCTGCCTGCTTCCTGGTCTGATCAAACTGCCAGGTAGATTTTGCTCCCAGTCAGAACAGAGGACTACTTCAGCTGTTTACTTGTATTTGTGAGTACATTTTCTCAATTTACATCTTAATAAGTCCCTATTACTCATTAAATAGACTCACGTGGATTGATCTTAAATATACCACCATGCCCAGATTTAAATTTCATTTCTACTTATTCACTTATTTAAAATCCAGTGCTGAGCTGTGAACATCATAGTTTATTAAGGTCAAGGAGACCACAATGGAGAGAGAGAGAGAGAGAGAGAGAGAGAGAGAGAGAGAGAGAGAGAGAGAGAGAGAGAGAGAGGCTCTTGAATGATCCAAATGTACTGTCTTAGTTAGGGTTTCTATTGCTGTGAAGAGACACCATGACCACGGCAACTCTTATAAAGGAAAACATTTAACTGGAGTACCTTACAGTTTCAGAGGTTTAGTCCATTGTCATCATGGAGGGACATGGCAGCATGCAGGCAGATATGGTGCTGGAGAAGGAGCTGAGAGTTCTTATTGAGGTACTGGGCATGGCTTAAGTATATATGAGATCTCAAAGCTCACCTCCACAGAGATGCACTTCCTCCAAAGACCACACCTCCTGATAGTGCCATTCCCTATGAGCTTACTGGGGCCACTTACATTCAAGCTACCACATGTGTGAAGGGTAAAGAAAGGCCCGACTACGAACCTGCAGGAAGAATAAAATCTGTTCTGTAAACACATGGCAGTCTTGCTTTATAGCAGACAAGTTTCTTTAAACGAAAGTGGATGTATTTTATCTCAGAGCATGAAAAATTTAAAGAGTCATAGAAAAGGATTTTCTGGCTTGGTGGATGGCTACTTAGAAGAACTAGGCTCCCCAGAAAGGATCCCCACTTTTGAAGATTACTTTTGATTAGACTAAATCAAGCAAGGTCTGACAGGGTTAACAGCTTCTGATGGTTTCCCAGAGACCTGAGATTGGATGCTTGTTAGTGATGGTGGTAGCTAGTGAAATGTTCAGACACACAGAAGACTTGAAAACCTGGTGAACAGAGTTCCTGTTGATGCTGTGATTGTCTTGCCTCAAGCAGGATCTTAACGCTTATTCTCTAAGCACTAACAATGACCCCACAAGTCTATTCTTAATGTTTGTTCAATGCAGTTAAATTGGATTTTTTTTTACTCATTTCATTACAAGGTTTATAAACAACAGCAATTTTATTTTAAATGACATATGCATGCTCACAAACGAGTGCAGTGCCTGCAGAGGCCAGAAGAGGGCATCAGATTCCCTGCAGCTGCATTTATAGGTTGTTGTGAGCCGCTTGATGTGGGGCTGGGAAGGGAACTTGGGTTCTCTGAAGAAGCAGTCTGTACTCTTAACCGCTGAACCATCTCTCCAGTCCCATGAGTCATACTTCTTCTAAATGTCTTACTTCTTATTCAAATACCTGTTCAGACTTCCCTTGTCTATTTCAACTAAAATAAGATTTCTGCCCCCCTTCCCATCTCCCCCACCCCTGCTTTTGATCCTATTTTTTTTTTTCAGAGTATTAACTGGAAGGTGACTTGTTATTGTTAAAAATGTAAGATTTAGCTGGATGTGGTGGCAAGTCCTTAATCCCAGCATTTTGGAAGCAGAGGCAGGGGGATCTCTGTGAGTTCAAGGTCAGCCTGGTATACATAGGGAGTTCAGGACAGCAGGGCTGTGTGAAGAGACATTGTCTCAAAACAAACAAACAAACAAATAAACAAACAAACAAACAAACAACACTGTAAATCTTGTCTTCTACTAATAGTTGGTTCCTTGGAGACAATGACTTTGCCTTGTTTTTGTTGACTCTTTATGCCCAGAATGTTACCTGGTACCTGGGAGGTTTTTACAAGACACTCGTTGAACCAACCTATGATTGAATACAGACATGGTCACATGTCCATGAAGATACACAAAGCCAACTTCAGAAACCTTTATGTGTTTTTACACTCAAATTTATATATATGCAAATAAGCCATGATTCCTTTTTTGTTAGATAACTGTATTTTCGAATTTCTTTGAATGATGTTAGAAAATAATTTCTCATTTTAATATCATCAAAACATTGTGGTTGCTATTCTAAGGCATAGTTTTGAAACAAAATGATAAAGTGTTTTATTGAAACACAGTCTCATGTAGCTGGAGACTGACCTTGAACTTCTGATCCTCCTGCCTCTACCTCCTAAGTGTGGGAATCACAGACATGTGCCACTATGCCTGGCTTGAAAAAGGACACTTTCTGTGAAGTGATTTGAGCTAGCAGAAGGGTGACAACATAGTCAAGAGAGTTATGTTGCCATTATTAATTAGTGTTGTGAAAAAGTGAGAGTCACACAGTCCTGTCAGTGTCCTGGGAATCACAAGACCCACAGGATTAGGGACCCAGAGCCTAGTGAGTGGATTAAGATCATGCAAAATACTATGTGCATTGGTACTGCATAGTACGACAACCGGTCTGATCCTAAAATCTCATTTCTTCATAGAAGATTCGGGATAGGTGTGAGGCCAGCTTACACCTGCTATTACAACTATTCATGGGCCTACAGACTGCAGAAAAGTACTGGGCCCACAAAAACAATTCTTTGTGTATAAAGACAAAAATTTTCTCGTTGTGGCTAAATCATACCAAATCTTATGAAAGAGTTTTTTTTGTAGCTCTGTGAGGTAGTGTTAGGGGCTCTGTGCCCTCATCCAGGTAGTCAGGGCTGGACAGAGGCCTCCCATTAGCTGCTGAGTGTGGTGGGCAGAGGGATGTCTCCCCAAAGATGCACTGCTCTTCAGAGCCCGTGAAAGTGTTAGGTCACATGACAAAGAAGAGCTATGCTGAGGTGGATCTGTGTTGTTGTTGGTTGACTTGGAGGTGGGCAGATGGTCCAGGATTATCTGGGTGGACCCAGTATAAACATGAGATCCTAAAGGGGGCAGGGAGAAGAAAACATCACTATATAGTGACTTGGAAAAGACTTGGCTTGCCATTGTTCGCTTTGAAGCTGAAAGAATGTTATGAATCTGAGGAGAACAGCCCCAAGAAGCTGAGGAAGACCAGATTTTAAACTCTCCTGAGCCTTCAGGGAGAGGAAGAGAGCTTTGTCATAGCCCATGGGCATAGTGTCTGGGTTCTGACCTCCGTTACTGTAAAAGAATAGATTGTTTGTGGATTTCAGGCATGAAATGCATTTTTATTTGTAATAGAGGCTATAGGGAACAATTCACACAGTCTTCTTCATATCCCAGTATAACCCGCACTCAGAGCTCATCTGAGCTACCTGGCTTTATCATTTTTGCTTCTGCTCCCGTCAGATCAGTTTTCTCCCTGTGTCCAAGTGTCCGCATATTCCACCCCTATCTCCCATACACACATAGCCACTAGTTATTGTCCCATCTGTGGGATTCTCCAATCGGGAAAGAATTTGTCCCTCTTGGCGTAATGAATACAGATGGACAATATCCTCTTCCCCCGGAACTGCTAGTCCTACTGTACCTGGTCCTTCAGATAATCAGCTGGTCAGAGATTTCTGTCAAGATGGTCTGCATTTGTGCAGGGCCAGCACTGACCCTGAGGTCACGAGGACAAACAAAGGGCTTATGTACATGCCGATTGGCTAGTCTGAGGACACATGTGCAGTAGCAGTTACAAAGAAGCGGGCTGTAGGAAATGAAGAGAAAGCATGCCTGAATGCCTAGTGTGAGATCCCAGATGGGAACTGGGTGAAACTGCCCAGATAAAGGGATCAAGTGACTCGTGAAGCATGAGCTGACAAGGAAGCAGAAGGACAGAAATGGGCTCTTCAGGTAGGAGCCGCCAGCTCAACCCTAATGGCGTCACTAGAGAGGCCAGAGGAGAAACAGGATGCATTGCATGCATGGCTGCAAGCTGTGTAGCAGAATCATAGGGGCACCGGTTCTCATAGGCGTGAAGGAGGGCAGACCAGTGTGGAACAATAAGCAGAAGTTAGCTATCAAAGGGCTTTACAGGTCACATCAAGTACTTAGTTCATAAGGAGCCACTCTCCCTTTAAGCAGGGGAATGATGCTCATTTTAGGAGTATTCTGCTGCATATGGCAGGGAGGACAGCTGTGGGAGGATTGAAGTCAAAGGCAGAAAGAGAGTATGTAAGGCTTTGGTCTAGGGAAACTGTCGGAGCCTGGACTAAGGCACCCATGGCTAACTTGGAGGGAGAGCAGTTGGTATGAGAAGTGTTTAGCGGAGGCTGGAGAGATGGCTCAGTGGTTAGGAGAAGTGTTTAGGAAGAAAACCAACAGGAGGACAGAGCGGATGGACGGGTAATCAAGAATTCTACTCTCCTAGATGGGAGCATTGATTGTATGAGGAAAATGAGTTCAGTTCAGTGTTGTGTCTGAAGTGCTCATAGACTAGGATGATGGACATTCTGAGCAGGCAAAGAATTTAGGAACAGTTGGTACAGGGAGAGTGGAGGATGAGAACAAGGGCAAAACTCTGTAAGTACGTAGGACGGGAAGAAATGGTGCAGGGGTTTCTATGAGACACACATGACTAAAGTGTCCCCATGTCTCAGCTTGGGCTCCTATAATAAAACACCACAGATTCACAGTGAAGAGTTTCTCGCATTTCTGGAAGTTGAGTGGTCCAGGACCAAGCCCTTAGAGGGAGGATTCTCTCTCATCCTGCTTAAGGGTGGCAGCTGTGTCCTGGTAGGGAACAGGACACAGGGAGAGCTCCATCTGTTTCTTTTTTTCCCATTAACAGCTACAACCTCATGACATAATCACCCCCAAGGTCCCCTTTCCTAACCATCATGTTGGGGGGCAAGAGTTCAACGTGTGTGTCTTGAGAGGAGCACTCAGCCCACAGTACCAGGGAAGAGGGGGAACAGGGTGTGACAAGAAGGCTTCAGCAGCATGGAGAGCCATTGAGAGGCCAGGCAAGAGGACAAGCATTTGTATTGTATACGTGACCTTATTAAGGATTTTGCTGAGGTCTGAGATGCCACAGTTAGACAGTAAATGAGAAGTGAGAAAGTTCAAGGTAACCATTGCTTCCAAGAAGCTGGGTTATGAGAAGTTGAAGGTGGAGACGATGGTAAACTGAGGATCAGCTGGACCATCTTTGGGGAATGCTGAGAGACAGAGGGAAAGTAAAGGAAGAGAGTTCTAGAAGCCAAATAACACAGGTGAATCTGGTACAGCTTTAGATGAGCAGGGGACCCTTCTTACCTGAGCCATGATAATGGGAAGTTTGTAAGTTATGAGGTAGGGTTGGCTCCAATGGCTTAAAAGGCACAATAGTCTGTAGTGGGTAGCCATTCCCACTACAGATGGTCTTTCAGAATTCCTGCTTCTGAAAATGGTCTGTCAGATACTCTAGGCCTGTAGCCAATTTGAATGCACCAACAATGCTGAGAAACATTAGGTGACTGTCCAGGCTGCCAGCTGTCTCAGTCTACTCTTGCAAGATTCCTGAAAGTTGCTTGCATCCATCTACCATTTCTCAGGTACCATTATGTTCCTTCTCAGGTCTTTGATGGGATTGAGGACTAGCAGTTATAGTTACAACTTTATATATAATATCTTAGAACATATTAAGTATTAGATTCAGGTTCTTTAGGATAGGACACCTTTTGGAATGATCTTTATAACATGCCATTTACCTATGCTCTAGACTTCTCTGGATTTTGTATGTGTTTCTTGCTTGATATTGTTCGCATTGGTTGTAGTTCCATCTTATCTAGGTCATTATCCCTCATTATTTCTGGACAATATTTGATAACCATTCCTTTGTATATAGTCTTGTATTAGATTAAAATCTTCTTATTTAGACAAAAAGGGGGAGATGTAGTGGGTAGCCATTCCAGCTTTGATCTGGAAGTTCCAACCCCCATTGAGGCTTTGGCAACTGTCATGTCTACAAGGTGGGGCCAAGGGAGGCGCCAAGAGACCTGAGATCTGGATGATCCAGCACTCTCTCTGTTCCTGGACCCTAGACGGTGGAGGTTGACCAAGCAGAGCTCCAGGGAACCCTGTTGGACTGCAATACACCTTCCCCAGACCCCGCGACCTACCTATCCCTTCATTTGTAAGTTACCCACTAAATAAATCTTCCTTTTAACTATGTGGAGTGGCCTTAATAATTTCACCAATAATAGTCAACAGCCTCTGTGTAAGAATTAGAGATCATACTTCACAGAATACAGCTGTTGGGGGAGCAGGCTTGGCAATGGAGGCAATTTCTAGGGTTTAGGCAAATAGAGAGAACAATCTGAAAGCTATCAGGGTTTAGGATGTCAAGAACTTAGAGCTTTAAGACAGAGTCTTCATTGGGAGGTTTATTTTGCCCAAGCTGACAGCAAGATTATAGTGCAGAAGGGATCACTGAGTAAGATGCCGGAGCTCTTGGTCTACATTCAGTTGGTGACTGGAGTCCTTTCTGTAACCACTCTGCTTTACCATTGATACAGGGTGGCCTGGGGACAACCCTGACTGTGCACACTGCTCTTCTGGTGGTGACAGTGCTCCCTCGGATGACAATGAAGTTGAGGGACGGAATGGATTCATGTTGTACATGATCCCCCAGAGGATATATAAGATACGAACCCATCAGTCTATAGGCAATTTTGACCTGCTGGCTAGTGTACCAGGAATTTACCTAAGGTCAAGAATAATTCCAACTGGGATGGGGTTGGAGTTCAGTAGCAGAGCACTTGCCTAGCATACATAAGGCCCTGGTTTCAGTTCCCAGCACCGTAAACTCACAAAGTGAATAACAACTTGTTGGGAAATATGAGTAGGATTTTTGAAATGCTGTGTCGTTGAAGGAAAGATTGAGGGCCCCTTTCCAATATGACCAACGAGATGGAAGTCTCTATTTAATTCCATGGTTTGAATGTGACATGCTCCTCACGGGCTTCCATGTTTGAACACTTGATCCTTAGCTGACTGTGATGTTCTAGAAGGCTGTGGAACATTTGGGGCAGGTGGAGGTGAAGCATTGTGTGCAGGTTTTTGAGAACTGTAGCTTGCCTTGCTTCACGATCCACTGCCCTGTGAACACGCCACACTTCAAGGTTCTCCTGCTGCCTTGTACAGAGTCACTCAGCTATGGTGTTCTTGGGCTAAAATGGATGTGTTCGGAAAGCATAGGCCCAATCATACCTCTCTCCTTTAAGTTGATTCTCTCAGACACTCAGTGATGAGAAAAGATGACAAAGACATTCACTGAATTCTCTGTCACTTCCTGTGGATGCTGTGATAAATCACCACAAACCTGTTGGCTTAAATAATAAAAACTTGTTCTCTCACAGTTCTGTATCTGAAGTCCAGAATCAAGGTGCTAGTACGGTCAATGCTGCTCTGAATGCTCTAGTGGGAATGTCTTCATCCAGTGGGGATGCCTTCATCCATGGGGATGCCTTCATCCAGTGGGGATGCCTTCATCCGTGGGGATGCCTTCATCCGTGGGGATGCCTTCACCCGGTGGGGATGCCTTCATCCGTGGGGATGCCTTCACCCGGTGGGGATGCCTTCACCCGGTGGGGATGTCTTCATCCGGTGGGGATGCCTTCACCCAGTGGGGATGCCTTCACCCAGTGGGGATGCCTTCCTCCAGTGGGGATGCCTTCACCCAGTGGGGATGCCTTCACCAGTGGGGATGCCTTCACCCAGTGGGGATGCCTTCACCCAGTGGGGATGTCTTCATCCAGTGGGGATACCTTCCTCCAGTGGGGATGCCTTCACCCAGTGGGGATGCCTTCACTTAGTGGGGATGCCTTCACCCAGTGGGGATGCCTTCACCCAGTGGGGATGTCTTCATCCAGTGGGGATACCTTCCTCCAGTGGGGATGCCTTCACCGAGTGGGGATGCCGTCACTTGTGGGGATGCCTTCACCCAGTGGGGATGTCTTCATCCAGTGGGGATGCTTTCATCCAGTGGGGATGATTTCATTGCCTCTTCCGGCTTTTGGTGGCTGCAGGTGCCCTGACTTGTAATGGATAACTCCGGTCTCTGCCTCCATGTCTGCACAGACATCTTCCCCATGTTTCTGTCTTGTCCTTTCCTGTTTTTCCTCTGGATTTGTGTCCCTCTTCTTTCTGCCTCTTATAAAGGAACATGTCATTGAGAGCCCTCCTGGATAATCTAGTATGTGCATATCTCAATATTGTTAACTTAATTATACCTCCAAATTCCTAGCTACAAACGAGCCCCCCAGGTTCTGAGTGGGCATACATTTTGTGTAGGAGCACCTCCTAGTCACTACAGACTCCAGCAGATTTAAATCTTTTGAGTTGTGAGTTAGAGACTCTTTCTAAACATTTGTATATATGTAAATAACATTTCAATGTATTTATATGCTGTACTAATTTATATATGCACGTAAATATTTACTTTAGGTTTCCTTTCCCACAAAATAGTATTGAGCTCTCAGTGGTCAGTAACTGAAATTGAGATTTGTGTGAAACTTCTTGATCACATGCCAAAAAATAACAGCTATTATAATAAACATTAGTAATTTAGCAACATGTAGCTTCATTTATAGCAGACTTAATCCATGGCTTTGGTGTGTCTCCTTGTACTGAAAAGATCTAAAAAGGGGCTGGAGAGATGGCTCAGTGGTTAAGAGCACTGCTTGCTCTTCCAGAGGACCCAGATGGCATTCCCAGCACGCACATGGCCATCACAAGGTTCTGTAAGTCCAGTTTCAGGGGATCCGATGCCCTCTTCTGGCCTCCTCTGGCACTGGAGGCACATGGTACACAGCCATGCATGCATGCAAAACACTCATACACATAAAATATAAACAAATAAATCTTTAAAAAAAATAATTCTAAAGAAAAATCCAAGAGGCAGAAATACGCAAGGCTTCTTATGCTTTCTTTATGGGCTTAGTTATGACTCTCAGAGACGTTTCAATAACTTTCCTCTGCCTTTGGAGACAATGATTGACAAGATGGATCAAAAGTTCCAGAATTAATATAAAAAGACGCACAAAGACACACCGGAAGCTTGGCAGTGCTTTTCAGCAATGTACCTCGGCCCGTGTAGCAGCCGGTGGGTTGCTGTGTAGACAGGCAGGTCAGTGATTGACAGGAGCAGGGGAAGCAATCCCAGCAGCATGGCTTTCTGCTGTGGCTAAGTGCAGCATCCTGTCAACAATTCTCCCCCGACCAGAGAGCACTTCATTACAATAATGAGAAACCAGAAACATTTGTATGCATGGTAATCACAAAAATGTGTTTCTTATGCCTTCTAGTGATAATTTTGCTTATGATTCGCCACTCTATCTATGTCTAGTCATTAATTCTCACTTTCACTCAGGTCTCAAATTGAAAATGCTTAGAGAGTATTCCTAACTGCAAGTTTTGCCTTGTAAAATACAAATTAATTTTATACAAGAACCCCAGAAGTCTCTCCCCACATCTCAGTTTCTGTTACCGATGTCACCTCTTGTGGATATTAGGTTTCTCAAATTAACAGCATGTTGGAGCAGAGAAAAGCCTTCAACAGTTGTCAAGATTTGAAAACTTGGTACAGGCCACACAAGATTTGGTTAATTATACAAACTTCAAGATGTGTGTGTGTGTGTGTGTGTGTGTGTGTGTGTGTGTGTGTGTGTATGAGCGAAGATGCTCATGCGTATGAAGGTCTTTCCTCAGGAGCTGTCCACCTTGGTTTTTGAGACAGAGTCTGATACTGGGACCCAGGTCTCACCAATTTGCCTAGGTTGGCTGGCCCAGCCTAGACCGGTTAGCCGCATGGATCCTCCCATCTCTGTCTCCCCAGCACTGGGACCATAAACAGACACACTAGGTGGGCTTCCTATATGGGTGCTGGGGTTGACCACAAGTCCTCACGCCTGCATGGGGGCCTCTGCCGACTGAGCTGCTTCCCAGAGTCCGGGATATTTATTCATGTGCAGAACGAAGGCTCTGGGTCTGAAGCTAGACTACCTACACATTTACCTCACACACGCATTTGTGGCGGCTACGTGTGCCAGCTGGTCTTTCACAGAGGCAGGTGTAGGGGTGCGGTGGGGACGATACAGGGCTGCCCTGGGCAGTTCAGATCTCCTGATGGGTCTTTCCCCGAGCTGCTGATTCTGTCTCTGCCTTTCTTCCTCTCATCAGCTGTCATCGCCCGAGCCAAAGCTGGGTGTCTCTGGGCCTCCCAATCTCTCCTTCGTGTACCCCTCCTCACCGTTTCCTGCTCGAGACCTGAAGCTTCCTGGTGCTCCTGTAAGCGATGCTGAAGTGACTAGGCCGTCTTCAAGGTCTCGGGTAACCTCTCTTGATTCCCATGTCTAATTTTATCTCCACCTTCCCACACGAATCCCACCTTTTGTCATTCTTGTCTCCCATTCTTCCTCAAACACACATCATTCTCCCTCGCTGGGGCCCCTCCTCACTGCTTCCCACCCTAATACTGTAAGTCTCCAGCACAGCCACGGACTCCTGGAAGACTTCCCTAGAACCCACAAGCCACACTGTCATTCCCTCCGTTACTTTCTGGGGTTGCTACTCTGGAATTTCGTGCGCGTGTATCGGTGGATTTTTTTGTCAACTTGACACAAGCTAGAGTCATCTGGGAAGGGACTCTCAAATGAGAAAATGCCCCCAAACTGGCCAGGAGGCGAGCTGGTGGGTCGTTTTCTTGATTACTGATTGATGTAGGAGAACCCAGACCACTGAGGGCGGGTGTCACCCCTAGACAGGTGGTCCTGGGTTATGGAAGAAAACAAGGAAGATTAGCAAGCCAGTGAGCAGCGCTCCCCTGGCCTCTGCCTCAGCTCCTGCCTTCGGGATCCTGCTTTAGCTCTGGCCCGGACTTCCCTCAGTGATGGAGAGTGACCTGGAAGTTGTGAGGTGACATAAACTTTTTCCTCCCCAAGTTCTCTTGGTCACTGTGTGCATCACAGTAACAGAAAGCACAGTAGTGCCGAGTGGAGTATTTGGCTCCAGAGTGTTATAATGTCTCCCTTGTTAAGTTTAGGCCTCGAAGCTCTAGTACATTTGGTAGCAGCTTGCTTGTTGTTGGTTTTTTTTTTTTTTTTTTAGACAGCGTCTCACTATGTGTCCTGGAACTCACTCTGTAGACCAGCCTAGCCTTGAACTCATGGAGGTCCACCTGCCTCCGACTCCCAAGTGCTGGGATTAAAGGTGTGTGCCTTTGTGCCTGGCCCACATTTGGCAGCTTTTAATGCAAAGCCCTGATCACACTCAGGAGCACAAGAGTGAGATTTGAGACTGAATTCCCAGGTTTGGTAGTCTGAGTTCTCCGATTTCCTGGCTGTGTGAACTTACCCCTGTGGAACTTCCATCTCATTTTTTGCAAACCTGGGGCATCAAAGTTGGGTGCCCCAGTTACTCACTACTCAATATGAGTAGCTACTTGGTACAGTTAAGGTGAGCGGGGGTGCTTAAAATGGACCACAGTATGTAGTGAGAGCTCAGGAAATGTTAGTTACAGATGTTTCATTAGAGGTGTGTGTCAATTACACACAAGCCCTGGGTCTAGGACCTGGCCTGGAGCAAGCATTCAGTAAGTATTAGCTAGTGCTGTTATTTTTATATAACATATGAAGAGGCCTGGTAGAAAATAAATTAGCTATGATTATTTTATTGTCAAAAATATTTAAAATGTATGGGCTAGAATTATAATGATATTTACTTTATGTATCCAAGTGTGCACATTTTCATGTGTGTGTACATGTGTATACACGTGTGTGGAGACAGCTAATCTCAAGTGTTGTTCATCATGGACCATTCATCCATCTTCAGCTTGAGTGTGTGTGTGTGTGTGTGTGTGTGCATGCTCATATGTGTGGGTGTACACATGAATGCATATGTGTGTTCATGTGGAGGTCAGAGGACAACTTTGGGTGTCATTCCCCAGGCACCCTCTACATTTTTGTCTGACATGGCATTTCTCATTGGTGCAGGGCTGAGTCAAGACTTGGGGCTAGAGACAGGGCTCAGTGGTTAAGAATGCTTGCTGCTCACACCGAGGACCCAGGTTCAGCTCCCAGAACCCACAAGGTCACTCACAGCTGTCTGTAGCTATAGTCTCAGGGACTCCAATGCCCTCGTCTGGCCTCCTTGGGCATCAGGTATGCATGTGGTATGCATATGTAGTACAGGTAAACATTAGTCCTCATAAAAAGAAAAGAAATACATCTTTCAAGAAGATTGGACTGATGGCTGAGGAGCTTCCAGAGACCCCACCTGTGCCTCCCATCATCACTGAGGTTAGAAGAAAGTTCTCCTGGAATTCTTTTTTAACATGAATTGTGGAGATCCAAACAGGTTTTCACACTTATGAGTCAAGCACTTGGCTGACTCGGCCATCTCCGCAGACGTGATGTTTGAGACAGGATCTCTCATTGGCCTTTAGCTCACCAAATAGGCCAGGCCAGTTGGCCGGTGAGCCCAAGGGACCCACCTGTTTCTGCCTCCCCAGTACTGAGGTCAAAGCGTGTGCCACCGCAACTGACGTGTGTGTGTGTGTGTGTGTGTGTGTGTGTGTGTGTGTGTGTGTGTGTATTCTGAGGATCGAACTTGGGTCTCCATGCTTGCAAGCCAGGGCAAGTTCTTTATGGACAGAACTATCTTCCCAGCCTCATGATTTCTGCTTTTTTTTTTTTTTTTTTTTTTTTTTAAAGATGAGGAAATTGAGGTTTAAAGAGATAAAAGTAATACAACTGAACACAACAACAACCAAAAAAAGGTGAAGCCCCCTGACGAGCACAGAAGCTCTTCCCTGAAACTGCCCATACTGTGCTCCTGGTCCTGGAGCAGGCAGTGGGGACAAGTTTTACCAAACGGTGACCACAAATCGTGGGGTTGTGTTCATACCATCCCGCTTCCCAGCCTGACTTCACCTCTGGCCCAAGCAGGCTATTTAAGCCCACGGAGGTTGCATTTCCTTATCTGTGAGATGGCGACAGTAATACCTCCCTCCGAGCTGTGGTAGGAATTAAAATGGTAACCCGAGTCACACTGCCTGCAGCCCCTGGCTTTAGACTCCTTCTTCCTTTGAAAATTTGAGCAAGACTCCATTTAGCCTCTTTAATTAGTCTGTGAGATGCACTAAAATACAACATGACTCCGGGAAGCAGCCAATAAGACGATGCATTCCATCGCCCGGACTTAGTGTTATAAATAGACAAACATGGATGGTATTAACAACATTTGAACACCTGGCTCAACTTATTTATTCATAGCCACTGTTCATGTCATAGTTCTGATTGGCTAGAATTCTTCTACAAGCCGTGGCATGTCCTGGCAGAGAAAGTCTTTTGCTAAGCAGTTGGGGGTGGGGGTGGGGGAACTAAGGTTACCAGTAAGTTGGGAATGCTCATTAGGGCATGTGAGGTGCAGAGAATGCTGGGCCTTTGCTTCCCTGAGACTTTTGAAGGTCAGATCCCTCCCTCTTGATGCACATGCCACAGGAATTTTCCAAAGATTGTTTTATTTTAGTCTTTGGACTGAGTTGGTGGTGTCACAATCTGTGGTTGAAAATAGCATGAATAATTAGGTTAGAGGCGAGTGAATGTCCCGAGATGTTAATAACATTACCAGGAATTCATAGAGGAATTTCCTCCCCCAATTCAAAGATCCCTAAGTAGGCACAACTTACATTATACAGTTGAAGGCAGTGAGGGAACACACCAGTGTCCCGCACAGTCAGCTGAGCGGAGGCTACAGTTTCCTTCCCTTCCTTCTTAAAAATTTAATAGAGACGTGTTACCTTACAGAGTGTGTGTGATCCTCTTTGACTTCACCACTACATCCTGAAGGACAATGGCTAGCATGGTTTCTCTGCGCTTTCCTGTTCCATTTCTCATTTCAAAGACGCTTGGTAATAGATGTCACTCCCATTTCATGGGGTTAATTTAGGAATGCAATTATTTCCTAGATACATCTTACTTAGTGTCTTAGTTGGGGTTTCTATTGCTGTGTTTAAACACTATGACCAAAAGCAACCCAGGGAGGAAAGAGTTTATTTGGCTTACACTTCCTGGTAATAGCCCATGGCTGAGGGAGGTCAGGGCAGGAACACGGAGGCAGGAGCATCAGCAGAGGCCATGGAGGGTGCTGCTTACTAACTTCTGCTTTCTTATACAACCCAGTACCACTAGCCCAGGCCTGGCACCACCCACAGTGATCTGAGCCCTCCCACATCAATCACTAACCAAGAAAATGCCCTACAGTCTTGCCTACAGCCCAATCTTATGGAAGCATTTTCTTAGTTGAGGTTTTCTCTTCCTAGATGACTCCAGCTTGTGTCAAGTTGACATAAAACTAGACATCATATTTATTAATTGCATCAGCATATGTGAAATATTTTACATTTGTGATAAATGGAAGCATATAATCCTTAAAAACAAAACTGTGACCAAGAGTGTGACACATTTCTTTAATCCTAGTACTTGGGAGAGAGGCAGAGGTAGGCAGATCTCTGTGAGTTCAAGGCCCACTGGATCTGCAAGAAGGAATTCTAGGCTGGTCAGGGCTACATAGGGAGAGCCTGCCTCAAAAATAAGTACGTAAATAAATAAAAAATGAGTATAAGACTCTCAAAATAGCTACTTGATAGAATTTGGCTGATTTTACCAAATTAATTAGATTAAACAAGTAGGGTCTTAATGTTAGACTATCAGAGTTCTGATCTGATCTGTCACTCACTAGCTCTGTCATCTGGGAGCATCTGACCTGTCTGAGGATCATTTACTTCACTGTGAAGGGGGGGTGAGGAGGGGGCAGTGAGGAGGGGGGCAGTGAGGATGAGGGGGGCAGTGAGGAGGGGGGGCAGTGAGGAGGGGGGCAGTGAGAAGGGGGCAGTGAGGAGGGGGCAGTGAGGAGGAGGGGGGCAGTGAGGAGGGGGGCAGTGAGGAGGGGGGCAGTGAGGAGGAGGGGGGCAGTGAGGAGGGGGGGCAGTGAGGAGGAGGGGGGCAGTGAGGAGGAGGGGGGCAGTGAGGAGGGGGGGGCAGTGAGGAGGGAGGGGGGCAGTGAGGAGGGGGGGGGGGGGGGGGGGGGGGGGGGGGGGGGGGGGGGGGGGGGGGGGAGGAGGGGGCAGTGAGGAGGGGGCAGTGAGGAGGGGGGGGTGGAGGAGGAGGGGGGCAGTGAGGAGGAGGGGCAGTGAGGAGGGGGCAGTGAGGAGGAGGGGGGCAGTGAGGAGGGGGGGGAGTGAGGAGGAGGGGGCAGTGAGGAGGAGGGGGGCAGTGAGGAGGGGGGCAGTGAGGAGGAGGGGGCAGTGAGGGAGCAGTGAGGAGGGGGCGGTTGCGAGGAGGGGGCAGTGAGGAAGGGGAGGCAGTGGGAGGAGGGGGCAGTGAGGAGGGGGTCAGTGAGGAGGAGGGGGGGCAGTGAGGAGGAGGGGGGAGGAGGAGGGGGGCAGTGAGGAGGGGCGGTGAGGAGGAGGGGGCAGTGAGGAGGGGGGAGTGAGGAGTGAGGAAGGAGGGGGCAGTGAGGAGGGGGTCAGTGCAGGAGGAGGGGGGCAGTGAGGAGGGGGGGGCAGTGAGGAGGAGGGGGGCAGTGAGGAGGGGGCGGTGAGGAGGAGGGGGCCAGTGAGGAGAGGGGGGCAGTGAGGAGGAGGAGTGAGGAGGGGGCAGTGAGAGGAGGGGGCAGTGAGGAGGAGGGGTCAGTGAGGAGGAGGGGGGCAGTGAGGAGGAGGGGGTCAGTGAGGAGGGGGGGGCAGTTGAGGAGGAGGAGCAGTTAGTAGGGGGTCACACTGGCCATAGGGAAGGTCTCATGCTAGCGGCAGAAAAAGCAGGAGACCACACCCTAGACAGGACGACAGCACTTCAGAAAGGATTGATTAATTGAGATCCTTTCCCTGAAAGAGACTTGGAGGAACCAGGAAACCCAAATCTTTGAGACGAAGCCACCCCTGTGCCTCATCGGGCCGACCGAGAGTCACAGTCATTATTTTTGTGAAGATGTGTCCTTTGTGGACTTAAAGATAACTCAGGGGGCTGCAGGGATGGCCCTTCCAGAGGACTAGAGTCTGATTCCAGGCCCCCACACCAGGTGGATTACAACCAGCCTCAACTTCGTCTGCAGAGGACCCAATGCCTCTGGCCTCTTCGGGCACCTGTGCTCACAGGACACACCCATACTCCCACAGACACATCTACAAGATTTAAAAATAAATTAAGAGCAGACCTCAAGAGTGCACGTCCCTCTTGCAGCTGTGTGGGTGGTGCTGTCCCGATGAACTGTCGTAGATGTTGGCATGGGCGGGTTAGGACAACTTTATGGATCTGGTCTCTAAACCCATGTGTCTGCTGGGACTGTTGTACCCTTTGCCAATGTCTCAAGCCTTCTGAGGCATGAGAGGGGCACCTTGGAAACTGGTGTGCAGTGCAAACAGGGGCTTTCTTCTAGATAGGCAGATTAGCTTCAGGGAAGCAGGTCCAATGTGCTTTAACAGAAACAGAGATAACAGCATGGACTTCAGTTTTAGAAGAGTCTGATAACATCTTGCATGATGTCCGGAAAAACAGGATTGGTTTTAAGGTGTCCCTGCAGTCAGACCTTCCACCGATGAAGCAAGATGCTGGGACATAACTCCTGATGACTTACTCTTGGGGTGTTCCCATGATGGGCTTCTATTGAGTGTTTCTTATCTGCCATCTACCTGCCTTGCCTCTTTCACTCCCCACAGAAGCTCTTGTGGCAATCATCCCAGTTTTACAGATAAGGAAACCCAAGCTGAGAGAGGATCAAGTAATTCACCACGTCGACAGAGTTGTGTGTGTTACAACCAAGAGGTCCTGCTAACTGATGGCCTGGTCTGGGAACACACACACTGGGGACTGTATATGACAAAGGTGAACTTGGCTGGAACAGTTTCCTCCTCGCTGTGAGAATCACTGTATGACTAGGGTTGAGTGAGCTCAGAGGGTAGGAGGATGATATCATATTGGTGCCTGAAGGATTTATAGGCTTGTAATCATTAGGCATAGACTCCAAGGCAAGGAGTTAGGATTTTCTATGGCTTTAGAAAACTGGTGAGTGGCAGCCACTGTGGAGCTAAGAAGGACAGCATTATTGAGATCCTTCACAAGTCAAAAAAGGGGAAATACTATCAACGATATCTCATGTACCCACAGGACCATTGAAAGTGCACATTTGGGCTGGAGAGATGGCCCAGCGGTTAAGAGCACTGGCTGCTCTTCCAGAGGACCTGGGTTCAATTCCCAGCACCCACATGGCAGCTCACAACTGTCTGTAATTCTAGTTCCAGGGGATCTGACACCTTTACACCAATGCATATAAAATAAAGTTTAAAAAAAAAGAAAGTGCACATTTACATTTAATGCTTTAATTACTGAATTCAAAAAGACGCAGTTATAACTCACTCTGTGTTCTCCATGAGAACTCTGGGGCTAGGAGCTCGATAAGCTAGTCCACTCTCTCTGTGTGGTCTGAACTTGCCACAGCAGCCACAAAATACTTGCTTTTTATCTCAACTTTTTTTTTATTAAAATAAAATTTGCCACTTAATTGATCAAGTTCCTTTTTCCTAAACTGAAAGTTATCATAGTTGCATTTATTAGTACCAAGTATACGTTGCCTTGGTTTGCTTTCTATTGATGTGGTAAACACCGGGACCAGAAGCAACTTGGAATGGAAACGGTTTATTTAGCTTGCAGGTTATAGTTCATCATTAAGGAAGCCAAGGCAGGACCTCAAGAACGTAGAATCAGAATCCGAAGCAGAGGCCATGGAGGAGTGCTGCTTTCTGACTTGCTCAGCCTGCTTTCTTATACAACCAGGACCACCTGTCCCTGGGTGGCACCACCCACAGTGGGCTGGGCACCCCCATATCAATCATTAATCAAGAAAAGGCACCACAAACATGACCACAGGCCAGTCTGGAGGAAGCAATTCCTCACGGAGGGTCCCTCTTCCCAGATGACAAGAACTAACTGTCACACACACTTACTCAGTCGATCGCACATCCTTACAGCCCTGATTCCCAGCCAGAGACTGAGCAGGGGACAGGGAAGGGAGAGGCTACATCCTGTGTCTGTGTGTGAGTGTGGGTGCACACACGTCAGAGCATGGATGTGGAAGGTGGTGGACAGCTTCGGGAAATCAGCTCTCTCCCAGCTTGCTGAAGCAGGACTCAGTCTCTGCTGTACCCTGTACCCCAGGATAGCTAGCCTGTGAACTTCCAGGCGGTTCTCCTCTCTCTATCCCCATTTCTTCACATGAGTGCTGGAATTCCAGGATGTATGCTGCCGAGTCCTGCTTACGTGGGCTCCAGGGCTCGAACTCATCATCGGGCTTGCACAGCCAGTGGATTTTACCCACTGAGCCACCCCCCCAGGCCCAAGTGTTTGAATTTTGATGGAAGAAAGAAACAGAACACCACTGGCTGAGATTAATTGCTATTTTAAAGGTTAGGATCAATCTAGCAAAATGGAGTTAATTGAAACACTTTGTGCGGAGACTCATGAAATTTTACTGGTAAAATAATTTCCGTATTTATGGGTCTGAGTCCCTGACCTTGGACATCTGCCTCACTGAGCACTTAGGCACAAAGAAGGGTGATTAGTAATTATTGCTCCGAAAAGGTCAAAATGGTTAGTAGATGAAACAAGGCTCTTTTAAATTTTACCACATTTACTAATAGACCAGATGAGGGGCTAAATAACACATAATAAAAACAGAAATTAAAACTGGTTCATCCGCTGCCCTCGTGAATTTAAAGCAGTGTGATTGTGTAGGACCTGCACAAGAGCGGGTCAGTCAACATTCCAGCAAGAAGTGGAGAGGGGCTCTATGCCCATCCACCCCTAGCTGAGGGACTATTGATAGTTGATGGTGTCTCAATGGGCAAGAGTCAGTTTTCTTTAAGAGTGTGGCTCCTAGCCTAGCCGGGTAGTGGTGGCTCATGACTTTAATTCTAGTACTTGGGAGGCAGAGGCAGGCAGACCTCTGTGAGTTCAAGGTCAGACTGGTCTACAGAGCGAGTTCCAGGACAGCCATGACCACACAGAGAAACCCTGTCTCAAAAAAAAAGTGTGTCTTCTGATAGGTTCATCAGGCCCCAATGGATGGTTGGTCCCACATTCATGAGTATATGGGCCCCCCACCTCTTTTCCCCATTTTTTTGAGACAGTGTTTCTCTGAATAACAACCTTGGCTATTCTGGAACTAGTTCTTGTAGACCAGGCTGGCCTCAAACTCAGAGATGTGCCTACCTCCCAAATGCTGGGGTTAAAGGTGTGTGCCACCACCACCCGGCCAGGGCAGCACACACACAAAAAAGGGGACACGATGTTGGGAGTGGGTTGGGGTGGTTGTAGAAGGAGTTAAGGGAAGCAATAAGGAGTAAATATGATCAAATACATTGTATGCATGCATAGAATTCTCCAAGAATTAATAAACTATATTTTAAAATGGCCCATGATATGGAGGAGCAATTGATACTGAGTTGCTTCTATGTCAGTTCAGGGAAGGCATTTAATAAACCGGATTTAGGGAAGAGATGAATCACCAGACACTCACAATGACAGACCCTTGATGACGGACTTGCCATTTGCCCCTTTACTGAGGTGAATGTCCTTATAATTGGCATTTTAGCTGTAAAGGAACTAAGACTCACGGAGGCACGATTGTTAGCTGACAAGCACAGAATTTCAATGCTCCAGTCCCTGACTCCAAGGCTAACACTGTTATTTGTAACCACCCTCTTGCAGACTTTGCCAGAACGGTGCCTGGAGTCACGCAGGCTTATCACCTGCAGCAGGCCTCAAAGGCACAATCCAAAATGATGAATGATGAGGACTGGGTGTCTGTCATCTGGAGGTGACTGAAGCCATTTCTCTGGCCAGTGTCAGCCCTTGGCCAGTACCTCCCAGACACAGGTGCTGGGGTTGACACCCTGGGCTCAGCCAGATACCATGGACAGAGCGACTCTTGGCTCCGCAGGTGGAATCCAGGGAGGGACCATGCTGCCCGGTGACTTGGCCAACCATCTCTCTGCCTGTGAGCTGCACCCCTCAACTCACATGGATTAAATCTTTGGCAGAAGTACTGCAGAGTCTCTGCTGTTTCTCATCCAGGAGAGAATTTCACAAGCTTCAGTGAGAGGCAGAGTCAACGAGTCTCCAATCAGTGCCTCCTCCAGACACCACTGACAGGTCCGTTTACTTTTGCAGTCTATGGTTGAAGCACCACCGCAAACAGTTCTTTATACTTTTCCTTGTGCTTTTCTCTACCTCTTCCATTTCCCCCATCATACCCTCAAATGCTCTCCCTTTCTGCTTCCTCTCGACAGTCTTTTCTGACAACCTCTCAGAACTGCTGTTGAGTGATGTCAGCCCCATAACACAGGTGCCTGTGCTTAGCGGACTTTTTCATGGCTTCTTGGGTCAAGATGTGCAGGAAATGCTAAATGTACCATGCGGGTGTTCGACTGGGCTTCCCTACTTCAAGCCAACATTCCCGAATTCCCGTGGATCACACTCCAGCCCGGGCCTGAATGCAAATCATACTGCCATGTTCTTCAAGAGGTGTCAGCATTCATGAAAACTGAATATGAGTGAGCTACTCTTATTTTTATAATTTCATTTAAATAATATAGTTTATTATCATAAATTTACATGTTACTCTCTTGCAAATTAAGCCATACCAGGCTTAGCTCCAAGCACAAAGTTTACCCCTTATGAATATTATTTTCATAGAGACTCTTAGGAAGGACATAGATTATATTTAAATATTTTAAGAAGTTATTTATTTTCAGAGAATTCAGAGACTTGGGGAGTGTGACTATTTGCCTGTTCCCAAGATCCTACAGAGCAGGCATGGCTGGGCCGGCTGGGCCAGTGCAGACCATTTGTTTATCAGCCACGTGTGGGCTGAGTGCCTCTCCGCTGCTGCTTCTGAGTGCTAGAGTTACAGGGACTTAGATACAGAGTGAAGCCTTGGCTGTCATGGTGTCACATGACAGCCCAGAAGAGGACAGTGACAACTGTCCAGACACATGACCCCCAAAACAAAAGACAGGAGGAAGAATGGAGTTGATTTGACCCTGAAGAGAGATTAGCACTTCAATCAGGATCCTCTACAGCTCCCGGCAACTCTGAGACCGCTTGCCATGGCCACCAGCCTGAAAGCCACAGTCTAGTTCTATGTAGAGCTAGGGGTTCTTGCCGGTGTCACCACTCAGAGGGCCACCAGAGGGTGCTTTCCTCCTTTCAGGTTCCGCCTTACTGAATACAGTTCCTTTTGCTCACCAGCACTGAATTTCCCAGGCACTGGGGGTTCAGCAGACACAGCTGTGGCAGACAGCTTGGGTTCTGGGCAAGCGGAAATGTCCATAATTGTACGTGTGTTTCTGTGTGTATTTCTTCACTCTGTCTCCTCTGGTGAACTGTACACTCCAGCACAAGGTCTTGTCTGTGTTTATCTCTCTCACTTGTGCCTAGCCCAGACTCTGACATTTAAGAGGTCTTAATAAATATTACGGAGTGTGAAGAACCGATCTGGACTTCGAGTCCCAGCTCAGGTTTCAGTTTTCTGCCTTTCTGAATCATCTGGGGTCAGCTGGCTTGGGATCCTCATTCAGTAGGTCTGGGATGGGGATGCAACTGCGTCTTTGGGACGCTCTATGCTCCTAGCTAGCTGTTGCTGCCCATGTGTGGGCCTCCTTGGCTTGTTGCCCTGGCTATGGGCTGCTGAGTATGAGCAACGAGTCTGCCATGGAGTCCCGTTAGGGTGACCTAGTCCTGCCCCTCCCCCATCTGCCCTTTGGTTTCTCTTCCCATGAGCACCCTTCCCTGCCAGAGATGACTTCACTTGCTAGTTACAGCAGACCAGCTGGGGAGACCAGGGCTCTTTGGCACCCCCGTAGGGTACAGCCACTTCTGCAGGCTGGAACTCACCAGCTCCTGCCCTGCTTCAACCAATATTTAGACAACATGGGTGCTAGAACAGAGGGCACCCCAAAGTTAAGGGAGTATTTTCTCTTACAGCAAAGGCTTATAATAGTATTGCTTCCTCAGAAATTCCATTTTCCTGAGCTTGGAAGGGGAAATGCGTGTGCATGGGATGACTGAGGAGAGTCCTCATGGTATTGGCACTGTGTGAATAGTGCAGACTTTCAGCCTTTTGAGTCGGGGGGTGCTGCACAAGTCTGAGTGTGAACTTACTGGCATGTGTGGACAAGTTTGACCAATGAGGTGATAGAGGCTCATTGGTCAAACTAGACAGTGATGTCCTCATACAGGTTACATGCAGATTTGGCTTTCACTTCAAAGCTGTCAACATCGGTCATTAGAAGCAATAGCAGGTGAAGTTTGTGTTTGGAACTGTTGCGGGATGCTGTGGTGAGTTGTCCCTGTGACCTCTTCTCATTTGGCCACAGACCAGAAGACAGTCATGTCCCTCCCTGCACTTTCATCACAGGGACCTGGTGATTGCTACAATGGACCGTTTCCCTCCTTTAAACCAGCTGCCAGAAAGCCTGGCGCCAAGTGTGTGGTCCTTCAGCATCAACTATATGCAGGGCTCTGGTACATGTTTGCCATTTCAAAAACCTGCTCTCACTTTTCAATGATGTTATTATGTATTATTATTCTACAGATCTTAATCTTTCTTGAAATAAGACAGAGTGAAATAAAAATGCATTTGTTACTAAGTAAGTGAGCACACAGATTTAAAGCAGTTTTCACAATGTCTGGGCAATAATAGGCTCATCCCATACAAGTTAGTTTTATGTAGTCCTTGAAACTGAGTTTGATTATCCTCTGTGAGTCTGAGTTGGTTTCTTATAGATTATGTTAGAAGGGTGTGGTAAAGTGGTTCTCACCATAGACAGGTTTCCCAGGCTGGAAAGGTGTTACCTCATTAGCTAGAGGGAGGTGTAATTCTAAACATACTGACAGCCCAAACTGTCCAATCACTGCAGAGAATGCCTTGTAGACCAGCCCGGGCTAAAACAAAAAGAATCCAAAAGTTATTTCAACCTATACGAGTCTCTCAAAGTGCATTAGAGGGGGGGGGGATTTACTCTTTGCCAGCCACACATCATAAAATCCTATTTCTTCTTTTTAATTCCCTTGCACTCACCATTTCCCAACTTTCTTGCTGACAACCAGCCTCCTCCCCACTCCACCCCGACTCCCAGCTCTTAGTGACGTAGGCCACCAGGCCTCTGCGATTAGACTCTCTCCACTTTCTCACGCCTCCTTGGATTTCTTTCTTACTCTCCATTCTCTGATTCCATGTCAGACAAGATTTATGAAGTGAGCTGACAAAGATGATTCTTTTTCTGAGGGGGTTGGAGAATCTCTACAGTTAATAAATCTTCTCCGTCATCTAGGAAATAAAGGCTGATTAATAGATGGTAGAAGAGAATCTGGGGCATGGCTTTGCCTCTAAGCATGTTTAGTGTGTGGGATCTGGAGGAAGCTGTTGAAGCAAAGGTCACAGAGCTTCACTCTTGTCTCTTCTGCCCAGGCCTCCTTTGCTCTGGGACGGGAACTTCTTGGTGTCTGTCATCTGCAAGTAGAGTCACAGTGCCCCTGTGTCGGATGAGGCTGGGGGTACTGGGTACAAATTAGGGGACCAGGCACAGCAGCAAAAGATCCATTTGGTTTCTGTGGTTGGTGTGGGACTGGCACATTGGTTGTTCCTGCTCTGGTAGAGTGAGGAGAATGGAAAAATCCCAAACTCATTATACCCAATTTCCTAACAGAAATAGAGGCATCCATTTATTGGCTAGTTATTTTCTTGCTCCACAAAATGCAGTATATAGTATGCCATGTTCTTTCCAAACCATATGTTTATACATGTCACATCAACTTTGGGGTCCTTGGTTAGTCTGCAGTATAAAGATCACATTTGAAGAGGACCAGGTACAATGATAGACTGGGTCAGGAGATGGACCCAGAAATATTGACCTAGTGCAAGAGCTAACTAACAGGAGCATTTGAAATGAACTTAGAGGTTCACCCTCATTGTACTTCAGTTCTTTTCTTTGGTGAGTACTTACTGAATGTAACGGTTTGTGAGTTGTGTTCGATACCAAGGACATTACAATGTTAAGACACTGGTCTCTCCCCCAGAAAAACATGTGTAAAAAGGATAATTAGAGCACATCATATTCAGTGCTGTGACTGGAATATAAACAAGATGCTGTGGGAATGTAGGCGAGGGTGTGATTAACTTGACCTAGGAGAGTTAGGGAGTAGGGAACCTTGGAGCTGAAGTTCATGCAAAAGAGGAACTTTGTTCGTTGTCTGGGTTGTATTGTCTAGATTTTAGTTTGATCACACTGCCTCATAAAATTTACAAAGCATGTTCTGGCCAAATACGGTCTTGGCATTTGGTCTTTGCATTCTACAATTAATAACAGACCACAGTAGCATCCCTGGAATGTTCTTCTGAGTTGACGAATAATTTGGAGGATTTCATACACAGTCGGAAACAAACTTTATCTTTGGAGTTAGTAGAGAAGTGTTCTGGTTTCTGAGCTTCGTGGCAGGCTGTACAGATGTACTTCTTCACTGATAGCTTGACTACATTTGGAGTCACCTAGGAGATAGGCTTCTGGGTGTGTCTTTGAGGGTGTTTCTAGAGAGGATTAACCAAAGAGGGAAGACCCACCCTGAACGCAGGCAGCTTTCTGTCAAGGACTGGGACCCCAGACTGAATAAAAAGGAAAAAGAGGGACCCAGTTGGGTGCTAACATCTTCTTTGTGACTGCAACCACAATGTGATCAGCTGCCTCATGCTCCCCACTGCTAAGTCTTCCTTGCCATGGTGGACTCTGGTCCCATAAATGCTGAACTAAGATAAGTTCCTCTACCCTTTGGTTATTTCTTGTCAAGCATTTGTTCAGAGTAACAAGAGAAGGGGCAAACACAGTCTGTAGAATGCACAGCGAAGAGATAGGGTGCTGGCTCTGAGACAGGCCGACTAGATGGACATTGCTGTCGCCAGCCGGGGAATGTTTGGGATGTTGTGTTCTGTTACAAACAGCTGGAATTCACTTCAAGCAGGAGTAAGGTTGTTGGACTGCAACTTTAGCGCAAAGGTCTTGTCTGAAGGTTATGTCATGGTCCCCAGTCAGAAAGGGCAACATGTGCATCACCCAGTCCAACACAGCTCTTTTCCAGAACTAAGTTAGAAATTATAAATTTGTATGTTTTAACACTTATTATACAAATGACCATTAAATAGAAAGTTTTTAGTCATTATAAGAGTTGTGAGCCAACTTTTAGGCTAACAGTTTCAGTATAGTTTACTTTCAATATTTTCCAACTTGGTTTCAGCTTTAAATTGGGCTGTTAGGATCCAAACAAGCTCCTTCCTGGTCCTAGGTGCAGCATTTTGCAGAAGACCACACTACTATGGGCCTCAGTTTTCAGTAGCACTTTGGAATCCACAGTGCAGAAGAATTCCTATTCTTCAAGGCCTTAAGCCATGGTTAGGAAGAAGCCACCTTCCTCCTTCCTCAGTTTACAGTTGTGCTTCTTGTGTTTATACTGAGTTACTGTAGAGAGGGAGGGCTACTTCGAGTATTGGCTTTGGAGTCTTAGTCTCTGGCTGTGCTTCCCAGCTTATTGGCAAGCTGTGTGGCTTTAGATGTCTAAGCCAATATCCCTGTGCTGATTTTCTTACCTATGAAGAGGAAACAAAGGTGAACCCACCTCAGAGGTGTTTGGGAGGACCAATCAAGTCAGAATACTTACGTCCTTGGGGCAGCTCTTTGTAGCAGCTAGTGCTTCAGATATGTGACCTTCTGTTCTGAGTCCACAAAGTCACATGACCCTGGTGGACTCGATGACCTTGTGTTCATAAAATAAGTCTGTATTGGGTCCTTTGCGAGTGTATGCTTACTAACGGTGGTTAGAAGCCAGGTGGTGACTCTCATTTATAATCTCAACTCTGTGGAAGCTGAGGCAGGAGGATCACCATGAATTCCAGGCCAACCTGGACTGCAAAGTGAGATCTTCTCTTGAAACCAGCTAGCCAAAACAACCAAAGAGACAACCAAACAATAATAAAATGATGCTGAGAAGATTTTATTTTAGTTTTAAAATTTATTTTTAAAGTTATTTTTATTTATGTGTATGTGTGCGTCTGTACAAATGAATGCCATGTTTGTTTGGGTGGAGGCCAGAAAAGGGTCTCAGATTCCCTGGAGCTAGAGTTACAAGGGGTTATGATCTGATCCATGTGTATGTTGGGAACTGAACTCAGTCCTCTGAGAGAACATCAAATGTTTTTAACCGCTGACTCGTCTATCTCACCAAGGATTTTATCATTAGACAGTTCTACTCAGTGACTAGTAGTTACTCAGAATGATGGTGTTACTCTTTCAGCCACAGGGAGGACAAAGTTACATTGTCTCCAGGATAATGGATGCAACTGGAGAGAGACTGGTGAATAAGTCAGTCTCTGAAAGACAAATAGAACATTTTCACTCATTTGTGGTTCCCAGATTTCATATGCAAAAATCTCCACCAAATATATGAGATACACAAAATCATGTATGTACGTATGACATGAATGTAGAAATAAAGCTGTCCAGGGAATCAAAGGAGACTAAATGGGGGTAGGGGTGATGTGACATGAGGGCAGATGTGCTCTAACTACCTCATATACTTACATGGAAATGTCTTTATATGATCCCATACCGTGACTATGAATATACACCAAGAGGCAAACCCAAGAATGGTAGGGTTTCAGAGACAGAAGCAGGCAGTGTGACCAGCTGCTCAGGCCTCGGGTTTGGAGGGGAGCCTCCCCAAGCATCAGTGCTATTATTTGAAGGTCACCCTGGAGGCTCATCTAGAAAATGGAACTAGTTTTTCACAAGACAATTTAAAGCACAGCATACGAACACTTGGGACCTGTACTGAGCACTCAGAACAGTTGTGGAGGGAGATCAAAAGTGGTGGAGGAAGATGGATCCATTCACAGCCAGGTCTGCTCACGTATGACTTGGTTCTTCATAGCGAGGCAGGGAGATGAGATCTTGAGCAGGGCAACAGGCCCCGCAGCAGAGGAAAACCTTCAGCCTCCCTCACTTTAGGAATGCTACCAGGTATTGCCAAACCCAGGACAAATGGCAACTTGTGGCTGTCAGCAGAACTGTGCTGGTGGACAGCCTCGTTCAGATGAGTCATCGGATCTGTCCTGTCTTGTCCAGAAACTCCACCTGCGTATGATGGGGTAACACTGCCAAGAGAGGAAAAACAGCAGGCCAAAGATCTGGTCTGGGACCAGGCGGTCCCTGGGCCACCCTGTGCTTTGTTCAGCTAGAGGGTGTTTACAAGGCTGCCTAAAGCCTCAGCCACAGAAAGGCCGAGTCGTGGATCCTTGGGATAGCCCTAGAATCTTCTATCTCCAATCTCCGTAGCTGCCTCCAAGGCAGCTGCTTTGAGGACTGCATATGGAGAAGGCCAACTCGGGGTGAGGGAAGGTTGGGTAAAATCCCCCAGGGAAGGCAGCTGCCCTCTCCACTGTCTTTCCCCAAAAGACAGAGAAAAAAAAAAAAACAAACAAAACAGAAGACCACTACTACTGTTTTCTTTTGTGCCGAAGCATGGCCTACTAATCTGTGCTAATTATTTCTCTTGTTGCTACATGGGGAGACTTCATAATTCCGTTTGATGTGAGAGGAGGTAGCTATGCAAGGGTGCTTTCTTTAGGGGTACAGTGTGGCTTGGTGTGACCATGAATTAATGGCCCTAGTTACACAGGTCTTTCAACTTGTCCCCTTACCATCTGGGTATTGCTAAACACATCTGTTCCTTCTCCTGAAGGATGCTCCACGCTTGCCACATGGTTTAAACTATGCCGAGAGACAAGCTCCATTTGTCCACACCTCTGGTTTGCAGAGATGGCTCTGAAGAGCCTAGTTGGCCATGATTGGCACTCATTCAGAGCCCCAGTTTTTAGCTCTGAATTTTGATTTGGGCATTTGCCTGGGGTGTTAGTCTGCCAGGGCCTTCCCAGTCTGTTCTCTGCTGTTTCACTCCTAAAGATTTACAGCTAATGAAGGGATAAAGAAAGGTCACGGGCAGAGGCAGCAGCATGTGGTGGTGACTCACTGGCTGGGCCTGGTGTGAGGCCAGTTTGGGTGGAATGCTCCGGGCTGTGCCTGCTTTCATGTGGCTCTTAGCCAGGTCCCTGCAGGAACCAGTTTCTTGCCTGTTCCTGGTCAGCGAGAAAGCTTGGCTGTTTTACCTGTCTCCTGCTGGGACGGCCTTGGGTCAAAGCAATGAAACCTGTTGGCCATTTTACAAAGAATCCAACAGTTGAGCTCTGGGGAGATCAGGAAGCAGTGGACAGGCCAGTTTTAAGAGGGGTCAGGCACAGAGACCAGCCACAGTCACCATAGCTCATGAGGCACATTAACTGCAGGGCTGAAGGAATCCAGGTGGGCAGCTATGAGCAGGCACAGTTTCTGAGTCTTTGCATGATTGATGTTTTGAATGGGATGATTTTTGCTTGCAGAGGACTATGTTGTACATCATAGGAAGTCAACAGTATCTTTGGCCTCCTGCCCACTGGCGCTTAAGAATCTCTACCCCCATCCCTCTGTTAATGCAACTAGCGAAATCACCTCTGGCTGAGAACCACTTCGGTGTGGCCATCCCAGTCCTGTGCTGGCCAAAGTTGGGAATATCCATCCATTGCAAAAATCTGCTGGGGACTAGCCATGTGACAAGAACTTTGCTTGCATCCATTACCTCATTTATATCACATTATAGCTGTGAGGTGAGGAAAGCCTTTTTGCTCCATTGTGGGGATAAGAGGCCAGATGTTCACAAAGATGACTTGGAGCTCAAGGCCAAGCATTGTTTGCCCATTTCTCACCTTGTTGTCTTCCATAATGGAGCTGTAAGTTAGGAATATGAGGGAAAATTCAGGATGCAAGACCCAAGCTGTTATTGTGATTCAAAGATATTGCCAGCTGAATTGAACTCACTTCAGGGCTGAGTTCAAGCAAATGGCTACAAGCCCTATGGAGACAGCAAGGGGTGTAGATGAACTTGAATGCAAGTAGAGGATCCAGACAGATGTTCTGCAGACGAGCAAAGGAGCCTAAATGCCAGCTGGATGGTTCAGACAGAGAGCCTCTGAGAGACAGGTTGCCACAGGCAAACCTTTGCACTGTCCTACTCTTGGTTCTACCTGTCCATGACTCCTGACACATGACGCTGGATATGTACTCAAATCTGCCTACTGTTTTCTCAGTTCAATTATCCCTTACTCAGCCTCCATTTTCCCCTGCAGGATCAAGCCTTCTTTTGCTGCCTAGAGAACCTGGGATCAAGCCTGGGCTTTGGGAAGAGCCATGGAATGACCGAAAACATGGCGTTGATGATGGTCACCTCTTGTACACAAAGAACTGTGACATGACAATGGACCCTGGTATGACGTCTAGTCTGTGTACAACACCTGGAGTTTTGGGAAATTCATGACTCTGAAATTAGCACCAGTAGACGGCACCCACCCTGAGAAATGTGTGTCTAGCAATAATAATATTTAGGGGAAGAAAGAGCACGGAGGGGAAGGAGAGCAGGGTGGGGAGAGTTAATCTAAAAATGAAGTATGCATGAAAATGACAATGGAAATCTGTTAATTTAAAACTAATTTAAAATCAAATAAAAAGTAAAAGCATTATTATTATTATTATTATTATTATTTTATTTTTGTTTTTCCAGACAGGGTTTCTCTGTGTAAGCCCTAGCTGTCCTGGAACTCACTCTGTAGACCAGGCTGTCCTTGAACTCAGTGATTCGCCTGCCTCTGCCTTCTGAGTGCTGGGATTAAAGGCCTGCAGCACCACTACTCAGCTGCACAATTAATTTTTTAAAAGACTTTATTTTTTTTTTTTTTTTATTGTGTGGGAAGAACATGGGTGTCCGTGAAGACCAGAAGAGGGTGTCAGATCCCCTGGAGCTGGAATTACAGGTGGTTGTGAGCCACTTGATATAATTGCTGGGAATGGAGCTCAAGTTCTCTGAGGGAGCAGCCCTCAACAGCCACACCATTTCTCCAGTGCCCACAACACACTTTAAAAAAGAAAGGGTCAGGGTTTCTGCTGTGGATTCTCCAGTTACCAAAAGCACCAGTAGAGGTGAGGAAACTCTTCCATGGAATCAAAGTGAGCATCCGAAGGGAACACCGAGGCTGTGTGGGAGGCAGTCGTTTGGTGGTCTGGTGGATACTTGGAACGCAATGGCCTTTGGTTTGGAAAACAACATTATCCAAGTAGGACAGGCTTAGAAGACATGGCTCCTGTCCCCTGTCCACACGCAATTATCCATTAGCCTCAGGTGCAGCGTGGAAACCAGGAGTGGGATTTGCCAGAGGGGAGGTTCTGGTTGAGTTGCGAAGGATCAGCCTGGGACCTGCTGCTCACTGCCTGAGAGTTACTGATGTCTCTGAGGCACATCCTGCTCAGCACAGTTACTATCAGGTTCTAGCATTTGCTTGAAAGCATCTGTGGGACTCCTCTCTGTTTGTAATCCCTTTCTCTTTTGTGGCCTTGCCTTTTCCCAGAGATACTGTAGTTGGTCTTTTTGGTTCATTGAACATCGCTAAACATCCATGCTGCTCAAATGCAACCTTTGGCATTGCACACTTTATATTATCTTGCCTTATGGCATTTTCAATATTAGGAAAAGAATACATGGGTGTTGAATAAAAATTAGAAAATGCAACCATAGAAGAAGAAAGAAAAGGAAAGGGAAAACATTATTTTGTAATCTCATAGCCCAGACAGAACATTTGGGTTATATTCTTGTTTTTGTTCTGCCTTTAACAAAAGGAGGGGCTGGGAGAAATTGTTAGAAGACATGATCTCTTCTAAAAATTTCCAAAACTATGCTTTTAACAAAGGCCTTCAGATTGCTTGGCAAATAGGTCTAGAAAATTCTTAATGATACACATCATTTTGGAAATATGAAGAGAAATGTCACACAATGAAGGCTATATCTACCAGACACTGTGTGTGTGTGTGTGTGTGTGCAAGCACACGAGTGTGTGCAGGCGTGTGCACAGCATATGTAAATGAACTGTCTGTGGCTCCTAAAGAAGAAATTCTGTTGCTAATTTGCTGACTCACTGCCAAGCTCTGCTGCAGACAGGGAGCAGATTCTGCTAATTCAAGCCAAGCATTTGGCCCTCATGGCTTCTTGGCTACCGGGACAGACCTCTTTCACTCCTCACCTCCTCCTTGGCACATGGACATACAAAGAGTCTTGTTCATTTTACCTCCTAATCTCCTTTCAGTTTTTTCAATTACTCTTTAACGTCTCTCAAATTTCTATCAGCTCCACTCCCACTCTCCTCATGTACAAAGTTAGGAATATCTAGAAGCTTCCTCCTCAAGGCAGCTGCAGGGATTTTCATCTCCTCAGAGTGCTGTCTGAGTATATGTGTGCCGGTTTGGGCTCTGGGGGTCCCACACACTTGACATTGTTTGCAAGCTCTGAGAATAGCTCTCTATTTCCTTCCCATACCCAACATATGATCAGGGCTTCCAACTGAACTCCAGTTTTGGAGGTCACACCCTGGGGGTGAGGGGAATGGACCTGTGTGGGGTGGTAATGGGGAACAACCAGGTCCCCTCACTGTAGAATTCCTCAAAATTCACGCAAAAGAGAACATAGTACATGACCAGGAACACATTTCCTGAGAAGACATATAGTGGAACCACAGTTTCAAAGGGTTGTCACAAGGAAACATTTGTCTCTGGTTGCTGAATGCTAGGCACCAGGTATTGTAGCTGCCTTAAAGGATGATGGGGTTACAAGGGGACTGGGGTGAAGGCTGTGTATGGAGAGCTTGTTTTCTAGATCTGTGTATAGTAGCAACTAATGAGGCAATTCCACATAGTTTAATTGATAGTCAAAAGGATTTTATTTTGAGTTAACTTACAACAAGCAAAGGGAGTTGGTTACAGAATTCAGGAAAGGTGAGGCCCAGTCCAACACGGTTCTCTGGAGAACTCTGACTTGGTCCTCAGTACCAGCATCCAGCATCCAGGATCACGAGGTAGCCAAGAGAGAGTAAGTACGTGTGAATTTCAGGTCTTCAGGGGTCCCCTCTTCCACACTGAGATTTTTTTTCCTGGTATGCTTCTGAGTCAAATGAAGGGCAATAGAATTACATCTAAGTCGCAGAGAGTGGTGTGAGCATTCATCATGTAGCCATTCACTTAAGCACTTCAGTATCCCTGAGGGAGGACCAATCACTTCTGTTTTACAGATGTAAAGACAGGAGACTTTGGAGCTACCTGGGGTCACACAGCTTAGGTAAACTGCAGAGTCGGGATGCAGGTCGGCATGGCACCAAGAGACCGTATGCTCTGCTCTACCTCCTCTGATCGTGACAGTAGTCATAGGCTTCTGAGTTCTAGTCAGAGCTTTGCCCAGAGAAGTCACACTAGTCCCCTGGGTTTCAGATTTATCATTGAACTAAAAATGGTCCTGCAGAAGTGTTTAGAATAATCCTGCCCACTCATACAATTTTTGAACACATCTGGAAAGAGAATTGCAATCTGCTTCAAAGGAAATCTGGACTGCATCTGTATCCAGCTCTTATTTGGGTCTTAGTTTCACTACTTTCTCCACGGGAGCATTGCAGGATCTCTGTTACAAGAAGAGGCCATTCCTTTGGGGCTACCAATGTCATTGGGCTAGTACTACTTAGCAATAAAGATGGGTTCATTGCAGCCTTTCCATGAAGGATATAAGGCATGGGTGCCGCAAAAATGGAGACATCCTTCAAGTAGAAAGTATCCTGCTTCACATTTCTATGAGAAAAGTTTTAATGCCCAGAAAGATTGTTTGGAAGACTAGGCACCAAACTGGCCAAGGGAAATGACCTTTCCTCCAATTTGCCGGATATTCTCAGCAAGTCACTCGGACATCAGGACGTCTCTCCTTGATGAGGTTGCTATGCAAAGGCTTGAAGCATTATCTGCAAGACTCTGCAAGTACTGCCTTCCGATTACCTTCACCATTCTTGGGAGGAGGGTTTCTCAGCATCTCATCTGTCTGTCTGCTGCGTAGTGGCTTTCTGACCCATCTTGGTGCCTAGGCTGATTCCAGCATTTGAGCAGGGCTGGGCTTCAGATACTACTGTAGGTGGGAAGGTAGGAGATCTACCTTTGACCCTAGCCACACAGATCTTCAACAGTAGAATCAATGAAGCCCAAGCCTTTCGGATCAGTGGGGATCGCAAATGTGGGGAGTAGGGTGCAATGGTAGCGACTCCATACCGACTCATTGGCGCTAAAGGAAGTTCTTTGTGAGGAACGATGCATACCTTTGTAAAGTGAGTCCTGCTCTGTTCTTAACTGTAATCTTGGGACCAACTTTCCAGTTCTTTACCTCACGTAGTGAAATCCATCCCTCTCATCCTGTCAATATGTAAAATTATCCACACCCACGCTCACTCTAGTCTCCAGAAAAACACTTGCAATCCTGAATTCCCTTCTCTACTCTAACCAGGCATTCCACAAATATTTAACTGAGTTCCTGTTCTGGCCTGGGGAATGTGCCCAGGCAGAAAGCTCATCTTTGCCTGGACACTGGAGAAGCCGAGCCCAGACATGGTGTGGGGATGGAGGGCCGAGATATCACCAGAGGAAAAGATTGGAATCAGATTCTGAAAAGAACCCTACATCACATTGACAAGTCTATGTTTTATGTTGTAAAAAGCAAGAAGCTAACAGAAGATATATGTGTGTTTTACACACACACACACACACACACACACACACACACACACACACACACACACTTATGATTCAGGCTTCTTATTTAATAACGTCAACTCACATACCTCTTGCCTCAAAGACAGTAAGAGACAGTTTATTCTATATTTAAATGAAAGTGACCATGCCTGGGAACATAGATTAAGGGTTACCCCAAATACCATGTCCAACGTGGTGACTATTTCATGAAGTTTTTATAGCAACAGTACAAAGAAAATCATATATTGAGTAAAAACACACTGATAGAAAGTCAAGTAGGTGTTTGCAGTGAAGTGGAGAATTCTCTGTTCCGAGCCTTGGATGTAAGCTGGTGATGCCCTTGGATGTAAGCTGGTGATGCCCTTGGATGTAAGCTGGTGATGCTCTTGGATGTAAGCTGGCGATGCTCTTGGCCTTTGGGTTGTGGAAGGTAAAGGTATGTGGTGCATTCCCAAAGGATTTACCCAGGAGCCACACTGATAGATTCTAGGTTAAACACAGAGGGGAACAATGGATGGCTATTAAGAGTGCTAAAGATACTTCAAAATAATTTGGTTCCAAACTTGTAACATGCCAGCTTCCTACAGCCACAAAACTTACTATCGTTATTATAACCAACCAGTCAGCTTTGTAGAATCTTCAACACAGATGAAGCCCCTTTTTCTTTTTCTTTCTTTTTTTTCTGTTTGGGGGTTGGGGAGGAACTTCAGTTTAGAATAAGGTTCAGTTTATAGCTCAACATGAATATTTGATCAACATTAATTCTGTGTTGGTCTCTGCGCTGGTTAGTTTTCGTCAGCTTCACACAGACTGGAGGGAACCTCAACTGAGGAAATGCCTCCACCAGAGTGTTCTTAATTGATAGGTAACTAAATTACAAACTATGAACATATCAACTGCTGCCTGAAACAATGCCTAGAAAGTCAGCGTGTTCTCCAACTGCTAATTGGCGTAGGAGGGCTCTGCCCACTGTGGGTGGTGTCATCTCTAGGCAGGCGAGCCTAGGTGTATAAGAAAGTAGCTGAGCAAGCCAAAGGAGAGAAAGTGTTCTTCCATAGAAAGCCAGGAAATAGAGTTTACTTTGTGGTTTCTGATTCAGTTTCTGCTTTGACTTTCTTCCTGCCTTGCCTAGGTGTTGGACTTGAACCCATGGTGTCTTTGTTCATGGTGTTTATCACAGCAGCAGGAAGCAAACGGGAGTAGGCTCTATGGTAGGTACTAGAGTACAGAGAAAGTAAACCATGGATGGCTACTGTGGTGAGCAGCAGGAGACCGAAGCATGCATGACAAACGTCAACCCCCTACGAATACACATGCTCATTCTTCAAGGAAGCAGAAGTGTTTGGGCCGGAGAACAGCAGCTTTGAAAAACTAAGGAGAAGCTAGCCATGGTAGTTCACCCCTGGAATCTCAGTTCTAGGCCAAGCTGGGCTACAACAAAAACCTCCCTGTTTGGGTGTGGATGATAAGCCAGAGGGCAGAACCCGGGAAAGCGTAACTGCAAATTTCCTTCCATGTTAGCTGGCTTCCTTCCAGTGAGGACTTGTTGATTCTGCTTCATTCGACATGTGACAGCACACTGTAGGAAATCCTACCTAATGGGTTTCTCTCTAGGATTTAGTAGTCAGCACCCATTTGCCTAAATAAACAAAAACAACACCCAGAGTCCAAGGCAGTCACTGCATGGAAAGGCTTGTTTTACATACCAGGATTTTCCAAACGTTTCCAAATGTTCTGCGGATATGTAGATCAGCTGGAGATGGCCCAGCTAAGCCTTCTTAGGAATAAAAATGTGATTAAAATCATTCAGACCTTCATTCTCCTTTTCCAATAATTCATTTATGGTTTATACTTGGAGGTATGTATGATATCGAGTTACTTGAGAATGGAGGGGGGTGGGCAAGAGAACCAGGTTCTGCTGTGGAGCTCAGTTATTAGGATGTCGTTGACTTCAGATACCACTCTGACTCTCTTCCAGGCAGCAGCTGATATTTTATAGCCTTGGCTCTCACTTAGTTTACATGTGAGGCACCCGTAACATACATGCACGGAGACTAAATGTGCTAATTACAATGGCAGCGTGCAGTGGGAGGGCCCCGTTACAACCCCGGTTCAACAACAGTGGCAGATGGTTGTGAGAGGGTTGTTGGTCATCCAGTGACGCCAAGACTCACAGGGTAGAATGTTCTGGGCTGGGTTGACAGAGCTCTGAAGCCTGGCTGCTGTCAAACAGGGCTCCCTGTCCTGACTCCCCAGTATGGGGCTGAGTTTGTTTGGTGGACTGGGGCAGGAGGAAAAGGTCGCTGCCTTGGGTGAGCAGGTAGGTGAGGGAGGCTCCTGAGAAGGAAGAACCATTTGCCTTGATTGAGCTGAGTCACCGTGGTAACTTCATTTTACTTTAGAAGTGGACGTTCTGATGTAGCAGTCCAAAATCACTTTTCATTAACTTTTTAAAATTACTTTTTTTACATTAAAAAATTCTATGTATGTATTATGAATGTATGTGTGTGTATGTATATATGTATGTGAGTGTGTGTGTGTGTGTGTGTGTGTGTGTGTGTGTGTGTGTGTGTGAGTTTGTAGGTACATGAATCAGGATAAACAAGCGGAGGTCAGAGGACTGCTTGGGAAATTCTAAGAGACTCAATTCAGGCTTGGCAGTGAGTGCCTTTCTTTAGTTGTTAAGCCAAGTTTCAAGCCCTAACTAATTAAAAACTATTTTGTAAATATTATTTTTTTATGTGTATGGGTGCTTTGGCTGCGTCTTTGTCTCTGCACCATGTATGTGCCTGCTGCCCTTGGCAGCCAGGAGAGAACATCAGATCCTCTGGAACTGGAGCTACAGACTGGAGAGTTGGAGCTGCCACATGGAGGCTGGGAACTGAATCCAGCCAGTGCTCTTAACTGTCTGCTCTCTCCAACCATCTCATTAATTCTTTTGAGCCTCTACATTTTTACCCTGAATGATTTCTTTCTTTCTTTTTTTAAAATATGTTTGTGAGTATGTGCATGGGCATGTGTGTCAGTGTACACATGTGTTGAGGTCCAAAGTTGATATTTAAAATCTTCCCAAATTGCTCCTTTACTTTATTCTTTGAGGTGGGATCTCTCAGTCAAATCCAGAACTTGCCCATCTAGCTAGTCTCCTTGAGTCAGCTTGCTCCAAAGATTTCCTGTTGACATCTCTGAGGTTGGGATGGTAGGCGGGCTGCCATATCCTCCTGAGAGTTCTGTAGGGTCTGGGGAACCAAACTGTAACTCACACTTGTGCAGCAAAGACACTGTAACTCCTAAGCCATCTCCCTGGCTCATCTTTTTCTTTCCATAATTCCAAGAATCCACCTGGTCGTATCATGTGTCTCCCAGAATGCATTTCAAAAATGACTTCCTGCATGGAAACTCAAGCCTTGAGTTTTCTTTCAAGCAAATGTTAGCATATTAAGTTAAAAGGGAAAATGTTCTATTTAAGAGTGAGGAAAAAAAATCCAAGGTAAAGTGAATGCATTGTCCTGCGCCAAATGAAGGTATGTTTAGGGTGAGTCCACCAGTCCGTACAGCTTTGTTCTGTGGATTATAAGATTGTGGTTACACCTAACATTAAAAAGAATGAATTCATGATTTTCAGGACAGATGGTATATTTTCTTCTCCTTATGCTTGCCCTTAAATAGAAAAGGAGGAGGAGGAAGAGAAGGAGGAAGAGGAGGAAGAAGAGAAGGAAAAGGAGAAGGAGGAAAAGGTGAGGGAAGCAGAGGAGGAAAGAAGAAATGAGAGAAGTTTTGGAGCATGTCCTATGCCCCCCACTCCCACCCCCACCCAGAATATCTCTGTTGTGGAGCTCTGGCTCCCTTTGCAGACCAGGCTGGCCTCACATTTCCAGCAATCGGATCAGTCTGCCTCTGCCCCCCAGGAACTGGGATTAGAGGTGTGTACCACGCCTGACTCTGGAGTGAGTCCTTGAGCAGAGTTATGTGTTCAAGAGCCAGAGAGTCCAGGAAAATTTATTCACCATGCTCCCAATTCAGATTCATCATTTTATCTCTTAATTCTGCTGTCTGTGTTGACTGCCTCAGCTCGGGAAGCCTACCTGCAAGATGTTTTGGCAGCAAAGGAACTCAAAGCTGGATTAATTGCTAAATCACAAGCAGGGAACTCCAGCGTTACAACCAAGCACAACATTAAATGAATGTTTCCATGCTGTTTACAACACTCATTCCAAGCCTCCCTTTGGAAGTAGGCTGGTTAAATCAATCCATTGTAAATGGGGGGCGGAGGTGATCCCCACTTGGCGTTTGGACACTCTTGTGTGGTGCTATGTGCCTATGCCCATGTAGGAGGGTGAATCCTGCTACCTGTGTGAAGCAAGGCCAAGAGTGAGCAGGCGATGGTAACAGTGATCTTGGGGCTGCTGCTGAACACTGGGGGAGATCTAGAAACGCAGCCAGTGTCCAACTGCAGAGTAAGACTCAGCCACATCCAAACTAATGGCCCCACTGAGCCTTCCTCCGTACATTTCTTCATTTCACAAATGAAGCTCATTGGATTTAGTGACTGAAACTGAGAGGTCATCCATCCTTCATCCAATAGATAGCTGTTGGGTGCATATAAATTCCGGACACTGTGCAAGGGGGAAAGGAATACACGGGTGTGTCTGCACCCTGCTGCTATTCATTTTAAGTTAGTGTGGCATTGCTTTACGTGGACATCAAGGAGGACGGGAAGCCACAAGTCTGTCTATGAACCATACACATACCATGTTACCCGGAGTCTCTATCTTCAACCACACCCACTTTGAGTTGTCTGGGTGGTAAGGTCTCTGTGTCTCTGAATTCTTCCTGCTCTCCCGCTGTGGTGGATGAAAACTTAGCTCATCCTCTGGCCTCATTCCTCCTCTTCAGTGTAATATAATTATATCACTATTTTTGGCTCTTCTAATGGTTACTTTTGTAACTCAGAATGACGTGCTTCAACCTTCCCTTTTCAACTGAGCATCAACAGGGGCTCTTGCTCGCCCACTTAGGCTCCCCTTCCTTCCTGTGACGTTTTCCACCACCTTCACCTCCTATCTTCTCTCAAATGCAATTTTGCTTTCAGAGTGTCAAGGCTGATAATATTTACACTCCACTCTCCAATATAATTATTCTCAAAAGTCATTTAAAACGAGTTGTTATAGTGTTGTCTGAGGACTTGTGTCAAGCTGTGAGCCATCATTACAGGAAAGAGCCTCTCCGTGAAGACTGGAGCAGTGTTCTGGCCCCTTTCCTACAGACTGGGGGGCATCCGCAGTCATCGGCGATGCTTCTGAGCCCACACCTAGACATTCTGCTGTTCTCCGGCATTAGGATGTGTGTGGCACAGACTTCCGGGTTAAAGGGGATCCGTGGTCTTTTACTGTCTCTTCCATTAGTCTTCTCCGCTCTCATTTCCCTCCTGAGGTTTAGGCCTGACCTTCTATATTTGAAGGCATTCCCTATGTAAAAGAATGTCGCCTTTTATGATTTTGTGCCCTCTGATAACACTGTATGTTCCCTGGAGGCACCTTTCCCAGCTCGTTCCCTTAGTGTAAATCCCACTTTAAATGGTTCTCATCACAGTTCTCAGTTCTTCCCATGGAAGTGAAGGCGTGGGTTAATGATGTATTAATAATGAAAATTTAGAATTTGTATTTTTTTAATCATGATGGCTACATACTGTGAAAACAAAGTGCTATTCAAAATGTAGTTTTGAATTTGTTGAATTCAAAATTCAACAAAGCACTCATCAAAATTTGATGCACTAAGTTTTCTAGATTATCTCATTTAAACTCAGAGCAACTTGAACTCAGAGAGGTCAAATAGCTTAAGGTCACTGCTAAGCATGTGATAAAACCGATCTGCCTTCTCCAATCTGAGACTGTTTTGTGTCTTCTCCCCTCAAACACCCAAGTGGTGTAAGTTTTCACCCTCAAGAACTTTTTGTAGTAACCTGAATCCCACTCGCTGTGATAGAAATCCGTTTATTTCCTTCTCTCCTTGGTTAATTAAAAAAAGGGTAAAAACACTCTATTTGGCCTAAAGGTAATGATTATGGCCCAGTGGTGGTGGCACACACCTTTAATCCCAGCACTTAGGATGCAGAGGCAGGTGGGTCTCTGAGTTCTGAATTAGATGAGACTAGCCTGGCCTACAGAATGAGTTCCAGGACAACCCGCGATATACAGAGAAACCCTATCAAGAAAAAACAAGATAATGCTAAAATTGTAAGTTGATGTCATTCAATATTGGTATAATAGGGAGAAAACATTGAAACTGACAACTCAGAAGAGGCAAATCACATCGTACAGTTCTCCTTTCCAAGTAGAGTGTGTAAATGTGTGTGTGTGTGTGTGTGTGTGTGTGTGTGTGTGTGAAGCCACCGTGGCAGTTCCCCCATGGGCCCTCCACCCACCTCTGTCTAATGTATAAAACCTTTTATTGGAAAAGTTGTTATTAGTGTGTGCTGTGCGCACATGTGAGTGTGCCCAGGTGTGCACATGCCACACCATGCATGTGCGGGTCAAAAATAACTTTGTGATATTGCTTCTTTGCACCTGTGTGTGAGTTTCAGGTTGCCACAGTAGCTCCCAATTGACTGGTTGAGCGATCTCACCAGCCCTATGTAAAACCTTTCCTAGGGGAAGTAGAAAACTATAGTTGAGGATATACAAACAACTTCAACCCAAGTGTTCTAATGTATTGTAAGTATGGAGGAAATACTAAGTACACTTTATATGAGTGTTTATACACACACACACACACACACACACACACACACACACACGCACAAGCTGGCACACATGTGCACTCACGCATGCAGAGGCCAGAGGGTTCTTTGGGTTTCATATATATGCATATATATTTAGGAGCTATCCACTTTGTTTCTTTTGAGGTGGGGTCTCGTATTGTCCTGGTGTTTGCTGATTGGGCTATGCTGGCTGGCCAGTGAGCTCCAGAATCCTGCTTGTCTCCACCTCCTTGGCACTGGGATTACAAGCACACATCACTCACTATACCTGTCTTTTATGTGGGTTCTGGGGTTTGAACTCTGGCCCTAACACCTGTGTGGCCAGCACATTCTACTTCTGTTTCACAACTTACTTCAGGCTGAACACTGGCTGATGGTTGCCCCCATCTCATGCTTGATGCCGGAAACTGAGATAAAAAGGAATAAGGCATGTCTCTTTCCTCAGGAAGCCCCAAAGGCCAAGAGGGAAGCCAGGCACACTAGGAGTGAATGCTGGAAGCAATGGATGTCTTGCTTTGTGTTCTGGACTTTACCTCCACCTCTACAGCCTTTCCAAATGGCATGCCTATGTTGGTTAAGCGTGGTTCTGTTTCTTTAGGTTAACTATTTTACAGACTACAGTTGCCTTGATCTATGCTAAAAAAAAAAAAAAAAAAAACCAATAACAAAAAAACAAGCTATGTACCTTACATCCTAGCCAAGACCTAAATAGGGTGGCTGGCATCTCTGTGCAGGCTTGAGAACACTATAGACTTCGGACACTGTAGAAACAAAGAGAAGCTCCTCTTCCATTTTGTTAGTTGTCATTTCTCATCACCATGACCAGATACCTGAAGAGCACCTTGAAGGAGAGCAGATTTACTTTGCTCACAGCTCCAGAGGTGCCTGTTCATACTGGCTTGGCCCTGGGCGCTTGGTCAGCACGCCACAGCAGCAGGAACATGTAACAGAGAAGGTTTGTCATCTTGCTGTGGACACAAAGCATTAGACAGACAGGGAGTGTCCACATACCAGATTCCTCAAGGACTTACCTTCAGTGACCTACTTCCTAAAGTTTCTAGAACCTTCCAATAGAGCACCATCGGCTGGGGATCAGGCCTTCCATGTGTGAACCTATAGGGGACATTTCATATTCAAACTAAAACACATTTTAATCAGTTAATTTTAATTTCCGCTGGAAGAACTAAATATATAAATTATATATGTTTAGATTGCTCCCTTGTGGAAAGAAAATCTATGCTGTTAATTAGCATGGTAAGTTTTTCAAAGGTGACCAGAAAATTATTTTAGGTTAGCACTTACTTGACAGAATTTCCTGAATGAATATTCATTTTGAGATGTAAGATCTGTCTGCTCTTTGGTGGGCCCTGTATAAGAATTTTGTTTGAACTAATACACATGCTAATATCTGTCTGTGTGTGTATGTTGAGTGTGTATGTGTGTGTGTGTATATTATATACATGTGCATGGTTATGTGTGGTGTGTGTTGTATATGTGTACATGTGTATATATGGGTGTATGTTACATTTTTGTATGTGTTATGTTTTTGTATGGTATGTATGTTGTATGTATGTATGTATGCATGGTGGATTTTTGTAGTGTGTATGTGTGTGAGTTGTGTGTATATGTGGTGGATTTGTGTATTTGTGTGTATGGTGGGGGTACCCATTAACTTCTAATCATTAGTACAACTCCTTATTCGTAGTCATTATTATTCACTTGGTTCCTCTTACAGTATGAATAGAAGAAGGAAAACATTTATAGATCACTTAAAACGTTTTACTAGAAGAAAGGGAACAAATTAGCCCACTTGAATCACTAGCTTTGCGGAGGGGAATGAGCAGAGATATATTTAATCTTTCATCAAAGGCTGTATTTGAAGCTCCTAATAGACAGTTACACTCGGAACAGCGCTAAATGAGTTATTAGAACATTTACACGGGATCGTCATTGTTTTTATTAGCAGCATTATTCCTTGCTCCTTTGTTAGAGAAACACCCTGCAGTGTGTGCAGATCGTGTTTAATTGCAATGCTTTTACATTTCCTCTCAAATATAGTTGACTTATTTTATAAATATTTCAAGTACGTAATTGCTATTTTGCTTTAATGAAAATCACAAATGTATTTAGATAACCGAAGGGGTTAGAATCCATCTGCCCCCGTGCCACATTTATAGAAAAGGTAGGCTCACTACTGACTTCCTCCGCCATGGTTCTGGGGTAGGGTCTTTTGCCTTTCTGTCCTTCCCAACATCATGCAAAGCTGTGGTGTTTGTGGGCTTCAAGGCCGGCATTTTCTTTCTCCCCAACTTTCTAGTACAGGAACCTTGGGTGAGTTCTTCCCTTCCCTAAGCTTCTGGGACGCTTTGTAAATTTACTGAGTAGGGTAATACTGGCCTTGCCATATTAGTATGAAAATAGATAATATTGAACACTTAACCTAGGGCCAGGCAAACAGAATGTACCCAATACATTTTAGTTTCTTTGGTTGCTATGGCTGTTTTTGATTGATGGGGGGATTATCCAGGAGATTCATAATGTTCTGTCCTCAATTGTGAGTATGGATCTGTTTCACTCTATGACTGAGGCAAGATCTTTCCTTATTCGATCTAGTTGTGGTGTACCGTGTAAGAAATAAGAATACAGAATTGCGTCTTTCTCCACATCTACCTTCATCTCTGTGTCCAACAGCCATCATGATAGTGAGTGTGGCATGATACTGAAAGTATCTGGGATGGAGGGAAGCAGAGAGACTGTAGAATCCAGGGACTAGCTAAGGATGCCTTTGTCCGCACCCATTCCAGAGTCATGGTGGAGATGTGGGTGGTCCAGGAGACCACAGTGTGCAGTTATTCTTATGGGATAGGAAGCAGCTAGCTTTAGGTGTCTGTGAAGAATCTAGCTCACAGAGAGTGAGAATTGCCTCCAGAACATTTCTGAGGAGCATGGGGTAGAGCACTCTTAGCATGCGTGGGTTCAGTCCCCAGCACTTAAAAACATCTGGGAAATTATTCACATACGTATCCCTTAACCTACAACCTTCTGCCCATACAGCTCCCGAGAACACTCCAAAATGGATCTGACTCCTTCAGTAAGTGACTTAGACTGAGTTGTCATCACCCTAAGTGGTTCCCTAGGGACAGAGACCTAGTCTTGCATTTGCTGCAGGACTTTGAAGATGTGGACTGTCTAATGAATGCCTGCCCTCACACTGTTGCCCAGAGAAGGAGAATTTCCTGAGCCTGGTCTCTATTTCTTCCATGATACTCCCTGTGCTCACCTTAGAGGTCAAATCTTGACTGTCCACCACCCATTTCTGTAGTCTATGGGAAAGTGAAGTCTGATTCGGAGTGATCTTGAAGGATCACCAATCTGTCTTGGGAACACCTTTTCTGTACTTCTCATAGTGTCCAGAGTGGCATCGTCACCCCAAAAGAACTGCACCCCACAGATTGACTTTCAGATGAACCAAAGTGCCTTCAGTATAGGTTCTTCTTATATTTGTCACTTGTGCTTGGGAACAGCTATGGAGTCTGCTGCCATGGTCATCAACATCATTACTGAGATCGCCACCAAGAACTACCTACTAAACAATGTGTTAAAAAAGGAAAAAGCTTAAAGATGCAATCTAAACAGAAAATTTAAAGGAACAAGTCTTTGTGCATGTGTGAATGTTCATGTGTGTGGATACATGTGCACCTGTGTGTGTGTGTGTGTGTGTGTGTGTGTGTGTAGGTCAGTGCACAACCTCAGATGTCATTCCTCGTGTGCCATCCACCTTGTTTTTTTGAGTCAGGGTCTATTATTGGCCTTGATCTCACCAGGTAGGCTAGGCCAGCCAGCATGCCCCAGGGGTCCACGTATTTTCACTTCCCCAGCACTGGAATCCTGGGATTATAGGCATGTGTCGCCATACTTGTTTGTTGTTGCTGCTGCTTGGTTTTTGTTTTTGTTTTTGTTTTTGTTTTTTTTTTAATGTACTTTCTGGGTCTTGAACTCAGGTCCTCATGTTTTACTGACTGCACAATCTCTCCAGCTTCCAGTGACTAAGTCCCTTTTCTTTTTGATTATTTTATGTATGTGTTGTGTGTGTGTGTGTGTGTGTGTGTGTGTGTGTGTGTGTACGCGTATTAGTACATGCGTGTATATGGGTACTCTCAAAGACCAGAAGAAGGTGCTGGATCCCCGGGAGCTGGAGTTACAGGTGGTTGAAGGACACCTGATGTAGGTCCTGAGAACTAAAGTCCAGTCCTCTTTAAGAGCAACAAGTGCTTGTAAGCACGGAGCGTGCTCTCTGCCCCCCACCAAACCCTAACTGATGTTCTCTTACCGGAGTCTCGTGTAGAGACTGTCACCCGGCAGAGGCTCGTTCGGTTGTTGACTAACGATTCCCGAAAGAGTGTGTATGACCAGAGTGAGTCAGAGGAAAGGGCTCTGGCTGGAGAGTGACCTTGTCTGTCCCATTGTTTCCGTTCCTGATCAAGCTACCTCCCCAGCACTCCCATCCCACACCTGAGCGAATTCTCTTTCACTTTGGCCTGAGAAAGGGATGCTCTTCGTCCTGGGAGTCTGTCCTCCACTCTGTCATGGCCAGCACAGAATTTCCCGTCAGGATTTGGCTGCCTTGGAGTTGACAGTGAAGAATTCCTTCTCATGCTGGCTGTCCACTTGAGATCCAGCACCCGTTCTCTGTCTGTGGAGCACCAGCTGATGGAGAGGAGCTGGGGTTGGGTGGGAAGTGGCAGAGGAGCAGTTGTGTATTCCTCTAGTTTCTATCGTTTCTGAGGGAACCACTGTAAAGCAAACGTGAGCGTAGGCTGGTTCCAAGTATCACGATGACATCTTCAGTTTGCAGCGCCTGCCACAAAGCCTTGTGAGGTCTCATCTGTACTGGGAGTTTCTTGTCAGTCGAGTTCAGATCACACCCCAAATAGAGAGTAAAGTTGAAGATGATATTCTAGGTCAGGTCCGGTAAGGCAGCTTGTGTGTGCATGGGTGTTTATGTGGTGTGTATGTGGGCACATGAGTGCTGCAGTGCTGGGAGGTCAAAGGTCAACTTTGAGGGTGGGCTCTTCTCCTTTGCTGTGTTCTGGAGATCAACTTGGGTCACCAGGCTTGTGTGGCAAGTGTCTTTAGCTGCAGAGCCATCATGCTGTCCTGGAATAATCTTTGTAGACACTTTCTTATTGACATACATAATGGTTCCTCTCTGGGTTTTTTCTGTCTTTCTGCAACACACAATACATCCAGCATATTCAAGAGCAGGTGTATTTCTGGTGGCCGCTGTCTATTACTCCTTTGACAGTCACAAACCACAGAATTTAGTCATATAACATAGAGCAACGTGGAGAACGCTCTGCCACCTTAGACATGTTTTTCCTCTCCCTGTCGGTGTTCTCACGTGTTTAGACTAGGAGGGAGGACCACGGATTTCATGGTCCCTTTCAGCATCACCATGCTCCGGGTATCTGGGACAGGCACAGGGAGGCAGTGTGCTATGGAACAAAACAACAAAAGGAGAAAACAATGTGGGAACATCCTTGGATTCCTATTCTCCCCAGCCTCCCGAACAGAGTCCTGTAATTACAGATCCAATTCCTCCCTCCTCCCACATCTTTATGAAAAGGAGCCTGGTCTTTAGGGAAGATAGGTAACGTGCTGAGAGCATACGGAGAAGAAGAAGGGAAGAAAACCACACAGGTTGGGCATGGGGAGAGAGATTTTCTGTAGTTCACAGAGGGTGGAAGACAGACATTAAAACATCAGAGGAGAGAAGATGAAGAGGAGACAGAAGAAAGAAAGCACCCTGTAGATTGTGCACTTGAATTCCCTTCATGGCCTAGAAATAAAGGGATTGATTATTGAGAAATTTAAGTAGTTTAATTATGTGTCCTAAAAGGGGCAATCATCAGAAATCAAACCCCACATGCCTCTGAATTTATTGGGATTTGAGTAACACATATCTTATGTAGCCATGAAAACCCACCTGAGAAGGGGCCAATTTTGGTTTATACAGGAAGACGTCAGGAGATGGGGCACAACTGGTGTGTAGGTAGCTAGAGGCAGGCCTTTGAAGGTTACACCCATCTCTGGTCCCTGCCTAGCTCTGCTTGCTGTGAGCCACCATGTGAATAGCTTTTGGTACATGCTCTTACTGCCTCAGACTCAGATGCTCTCTCTGCCCTATCTTCTCTGCCATGGTGGACTAAATGGCTCTGAAACTATGAGCTGAAGTGAACTTTTCTTTCCTTACGTCATTTCTGTCAGGTAATCTGGTCAATCCTGCATTGAGAGCAGATGGTCTATCTATGATGATTAAATTGCTATGGGGTCCCAGTCACCCAAGCTCGGGCAGAACGGAATTCTACTGGTCATGGTCTGCATGCCAACAGTGGCTCAGTTTGCCTTGAAACATACACAACGTGCATGTCTGGTGTGGTTGTTGCTAGGTGCATTCTTTTGCCTCAAAGCTAGAGCCAGTACACACATGATCACTATAGTGAATTAAAAAAATGTAGAAACATAATGAGGTCCAGTGAGATGGCTCAGGGGATAAAAATGGTTACCACACTAGCCTGACAACCTGAGTCAATCCCTCGAACCCACTGTGGAAGGAGAGAACCAACTCCTGCAAGTTGTCCTCTGACCTCTACACATGCACCGTGACACATGGTGTATGCCCACACTCACTCACTCACACATCACACACACAAACACACACACCAAAAAAAATTTAAAAAAATGTAAAGTTAAAACAGTAATATTAAGAAAGAGAGAAACAATTACTCCAAATTACTCTGGTTCCATCTAAGGAAAACAGACATGCGCTTTTCCTTGTGACCTTGGTTTCTACATAGCTCCTCTTGCTTCACACACGACATACTGCTCAACACTTCTGCTTACAATTGGGAGAAGCACTTTCCCATCTTACCGTGATTGCTTAGTGCACAACATTCCACAATTGCTCTTCCATTGGAGGAGAAGACAACATACACAGAAATCGACTTACATCATGCTCCCAGCCTACCTAGGTGAGAACAGAAAACCTTGGACAGCAAGGTGTCTTCAGGGAGCAGAAGCAAATACAGCTCATCCCAGCTCATCTTTTCTCATTCTGTGTCGACCTGTTGAGGCGCATGGCGTCAGCCCCTGGGTCTGGAGAGTTCTACAGCACTTCTACCATCTGTTTGTGTCCTTGTTGGGAGAATTTACATGAATGAATTACGCACTTTTGTTGAAGATATTTATTTATTACCACATTGAACTTCCCTGGGACCAAACTCATCAGAGAATAAGTAATTTTCTTGTTTGGGAAGACGTGTGCAGGATCAACTCTTGCCTCGCCGAAGCTACATATCCATGCTTTATTAATAGCCTGCTCTGAGAACATGGATGTGGGCCTCTTGAGTACTTTTTCCTTGTCAGATGACACCAAGTTAGGCTTTGCTGGTGAAGAGTGCTTGAGAGACCTTCCCAGAGGAAAGGGCTTGGCTTCCTAACCCAGCCACAGGCTCCTTACTGTCTGTGGATTCTCCAGTGCCTTGGATCTGGCTATCCTGAAGCACCTACTAACTAGTGGCTTACTCTGACACCTCTTGGGTAATTGATCCAGAGTAACTAGTTCCAGTGGGTAAGAACCAGCCCCAAGGTGCTGTGAGACTGAAGCGAACCGGAATCAGATCCAAGGCCACACTGAGCACAATTGACTGGGGACTTGCTGACAGAAGCTTGCTCAGAAAAGAACCCCACAGTGTGATTAGGAAGAGTTCATTGTGAAATGGAGGCAGGACCAGCCCTCTGTCTCCATCAGCAGGACTGCAGTAATCCCATCCGAGCTGGAAGAGACCTGCCGTATCTCAGTGGCTGCCAAAGACACCAGGCGCCTTTCTTGCTCTGACGGCTCTGGGGTCTGGTTGTAAAACTCCACATACCACTCTAGTGATTTTGTCTTTTCAAAGAGAACAGAGCAGTCTTCCTTCGGGGCAGTCATGGCCATTATGACTCAGCATGGATGTGTTTAAGTGAGGCTGAATCCTGACAGTTATTTTGTAGGGCAATGCCTCCAGTGGGCTGTCTCCCAGGAAACAGTTTTCTAGACACCTTAAAGAGTAGATTTCTAGCAAATTCCACTTAGCAGGTTTTCAAAAGTTTGGTCAGCTTGACGATGCAGGCATTTCCTCTGCCCACTCATTGAACCTCGACTGAGCCCTTTTCTGAGGGGGTCTGTATTTCAGCCTTGGGTTGATGAGAGGCTAGACATCCTTCTTGGGCATTGTATCACGGCTCTGGGGGTAGCAGTTTAAGCTGATATCCTTCAGAGTTCCCTTCACATTCTAGAGGTTAATTCTGTAATGGGCTATTGTGGTCTTGCCGGATTCTTATTTCCTTTCTTGTTCTCAGATTATGCCTTCACCCCACATTTCTATAATCTTACATGCTTGTCTGAGCTGATTGCAGAAGCCACAGAACCGGTCAGAATGTCCTGTACTCAACATGAGAGAATGTTATAGTGAGGAGTTCCTCACTTCAAATGCCACCAAAACAGCAGACTGCCTGACTCTCTGGTCCTGGGAAACATCAGTTTCTTCACATGGCCCTTCACATGAGCCTCAGATAATTACCCTCCACTCCTTCAAGGACATGGATTGTGGAACTCAGACACAAGAATGTCTGCTTCTTCCCAGGGTGCTAGCATCCTCAATAAAGCCCACTTTCTCCCTAACCCTTGTCTCTCTGATACTGGTTTTCCCATAGAGACAGCTTCTGAGCCTGAGTCTAGAGACAGTTCATTACCCCACTATCCCATAGTAATTCATTCTTTTTTAAAAAAAAGATGTATTCATTGTTGTTTTGTGTGCATGAATGTTTTTGTCTGCATGTATGGGTGCAGTGTCCATGGAGGCCAGAAGATGGCAAAGGATCCCTTGGAACTGGAGTTATTGACAGTTGTGAACCAGCACAGAGATGCTGGTACCCAAACCTATGTCCTCTGCAACAGCAGCAAGTGCCGTTAATCTCTGAGCCATCGCTCTAGCCCAATTTTTAAAACCTTTGGTGGGGTGAATAAGAATGCCTTCATAGGCTCATATATTTGATTGGCCTCTACCTGATGGGACTATTTGGGAAGGATTAGGAGGTGTGGCCTTGTTGGCAGAGGTGTGTCCCCAGAGGTGTGTCACTGGGGATGACATGCCAGACCCAGTCCCCATCCCCACACACCTCCAACTTGGAGATAAGATGTGCGCTCTCAGCTACTGCTCCAGCCAGCACCATACCCACCTGCCTGCTGCCATGTGCCCCACTGTAACACGAATATTAAAAGGTCTTATTAATAAAAAAAAAAAAAACTGGAGCCAGACATTGGGGTGAATGCTGAAAGATCAGAGAAGCAGAACAAGCCACAGGCACCTCACCTCGCTAATTCCTCAGCCGATCCTGTTTCCATGAATCCTCAGACTGAAAGCCTCTGAGTCCTCACCCCTGAGGGTCTCATTTGAACCACTGCTGCCACTAGCTCACCTCAGTCTAAAGAGAGAGAGTTCCTGTTTCCTCACACCTCCTATACTCACGCTTTCTGTGTCCTGCCATATTACTTTCTGGGATTAAAGGCGTGTGTGCTTCCCAGTACAGGGATTAAAGGTGTGTTCCAGTACTACCTGGCTCTGTTTCCAGTGTGGCTTTGAACTCACAGAGATCCAGACAGATAACTGCCTCCCGAGTGATAGGATTAAGGGTGTGTGTATGCCACCACTGTCTGGCCTCTACATCTAATCTAGTGGCTGGCTCTGTCCTTTGATCCCCAGGTAAGTTTTATTGGGGTACACAATATATCACTACACCCCACTGTGATGGTTGTGGACTCACCTCTGAAACTGTAAGCCCCCAGTTAAATGCTTTCTTTTATAAGTTGCCTTGGTCATGGTGTCTCTTCACAGCAATAGGGCAGTAAGATACCCTGTGAGAGTTACTAGAAATCATTTGCCTGGCACATGCTGAGTATTTGGTTAGCATTATCTGTCATTATAATTTAATCTGGGTGGATCTGATAAGAAGTTTCTCTGGAGGACCACAGAGGCACCTGAAGCTCCTCACAGACCACATACACAGCTCACCTGCTCCCCCATGATTTTCCACGTTCTCTATCCATCTTACCAAATAAGCAGTGACATGATGGACATTTTTGTGTACAAAATATGGGCAAGTGTGCTTAATATGTATGTACATACTATAAAATATGTCCTGAATACGGGGATTTTTTTAAAGGGAAACAGCAATCCCCGCTTTGCTTTGCATCCCTTCCTCCTCGACTCCTCCCCTAGAGGGGGCGCTCACTCTTGGGAAGTGAGCCCAGGGAAGAGCTCTGCCACTGAGCCACACGGGAGGGTTAGAGTCACCCATTTCCCCTTAGAGAAGTGCTTCAGTGGTGGACGTTGGTTTTGATCTGAACCAAAAAGGCAAATGAAGGATTAGATGGTTTGTGTTGGTAATTTCAGGGAATCCTGGGTTTTTATCAGTTTCTTAAGCATATTTTTCTAATTGTAGTTTTTAAAAGGGTATTTAGGGTAGGCGTCGTTGGGGTAACATTTCAGCAAAGTCTTGAAGGAGATAAGGCAGTAGCCCTGTAGCCTCGTGAGAGCTGTCCCAGGCCCAGAGCTGCAGAGGTATAAAGGTCCCCTCGGCGGGAGCCCGGCAGTCCTAGCTGAAGGATAATAAAGACAGTGGAGCCGAGGCAGAGTAAGGGGGAGAGTGGAAGAGAAGAGGACCGTGGAAAAGCAAGTTGGACCTTGTGGCCTTTGTCACAGTCTGAGGATGAACTGGAGAGTCCAGGAGGGTTTTGAGCAGGGTGTGACTGACTCAGATTTTTATCAGGATCCCTCTGGCTTTGAGTAAGGATGAACTCATGAGAGTGGATGGCATTATTGCTTCTCTTTCCATCCCTTTCCTGTAAAGATAAAAGCATGGCAACTAAACACACCAGGGAGGTGATTTGGCGGCCCTTGTAAAGGCTGGGTGGAAGGTACAGGCTGGTGGGCCAGAAGCTGAGAGTACTTCAGAAGAGGCAGCCAGCATGGGGGAAGATTGATTCTGTTGCGAAGATTAATAAATTGACTATATGTGTAAGTAAAAGTAATGAAGATAACAGAAGCCAAGCTTCTCATTGCTGGAGATGGAGTTTATAAACATAGAACGGAGGCAGTGCCAGAGGAGGTAGGGGGAGGAACTCATGATATCTATCTATCTATCTATCTATCTATCTATCTATCTATCTATCTATCTATCATCTATTATCTGTCACATTTTCTATTTGTGAATGTATGAATGTATGTATCTATGTAATATATATATATATATATATATATATATATATAAGAATATTATTTCAAGGTGTGTTACTTTTGTTTTGCAGTCAGGAGGCTGAGTCAGCAACTAGCTGACAGAAAGTGGTAGGGAGGAGCCAGGTGAGAAAGGGTTTATAAGGAGGGGCGAGGAGAAGCACCAGGGCTTTTGGAGGGATGTCAGCAAGGAGAGGAGGTGAGCTACTTGCTATTCAGCCTCTCTGAAGAGCAGAATTCCACTTTAACCTTTGAATCCTGAGGTCTTTAGATGACAGAGATTTAGTTAAGTTCCCTTCATAGCTTTGTGAGAGTTGGAGCCACAGGGAACAGGTTTCCCTCCTGCCTAGGCCCTTGTGGCCTAACCGCTGCTGGTAGGGGCAGAGTTGGAGTTGCTGATTCAGACAGCCATGGCTTAAAAGGCAGCAACCATTTAAAAAAGGACAACTTACACATATACATATATGTATGTATGTATGTATAAAACATGAATATATATTTTAGTTCTATGGGAGACTTAGAAATAGTGATATCCTCTTCACGCTCAGACACTGCTTTCCAAGTACTGTCCTAACTGTCCTAACTGAGAGAAACAAGGGCTCATTGAAGAAATAACTAAGGACTAATTCCAGGCTAGGGGCTTGGAAAGTGCAAGGTGAGCCTGGAACCTTATCCTGGAAAAGAAGGAAATACTCAGTGAATGTTGGGAACATTTTAGAAGGATGCAGGAACACCTCTGTGAGGCTATGGGATACAGTTGAATGATTGAGCAAAAGATAATGGTTTCTTTTAAAAAGTCAAAATCTTGTTTTATTATTTTATATGCATGAGGTGTTTTACCTGCATGTATGTCTGTGTGCCACGTGTGTGACCAATGCCCGTGGAGGTCAGAAGAGGGCACAGGATGCCCTGGAACTAAAGTTACAGATGTGAGTCACCATGTGGGTACTAGGAATCACACCTGGATCTTCTGGAAGAGCATCCAGTGCTCTTAACCACAGAGACATCTCTCCAGCCACCAAGATTGATTTGTGTATCATAGAAAATCAACTAGCAAATGTATATGGCTAATGAAAATAGAGAATCCAATAACCATTTGGCAGTCTCTCTTGGCAGGTATGGCTAATTCTGGCTAAAATTGTTAATGGAAGTTAGGCTGATGGTCATATTTAATGAGGAATAGGATGTTTTCTTTTACACACTCTGGGGAGGACTGGATTTCAGTGAGAAACCTGGCTGAGCTTGTGGCCAGGTGGCCAAAATGGGGTGGGGTGGCATTGTGCATCTTCTGCTGAACTGTCCCAGAAGATCCCAGCAATGTTCCCACGGATGTGCTTCCTGTCTGCCTAGGGGGAGTCACCCAGATATCTAAGCAAAGGGTCGGTCACCCCACAAAGTGTAGTACTTCCTAGGGACCGTCAAGTACATGAAAGACAGGACAAGCCCAAGGAGCTATTTCAGATAGAAGCGATGCAATGTTACATGTGTTCCTCAGAAAATCCTGAGCCACAGACAAAACAGACACATTTTGGGGATTAGTGAGATTTGAATAGGGTGGTGGTGTGTCAATACTGATTTCATGATTTAAAGACTGTGTGCTGGCTTTATAGACGTGTTTTGAAAAGTACATATTGGATTCTGGAAGATGATAGGACTTAAAAAAGTTCAGAACACATGGTTAAAATTTTTTCAAAATGCTTTTATTTTTAGAAGAAGTTTATTAGATGTGACAGATGACGACTCTGGTCAGGGAGGAGGCACAGCAGTGGTGGGAGATGGTCAGTTTCTGGATATGCTTTGGAAATAGACTCTGATAGGACTGCTTGATGAATTGGATACGGATACAAAGCAAAATTAGTTGCCGTCAGGAGTCCAAGGCTTTGCGTCTGAGAACCCGGAGTGAAGGGCCCACTTACCAACTCTTCTGTGAACTGTGGCTGGTCGGGCTTGTGGGGAAATGAAGTGTTTTCTTTGGAGAGTCGAGGAGGGGGTGTTCATTAGACCTTTCAACGAAGACCTCAAGTCTTTAACTACCAGGTTGGGAAGCAGAGGATGGTGGCTGGACTGCAGAGTCACATGGGAGCTGTCAGCAAAACGGAGGACAGTTAAGTCGGGAAGGTGAGCTCTCCCAGGGAGAGAAGTGCCTTCAACAGAGCAGACTGCTTGGAGGACTTCCTAACTGGAAGTTCCTTCACCAAGTCACCAAAAATATGTCTAACCATGTAATAATCCATGGCTAACCCCCCAATGTTGTTTGTCCTCAAAGTGCTTAAAAGTGAGGCCTACAGAAAGAGGGTTAATATAAAACGGTAGCACTCTAAGCATTGCATAGATGCGTGTGTGCATGCGTGTGTGTGCGAGCATGTACTGGAGTGCAAGAGGCATGAGTGGTTTATTGTCTTAGAAATCTTCATCCCAACCTCAGGAGGGAAAAATATAATTTTCTATTTTTCATGTGAAGAAATTGAGGCTTAGGATTAAGAAAATTTGTACCAGATCTAAGAGCTGGTAAATAACAAGGCTGAAGTCCATTCTCTTGTGATCTAACTACACTGACTTCCAGGTTCATGGATGCACTTTCCTGACTTTAATACTGGAGAAAGACTAAATGGAATTTGTATGGTGTTCTAGAGCCTTCTTGACTGGTTAAAACAGCACAACCACATATTTGCTCACAGACATCTCCCTGCTACCACCACACAAACATGTAACTGAAAATTTAAGAGGATTTCAGAAAATTTAACCTTCTAAACTAGCTGTTCCTTTCTTTCTGGGTTGACACCCCTCTGAGAGAGGTCCTAGAAACTTTGGTGGGAGTTCAAACAAACAAAAAACCATGGATATCCAATCCTATGGATATCACCCCCCCCCTCTCTCTCTCTGTGTGTGTGTGTGTGTGTGTGTGTGTGTGTGTGTGTGTGTATGCGTGTATGCACATGGCTACAGGCACCATGGTGTACATGTAGATGTCAGAACATGGTCTTGGGGTATCACTTCTTTCTGTCTTACTTGAGGAGAACCTGCTGTTTGCCATTATGGAGCATATACCAGGCCCATGAGTTTCCAGGGTTGTGTGTGTGTGAGTGGAAGTGGGGGAGTGACTTCATGAAATAATTCTCCTGTCTCCACCTCTCGTCTTGCCCTAGGAGCACCAGGATTACAGATGCGCACTGCCAGGCTTTGACGTGAGTCTGAGGACTTGAACCCAGGTCCTTATTTTTGCCGGGCAAGCACTTTACCCATGGAGCTGTGTCTGCAGCCCTGAAACCCTGTGTTTTTAGGAACTCCATCTTTCCTGAAATGTCTTCCTTTTGGCTTGCTGCTGTCTGCCACTTTTATAAGCTACTGAACCACATCGCTGGTGTGAACAGTTTCATAGCTTACATATTTCTTCTTGTAATCAGTTTAGTCGATCTTGTAACTATAAAGAGTGAGATGGTAAATCCCCAGCTCCCATTCTGAGTCAGAATTTATGACAAGAACAGCGTGCTGTGCCCAAACAGAACCATGCATGTATGGTAATACAGCACTTGAAATTTATATACTTCCTTTTATCCAAGGAACAGAAAGTGTCTCTATAAAATGGATTAAGAGCCAACTATCTACAGCAGCCAGTGAGAACAGTTCAACATAGGACTGCTGAGGGAGCCATTTAATTTCTACACGTCCAGGGTTCATGCTATGCAACCATGGATCCATTGCTTTACAGACGTGGTTACTGGAGACTGCTGACATTTTCACCTCGGCTCAACATTTATGCACGTCACTGCAACTTGCCCGCCAGTTGTGCAGTTGAAGGGATTCCTTTATTATTGCTGTTTACTACTGAATACCACGAAAGATCAGGCCATGGCATTAGTGAGCAGATTGCCAACAGAATGCATCCCAGCCACTCATATCCCCTGACTCACAGGTGGGTTTTTCTTCTTACTAAGGGAAACTCTTTCTATAAAATGTTCTTTGCCAGTTTTAATGACTCCAGCCTTGGGCTGGGGAGAAGGCTCAGTCAGTATTCGGCTTACTGTGCAAGCGTGAGGCTCGGAATAGATCTCCTGTGAAACAGCTGGGTGTTGTGTGGTGAGCTTGTAACACTAGTTCTGAGGAGGTGGAGACAGGGAGGTCTCTTAGGCTCCCTGGCCAGTCAGCCCAACCTAAGTGATGAGTTCCAGGTCAGAACAAGAGACACTGTCTCAAAAGTAGACAGTTCCTGAGAAGTGTATCTGAGCTTGTCCTCTGGCCTCCACATACAAGTGTGCACATGTGCACCTGAACACACACACACACACACACACACACACACACACACACACACACAATGAAAATAGAAAAAGACCCCCAATCCACTGTAATTTGCAACACTTCAATACAGTTTCTTTATATATTGATAGGTTGCTGTGTTGGCTACCTATTGCTGTGTAACAAATTATCCCAAATAGTATATATTATGTCTCCATTTCTGTGTGTCATCCTAGCATGCTTTGACTGTTTTTGTTTTTGTTTTTTAATCATAGGGTCTCTGTATCTGTTGTCATTTCATGGCTTGGGTAGGGGAGAATTTGCTTTCATTCACAAAGCTTTTATTTTCACGACTCAGACACTCCTGGCTTTGGACTCAGTTCCAAGTCTTCTTGCATTGTTAGTGGAGGGTCTCCTTCAGTCCTAGGCCAAGTGAGCATCTCACAGGCAGCAAGGTGAAAGAGAGGTCCAGCAAGACAGAGGCCACAGTCTCCTGTAACTTCATCACAGAAAGGACATCCCAGCACCTTTGTGTTGTCTTGCTAGTTGGAAGCATGCCAACACTTGATACAAAATGGTGGGAGACTCCAGAGCCAGCAAGTGTGACTCACTTTGAGTTCTCCCTATACCTTAGCTGGCTTTATCCTCTAATAACCTTCTGGTGCAGCCTCAGGACTCTTACTTTAGAGGCAGGCCAACAAGGGCTCTCATTCTTGCATCTACCAATGTTGAGTGATTTGTAGTGTTCATTCATGTTCTCATTCGTGAGATGTGTGATTACAAGCCATTAGGTATGCTGCAAGCTTTCATTTGTTTATGTATTTGGGGGAAAGGGTCTCACTATGTTGCCTGGTCTGTCCTCAAGCTTACCATTTTCCTGCCTCAGCCCCCCTAGGGCTAGGATTACAGGTGTGTGCCATCACGCTCAGCTGCAAGTTTTTTTTTTTTTTTTTTTTTTTGGTTGACTCTTGAGTGTGTGCGAACATCCTAGCAGTCCTTCCTCTTTTCTTTCTTTCCAGACAGAGTTTCTCTGGGTAGCCCTGGCTGTTCTAGAACTCACTCTGTAGACCAGCCTGGCCTTGAACGCAACAGAGATCCACCTGCCTCTGCCTCCCGAGTGCTGGGATTAAGGTTGTGTAACACTATGGCCTGGCTTTGTGTTGGCTAGTTTATGTCAACTTGGCAGAAGATATCTGAGTGGAAGGAACCTCAGTTGAGAAAATGTTTCTATAAGATCAGGTTGTAGGCAAGTCTGTAGGGTATTTTCTTAGTGATTGATGGGGAGGGCTCAGCCCACTGTGGATGGTGCCATCCTTGGGCTGGTGGTCCTGGATTCTATTAGAAAGCAGGCTGAGCAAGCCAAAGGGAACAAGCCAGTAAAAAGTAGTCCTCCATGGCCCCTGCACCAACTCCTGCCTCCACATTCCTGCCTTGCTTGAATTCCTGTCTTGACTTCCTTCAATAATAAATAGTAATGTTGAAACATAAGCCAAATAAACCCAAGTTATTTTTGGTCATGGTATTTATTAAAGTAATAATAACCCCAACCAGGACATAAATCTTTTATTATTATATGCATGTAAGAATTCTCATAAGAATAATTAATTAACCTATTTTTATTTCCTATGCTACACCTGGAGACACTTCTGGGTTTTTAAAAATAAATATTTTATGAATTCTTTGAGAATTTTGTGTAAACTTCATGTCCTCCTTTTTTAAAAAGATTCAGTAAGCCATTGACTCCAGTTTGTGGTGTCTATAAATTTCCAGGTTTTATGAGTCTGGGTTCCAACCATTTCTGCTTCAGAGATGAAGACACTGCTTAAGAATGGTTGTGAACAGACTAGGAACCAAACTGGAAGGTTTTGTTACAGTCCAACTTATAGCTTAATATTAATATACAGATTATACCAAAAAGTTGACTTGTAATTTGAGTAAGATCCACATGAAATACACATCCGGTCCCCGACACAGGTATTAGCCAGGCTTGAGATCCCGCTGTTCTAGAGATCATGGACAAGATTTGCAAAAATACCCAAAACATTTGCTCAAGTTGGATGAGCCCCATCCACCTTTCCTTACTTGGAGACAGGACTGAACCAACAGGCGGCAGCTGCTACTGCTTCCTCCTCCTCTTCCTCCTTCTCCTCTATTCTCCTCCCAGTCTCCTGCCACCTGCCCTCCACCCACCCCCATCCACTCCTCCTCCATTTCTATTCAGAAAAGAGCAGGACTCCCATGGATATCAACCAAACATGGCATATCAAATTGCAGTAACACTAAGCACTTCCTGTTGTATTAAGGCTGGGAAAGGCAACCCAGTATGAGGAGTTGGGTCCCAAAAGCCAGCAAGAGTCAGAGACAGCCCCTGCTCCCGCTGTTAGGAGTCCCACAAGAAGACCAAGCTACACATCTGTCATATATATGTAGAAGGCCTAGGTCAGTCTCATGCAGGCCCCTGGTTATCGGTTCAGTCTCTGTGAGCTCCTATGAGCCCAGGTTAGTTGATTCTGTGGGTTTTCTTGTGATGTCCTTGACCTTCTGACTCCTACAATCCTTCCTCCCTCTCTTCAACAGGATTCCCTGAGCTCTGACTAATGTTTGGCTGTGTGTAGCTGAAATTTTCTCCAGTCCTGCCCAGCCCCACAGACCCCACAGCTGCTTATAAAATAATCACTCAGATCCTTATATTAATTAAAACTGCCCGGCCATTAGCTCAGGTCTACCACTGACTTATCTCTTACATTTAAACTCAGCCCATTTCTATTCATCTATATGTTGCCACGTGTTCCATGACTTTACCTGTGTGCTGTTACATCTGCATCTGATTCTGTCAGTTGCTGGATGAAGCCTCTTTGATGACAACTGGACTAGGTACCGATGCCAGCACATCCCATAGGCAGGACAGACTGTAGGTCAAAGGTTATGTGACTGAACTGGTGTCCCAATCCCTCCACTGGGAGTATTGCCTGGTAACAGGAGGTGGCCAGTTCAGCTATATATCCCTATTGCTAGGAGTCTTAGCTGGGGTCATCCTTGTAGATTCCTGGGAGTTTGCCTTGCACCAGATTTCCAGATAGAAACCCTGAAATGACCCCCTTTCCAGTCATCTCTTTCAGCACCCGCCCCTCACACTTGATCCCTCATGTTCCCACCTCTACCCACCCCCAATCCATCCATGAAATCTCTTCTATTTCCCCTTCCCAGGGAGATCCTAGTGACCCCCTTGAGCTCCTCCTTGTTTCTTAGCCTCTCTTTGGATTGTTATGGTTATCCTTTACTTTACTCCTAATATCCACTTATGAGTGAGTGCATGCCATGTTTGTCTTTCTGGGTCTGGGTTACCTCACTCAGGATGAAAAGCTCATGAAACTGAAAAGCTTCTGTAAGGCAAAGGACACCATAAATAGGACAAAATGGCAGCCTACAGAATGTGAAAAGATCTTCACCAACCCCACATCTGACAGAGGGCTGACATAAGTGACAGCTCATGCTGGAGAGGATGTGGAGCGAGGGGAACACTCCTCCATTGTTGGTGGGAATGCAAACTTGTACAACCACTTTGGAAGTCAATACGGTGGATTCTCAGAAAATTGGAAATCAATCTACTTCAAAACCCAGCTATACCACACTCTTGGGCATATACCCAGAGGATGCTCAATCATACCACAAGGACACTTGCTCAACTATGTTCATAGCAGCTTTATTCATAATAGCCTGAACCTGGAAACAACCTAGATGCCCCTCAGCTGAAGAATAGATAAAGAAAATGTGGTCCATTTACACAGGCTTGTTCTTAATAGTCAGCCCTCCATATCCACAGCTTCTGCATCTGAGGGATCAACTAAGTAGAGAAAGAGGAGAAGGAAGAGGCAAGGGAAGAGGAAGAGGGTGAGGAAGAAGAGGAGGAGGAGGGCAGATGCTGAGGCACATCCCCAACAATTTGCACAGCACTTACATTGTATTAAAGGAACCAAGAGAAAAGTATAGGAGGTCGAGTGTTACTTATACACAAGTATTCCATTTCATATAGTGGTCTTGAGCTTTGGAGGGTTTTAATGTGTGCTGGGGAGTTAAAAAATCTACCCCAGAGATCCTGAGAGACATGGTGTGTGTGTGTGTGTGTGTGTGTGTGTGTGTGTGTGTGTCTGTCTGTCTGTCTGTCTGTCGGTCGGTCTGAGACTGGACACAGGCTTTTGCTTATGGACTGCACCATGGAGCTACACCTCAAACCCCCTTTGAGATAACAGGAGATACCCTGAGATTTGAAAGGGAGAGAAGCCTTGTGTGAATGCCTCTTTATTTTTTTGTTTTGCATGTGTATGTGTGTGATATGCATGCTTGTGTGTATGAATGATCACATCCATGCCCAAGTCCAGCTTCAGCTCGGGTTCAGGCTCTAAGATGGGGAAGGGGCATTGACACAAGGAAAAATTCTGACCACCAGGTGGATTGTATTCAAGTGGCCCCAAATAGTTCAAGCTGTCTTTATTTATACTTTGTAACAGAGTTTTTCTTACCAGGGTTACATTAACAGCTCTATTACTGGCTCCTATTTTTGACTTTTTTTTAAGAAATACATCATAGTTTAAGAAATACCCTGTAATCATTATAAAAGTACCCATTGTTCCCCTTTATGCTTCCCCAACTGCACCTTCCCACCCCCTACATAACCTTATTCTAGACACAGAGGTCAGCATTTTTTGCAAGCTTAACTGAATATGGAGCCAGACACATCCTGCTCTGCAGCACTTATGTCAGCTGGTGGCTACTTCCGGTTACAAAGTTAAAAAGTAATAGACATGGGTACAATGCTTTAAGGACAACAATATTCAAACCCAGACAATTCTTTCATGTCTTCAAGATATGCTTTTATACAGTTCCCTTTTCTACAAGAGGGTCCCTTGTCTCAATCTCTCTGTAAAAGGCAGACTTTGATAAGGTGCTCTTTTCCCATCCCATTATACCATACTTCTTTCACCAATATAAGCTCCTGTGTATGGTAATGGTAGATATATCCATCCTATATTTTATATTGCATTGTTTTCCCATTGGACAATACCAGATCCTGCCATTAATTCTATATGCTTGGTGTCCAAGGAACTTACTCTCAACAGTTGGCACTATGTGTATCCTGAGGATTTTCCCTATTCTGTGTATGCATGCCTTACTCTCCGCTCCAGAACTGTGAGACATAGTTAATGTTCCAAGTGTTGTTTTGTCATATGTACCTAACTGTCTCTATTGAGTCAGAAAATTTCCCAGGATTAGGGATTGTAGTTGGTAATTCCAGATAAGAAATTTGAGAAGCATTAGCCTTCTGCTGATTCTAAGGGGAAAACATTTGAGGAAGAACAGAATTTCCAGGGACAATTACAGCTGTTGCATGTGTGACTGACAAAGTAAAGCTAAAAACTGCCCAAAGAATCAACAATATAATGAGAGAGAAAAGAGCCTGCGAGCTGCATGAATTCAGCAAAGGCCATGGTCCCCTGGTTTTTGCCAGGTGAGAGACTGTCTTCCGTAGGCTTTGCCTTGTGGAGACCCATTGGACAGGCATTCAAACGCTGATCCAAGACTAGGCTGCACAGCTCCCAACACACCTGGGTGCATGTGAACGTAAGGTTCAAAAGTTGACATCAGCTGTCTCCCTGACCCCTCCCACTTCGTTTGCTGAAGCAGAGTCTCTTGATGGGCGCAGAGCTCATCAATACTGCCTAGTGTAACTCACTGCCTTCCTCTGGGGAGCCTGTCTCTGTCTCCTGAGGGCTAGGATTAAGGTAGCCATTATGTCTGTCTGGCTTCTATGAGGGTTCTGGGGATCCAAACTGGTCCTCACAAATGCACAGTGAGCAGCTTGTCAACGAGTCACTATCTCGGTCCCTAAAAGGAGTGTTTCTTCACTAGCAGAAAGGCTCCCTGCTTACCTCCTGAGATAGATGCATCTTGGTCCCAAGGCTGTGGCCATCTCTGGTCTATGAATTTCCTGAGGCCAAAAGGAAAGACAGGCCTGACTTAATAAAAGCCACAGCAGGGGTCTGTAGGGTCAGTGAGTGCCTACTGGTACCCATAGGGCAACTTGGAGCAAGGCTACTCCAGTTGGAAGACCTTCTGTAGACAGCTATTTTTGGACAACAATCTAAGATGTGTCAAAGCAGAAACAGAAATAACTGGAGGCAGGAGCCATGGCTTGCTGCCTTGAAGTCACATGTGTGCTATGGTTGATTTCAGCTTTTTGTGACATGGTCAAAAGATCTCCAGGATTTACTGCCTCTCTTCTCACAATCTGTCTCCCCTGGGGTCGAGGGAACTGGGCCAAAATATTCTATAGAACCAGTGCTCCAAGAAGCAGCTTCTATAGCAACAGAGCAGGTAGGAAGCAGCTGCTGTGGTTTCTATCCAATTCCTCTTCCAAATAATCCAGATTTCTAAGAGATAAGAAAACACAAATACCAAAAATCTCACTAGAATTTTGGATTAACAACAGCTCTCTGTCTTGTCTCCGTTTTGATGCACCGGCTGATAATTGGGCTATAGCTGAGTCTAAAAATAACACACAGTATATTAAAATAATATTCCTAGGCTACATTTCCAAAGTGGTATTCGGGGACTTCTGTGCATTAATCCTGTAACAATAACAGGATTTGTGCTTTCACCTCCCCTGGCGGAGCTTTGAAAATTTAGCCCAAAGCAGCCAGCGTTGCCGTTAAATCGTCCTTTCCCAGCCGCAGGGAAATGCGGAGATTAAAAAAAAAATGACAGCCCAACAGCTCCAATGACCTGTACCTGGGAGAATCAGAGAAGCAGCCTATTTCCTCTCAGGAACTGGGCCGATCAATATAAATATTTCAAAAGGACCATCATGCAATAAAAGCCTTGGAATTTGTATCCTACTTCAGAACACCCTAGATATTTCCAATGTGGACACCTCCAGTTTTCCTACTGGGAGAGGGAGATATGATGGCTGAATGACTGGAACTGAGTTGGGCTGCTGTGTGAGTGAGTGTGTGTGTGTGTGTGTGTGTGTGTGTGTGTGTGTATTGTGATGTGTGTATTGCATGCCTGTGGGTATATGATGTGTGTATATATAGTGATGTGTTGTGGTGTGAACATCTATGATGTGTGCCTTTGCATGGTGTGTATGTGTTTTGTGTTTATGTGTGTGTGTGTGTGTGTGTGTGTGTGTGTGTGTGTGTGTGTGTGTGTGAGAGAGAGAGAGAGAGAGAGAGAGAGAGAGAGAGAGCTTCTGTGGGTGTATATATATGTGATTATGTGTAAGCCTCTGTGTCTGTTGTATTTGTATGAGAGCATGAGTGAGGCTGTGCGTGTGTGTACACCAGTGTATGTATATATAAGACTATGTGTGAGTGTGTGTATGTGTGTAGGTATGTATGTGCATGTGAGAGTGTGTATATGTATGAGTGTAAGTGTGTAAGTATATGTGTGTGTGCATGTATGTAAGGATGGGAAAGAAGGCTGGCATTATTGTTTATGCTGAGACTTAGGTGCATCCCAGAGATTAGGTGCTACTAATTAAGTCACTCCAAAAACTGCAGACCCTAAAATTTGCACACAGCTCTAAATTGAAGTGACAGGAGTTTTTCAGTGATGCCATTAATTGCTTTCCACTAATGGAGAGGAAGAGCTTTTGTGCAGCTACAGTTGTGGTGGGCTAGATTTCACCATCGGAGGTACCGGTCCGGCTGGTACTGCTTTTGGCCTGCCATGCCTTTGAAATTCTAAAAAGGAAAAGGAGGCCAACATGCCGAGCAATTATTTCGGAACAGATTGGCCGGTAACATTTCGTATTATCCCTGAAATCCATCCTTTCTGGGACAGTCTTGCGCTGGCTGTGAACGTCCAAGAGGTGGCAGCACCCCTGCTCTGACGGCTGGCCGCGTCCCTCCAGACAGCTCACCGCAAGGTCGTGTCATTGCGTCACCTGAAGCCAGTTTGGAGGGTGGAGGTGGGGGAGGTGCAGCATGCTCAGCTTGGTTCTTCTGGAGAGTTCCGGAAACAGGCGCATGGAATGTTTGAAACGCATTTGAAAAAGCTTTTCTTTTTTTCCCCTTGAAGTCCCCTGCTCTGTGCCACATCGTGCTAAGAAGACCACTTAGGTGTTCCCTGGCTTCCTAGCTGAGGGAGGAAGGAAGATCTGCAATTGCCAGGGATCCCCTGAGCCTCATTTCCAATTCCTTGTGCTTGTTTTTAACAAACACAGGGAGGTGGAAATAAGATGACATTATTAACAATTGTGTTTTGAACATGTATGCATTCAAGGCACTTAGCTCAGCGTCGAGAATCTGACACAGCCTCCTCCACCCGGGACAGCTTTCTTCTTCTCCACCGACTCTCTCAGCAGCCCTTCCCCCAACCCCCTGCTAAAAATATTCCACAGAACAAATAGCTGTTGAGACAGCATCAAACTCTGCAAGAATGAGTGACAGTGTAGCCTGCCATGCTAAGTGTCAAATGCCTGACATGAAAAGCATTTGGTGACATACATGAGGGAGTGTCAGGGCTGTGTAGACAGGCCAGCGTCTAGGTCTCTGGGACCCACCCTTCTTCGTGTATGCTCAACAGTTGGAGGGCAATTGCTGGGACTCATTGAGGTGGCCTGATGACAGGGTTTGAATGGGATTCAGGGACAGGACTATCATGGGAAGCTAGTGTCTGGGTGGCCACAGGACCTAGGAGCTAGGTGCAGCTCCAGGACTTCCTGCTCCCACTTTATCCATCATATGGGCTTGGCCTCTGTGTCCACCATTGGTGGCTTCCGCTTGGACTCTGTGTTTCCTCATTAGCTCACTCTTCAGCCGCATCCTGACCTCAACAGTCTATCTTCTGCCCAGGAGCATGGCCGCATGGTTTGTGTTCTGTGCGTACACCTTTTCAGTGTCAGGTCTATGGAGTTGTTCTGCAGTGACCGAATGCTCAAGATTTCAGTTGATTGTCAAGGAGGGAGAGGAAGACAGACTGGCACACTCTGTGTCTGTCTGTAGAGAGCTTTGGAGGCCAGGCCACCTGAGGAGTGCTGCCCTGGAATCACCCCCAGAAAGAGCTGCCCTCTCCAGGAGCACTGTTGATGTTACTGACAGTTTACTGTGAAAGCACCAATGTTCGCCCAGGCTTGGCAAGGGTGAGTACCCTGGTATTGCACCCTTGATTGGTCAAGGGTGAGTACCCTGGTATTGCACCCTTGATTGGTCAAGGGTGGGTACCCTGGTATAATACCCTTGGTTCTCAGCCTTGAGGGGCATTGAACTCTTTAAGTGTTTTCTCTATCTACTATCATCTATCCTATCTATCTATCATCTATCCATCTGTGTGCCTGCTTGTCTGTACATGCACCATGTGTATCAAGGTACTCTTGGAGGACAGAAGAGGATGTTGGATACCCTGCAACTGGAGTTACAGGTGGTTGTTAAGCTGCCATGTGAGTGCTGGCCCTCTGCAAGAGCAGCGAGTATTCTTGACCACTGAGCCACCTCTGCACAGCCCAGAGGACTGGACTCTCAACTCCATGTTTGCAGGAATTCAGTCATCTGTAATCACCCAGTCTTCAGTGATTCCAGACAGCTGAAGGAAGACGTACAGAACCTTTATTTTAACTGTGGTGTTATGTAACTTTGCACAGCATAGGTTTGTTTGGGTTGGGGGAGATTAGATACCAGTCTCTATGTAATAACCAAATCTTCCTCAGTGAAGTCTCAGACTTGACACTTTGAGAGACAGACTGAATACTACTGCTTGGTGTCCATGATGTATATGGCAATCAGTGCTTCGGCTATTGCCCAGTGAGTTGGCTGCATCCCTGGCTGGTACAGCCAAGCCATCTGGAGCAGGGGCAAGGAGTTCATGGGATACACAGGTCAGAGAGCTGCTGGGGCTTCATGGCCCTGCTCCACCTTGCTCCAAGCCTCTCCCCATTATACTGAGGGCTTCCGACAAAGCAAGGCAGACCCCCACAAGGCAGAGTATTCATGTTTGGCTTCCTCCAATTGCACCCCCAGAGTGGGAGGGGCTCTGTTCTCTTCAGCTACTTGTCTTGAGAGGCTGAACTTGCCCTCCATCTCTTCATTTAGAGCTAGTGTCAGCCATAGGTGCCAACAGGAACATATGGGCTGTGGCATGAGCACAGATTGCCGTTAGGTCTTCCGAGGTGACCGAAGCCACTCAGCACATTGGCAGGACCTTCTGTAGATAGTGAATTTGGCTACCCATTCCATTGCTTTGTAGCATCTCACTGACCATAGTCTAAAGGTTTTTATTTATAAATTTTATTATTTGGTGTTTCCTGTTGATAAGTTTGAACTTAATAGTTATGCATTCCTTGAAAGAAATGTAAGGTTTCACCTTCTTTATTTCCCACCATGTCTAACTCTGAGGTCTTCCTTTCATTCATGCTTTCTCTCCCAATAGTTTCTCAATCAGTCATGGTCAGAGACATTAAATGGAAAGTTCTAGAGAGGAATTATTTGTATATTGGAAATTATATGCCATTCTGAGTGGCTTGGGAGAATCTCGAATTACTCCATTGCATCCTGTCAGAACATGAGTCATCTAGACCAAGTGGTCTACATACCCCATCATGTAGTAGCTATCAGATTGACTTCCTAAGAGGAGTCTTACAAGTTTGCTATTATCTGAAGCTTCAGGCATCCAGGGGTGATCTTGGATATGGTCCTCTCAGACACAAACAGCAGTTACCTAGTGAATCTCAATTTCATGTCAGTTCAGGAGAATTTCTCACTAAGTTCCATGGGATTTGGAGCCTTTCCAGTCAGGAGCTAAAAATGAAGTACAGATTTATTATGCCCAGTTTGCCAACATTGATCTCATGCCCACTTCAGGAAGAACCCTGTAGGCAGTTCAGAGTCCCAGACTGCCCATGGAATCTGAAGTGGCCTGGACTTTTCAGCCTTTGATTTCTTGCTATGTATCCCCTAGTTACTTCTACAATCTACTCAGTCTCTGAAGAGAAGTGAAGTCATATTGTGACTTCCAAAACTCAGTGGAGAGCCAACTTGGCTGGGGAGATTTAAGACCTCATTTGGTGGATTGTTTACCATCTCTGTGTTCCTGGGGTGGCATACCTCACATCTGGTATTTCCTTGGCCAAATTAAGCACGTGGCCAAGTTTGATGGTAAGAAGATAGAGGAGCGGGGTACTTGTGGAGCCCTGGGAGAGGTGAATCAAATTCTGGAGACACGTGTGACACAGGCACACTTCCTTGGAGGACCTGGGAGTTGCTGCCATCCAGTTCCTTCTCGAATGACAAACCTTTATCCTTCTGGGTTCATAGGGACTAAAAAACAAAATAGACCTAAAGATGATTTATGTCATCAAAATGGCCTTATTCTTTTGTGTAAATGTCAAGGTTTTCCACTTGATCAAAGTCACCACCAGTTGTAGCGCTTCCTAAATGCCATCTATCACATGTGGCATGTGTCTTTCTAGTGTGTAGGTCTGCTCGCGTTTCTAATGCTTGCAGCACCTCACAGAGTCAGACGCTATAGAGCAGTGATGCTTCAGACCAGCTATGGGGATCTGCTGTTTATTCCCTGTCTGGTGGCTGGCAAGACCCTTGGTCGCCAAGCATGACCCTAAGTTCTGCAAAGGCTGGAACCATCATATCTCATGTCATTGTCCGGTTTTCCTCACCTGCCCCACACCTCTCCTAAAAACATGTGAGCACAGCCATGGGGACATGATGTGTGCAGTGGGCACTTGCCAGAGGTCAGTGTTGGCTGTCTTCCTCTATTACACGCCACCTTACTTTTGGGGACAAGGTCTTTCATTGAGTCTGTAGCTCTCCCTTTTGGCCAGCCTGGCTGGTCTGTGAGCCCCAGGGATACTCTCCTACCTGAGGAGTGCTGGGGTAGCAAACACATGCTGCCTTGGCCAGTTTTTATGTGGGTGCTGGATATCAAACCCAGGTCCTCGTGGTTGCACAGCAAGGACTTTAGCCATGAAGCTCTCAGGCCCCGGAAGTTCATTCTTAAACGTAAGGATTTGGGCAAGTGAATGAACCTCTAACCCAAGTCAGTGGCCCGTCATTGTGATGTGCCGGCTAGCACTCAGATATGGTTGGATTGAAAAGGCTGCAGCTTTAAGATCTGAACAATGGTTCAAATCCAGCCATGCTACCTTGGAAAGGCCAGCTTGCCCCTCTGAACCTTCACTGGTTAAATACCTCCACTGGTTAAATACCTTCACTGGTTAAGGTAACTACACTTACCGTCAGGATGAAGTTTCCTTTCCCTATGGACAAAATGCAGCTCTCACACTTAGCTCTCGGTTGTGGGGACTTGAGTGCTCTTGACAAAGACAATGTCTGGGCAAGTGTGTGTATCCCAAGCTGAGAACTTCTTCTGTCCCTTTCTGCTTGCTAATTAAGAGTCATAAATAAAATGCTGATGAGCTTCCTCCTGCCGTCTGTGCTGTAGCTGGAGGGCTGTTTTGACTTTGCCTGACAAATGGCTAACCAGCCGCTCCCACCCAGCCCAGCTCAACTGCTCAGCACCGACAACTCCAGACTGCCAGCAGCATCCTATAAACTTGTCACTATTTGCTTACTCGGTGACAGTGTTTTTGTTCCGTGAGCATCTCTGAGATTTCACCCATCAGGGTGTATCTGTTTCCTTCAAAATGCCAAGATGCCATTCCAATGCCACTCTCTCTCAAAGCACATGGAAGCAGTGGCCATCTCTGAATGACACTGGGAGCCTTTAGCCTTGGCATGTGATAGTGCAGCCGGGGTAGGATGTGGTCTTTACGAGCAGAGAGGTAGGGCATGCAAGGGCCCTATTAAATGGTCATGAACTTGGAAGTTGCTTTGTAAACTACTATGCAAGACTCCCAGGTGATTTGTTGAGTGGTTTGCTAGAGGCATGTGGCACCAGCTCGGGAGAGTGAGCTGTTGCATTTTGAGTTACTTTGCAAGCTGACCTGTGTCATGTTGGTAGATTGAAAAGGGCCATGGCAGGAATATTGACACTGAAAACTTGGCAGACACTGCAGCGTGTCTCCTGCTCCTCCCCTGTGGACTGGTGCTAACTCTTCCTTCATCATCTCACCTCCGAGATGCGATATCACCGAGTCTCCATGCACCTGGGTCACACCCAGATGTAACTGAGGATGGAAAAAAGGATGTCCAAGTCAGGGCTGAAAACACAGGTGCTGTACTCAGGAGGGGAGTAGGGCCCCACTTCACCTGCTGTGCACCAGGGTCCATGTGAGCCTACACTTGGACTAGCACTCAACGGGAGCTGGGCAGCACAATTAATGCTATGGCCTGCCAGAGGCGAGCTCAGCTCAGACAGAGACCCTCCCAGGGGGGTCTCACCTGAAGCTATTAGGGAGGTCACTCTGCTCTGAGTCTAGACCTTAGATGAGACTGCAGCTAGGTTGGGGAAGACCCTAAGTCAAGCGTAGAAAGGATACTGCAAAAAACCTGGGGCATGCCGCTGCTGCTCCCTAAACCCAGCTTGCGTGGTCCAGCAGTTTGGGACCCGCAGAGGCTTAGCTGACCCCTGGAGTTCAGTGTGGGAGCCCCCTTGAGGTCCTTTTAAAGAGTACAGTGTAGGGACCTCCAACAGGGATGTAGAATTTATAATAGCTAAGGCAAGCAAGATGAGTTGCACATACACTCCACAGACTATCCTTCTGGAATCTTCTATGAAAGGAACTTGATAGATAAAGAAAGGAAGTCTCCAAGGACTTGCTGTAACGGTGGGCAAACAGCAGAGCTGAGGTTCAAACATGTCGCTGTGTGACTGCAGATTCTCATAGGCCCCTATAGTTCCTAAACTTGGGTCGGCTAGCCTTTCCCACTAGAAGAAGGGTCTTTAATCCTGTGCCCCAAAGCCAACTCTCCCCCTCGTGTCCGGGGAGTCCCGTGCCTTTCTGAATTTTCACAGAGCACCCCCAGCTCTGTGGGCATCCTCAGCCTTCTTTCCCCGGCCACTCTCTGCTCTTGGCCATCTCTCAGCTGCCATGCATGGCTGCATGGTGCCCTTTGCAGGCCTCACTCGGCTGCTGCCTCACAAGCCCCACTCATATGCCTGTGGTCTTGAAACCCTGCTTCCCCGATCATGTGATCATGCAACTGTCTCTCCTTCCTCTCCGGAGTTTGGCCACTTCTGGCTGTTCTGTCAGCATCTGTACCTTGAAACCCAAGCATTCCTCTAAGAGTCTGCGGTGGATTCACATCTCCTCTTCTAACCCCTCTGCTCCGTGGACCTAGGGCGTCAGCGCTCTGTGAAGATGCCGCCACATCAACATGCCTGCAGGTCTGATTGGGTGATGAACAGAACTAGCCTGACCGGGTCTCAGGGGCCAAGCAGACTCTGGAATGCCGTGGGCACACTGTCAACAGAGGGGATTTCACGGGCAGAGAACTGACCTGCCCAGGTTTACATCCAGGAGACCCGAACTCCTTCAGGCCGGGAACTTCGCCTTTCCCCCCTTCTTGTCTTCTTGATGTAGCACGAGGAAAAGTAGCTATTCAGTAACTGATGACCGAGTGAATGCAACCGTCAGAGCCTGATGCTGCATTGGCCTAAAGCTGTGGCAGTCCTTGACCGGGAACCAGTCTTGACTCTGCACACAGTAGGACGGCAGCTGTCGGAGGCTTTTCCTCAGTTGAGTAAGTCAACTAGAGCTAAACTCGCAGATGACAGCACTCAAGGTCCTGTGTCATCTTATGTCCCTGCCCTTGCTGATCTGCTTAGAATTACTGGTCCAGTTCCATTGATTTCACCCTAAACTATGTCTTTATGGCTTTACTTTAGGTTTTCACCTCTAGTCTTGAGACCACCTTCAAGGTCAGCCCCAATTACTGCTTGCCTGAATGTCATTACTGTCATATCATGGCTCACTCCAGCTGATGCCTCCCCTCCTCTTCCCCTCCCTCCTTCCCTCCCTTCCCCCTTCCCCTCCCCTCTCTCCCCTCTCCACACGTATGCATGGTATGTGTATGCATGCTTTCATGTGTGTGGGTGCCTGTGGGGGCCACGGGTGATGTGGGTGTCTCCTTTGATTGTTCTTCACTTTAAATATCGAGCCGAGGGCTCTTCTGAACACACAGCTTGCCACTTTGACTCATGTCTCCACCCAGCTAGCTCTGGCGATTTCCTCTTTTTCTCTGATCTCTTGCGCCGTTCGGGCTGCTGTGGTGTGTGTATGGTGGGCGCGTCGCGCAGAGTTTTTTTTTTTGTGGTTCTGTTGTCACGCCCCATACACAGCATTTTAGCAACAGTCATGTCTTTTTTCTGGGGGCCATTCGGAGAACTGCATCTGCCTTGTTGACAGACAGCAAGCGTCACACATACGTGATACAGTTAGAACTCCAATAGCCTCTTTTCTGAAATATTTTTAATTTTGACCCATAAAAGCCAAGGCCTTGCTTAGTTTTAGTTTTTTTTTGTTTGATGTACTTCTGAGTCTTTTGTGTTGTGTGTGTGTGTGTGTGTGTGTGTGTGTGTGTATTCATGTGTGTATAGGCCAGAGGACAACCTCAGGGATCCTTTCTCAGATGCTATCTATCTACTTTGATTTTTGACACAGGGTCTCTTGTCAACCTGGAACTTGTCAAGCAGGCTAGGCCCAGGCACCTATGTTTCCATTTTCCAGTCCTGGATAATGCACACCACCATGCCCATTTTTGTGTGGGTTCTGGGCGCAGGGCGGGGGTGACTCAGCTACTCAGGCCTGCAAGAAAAGCACTTTACTAACTGAATTATAGTCTTTGGCCACAGGGAATCTGAAGTACACTGTTAGGGTTCTAGACCCAAGTATTCTAAGAAAGGTGTTTGTGATGACCCAGAGGAATAGGCTACTGTTGTGGAAACTCTTACCCTAAGTTACAAGTTCTTGAAGGCAGAGGTGTTAAATATCCAAATTTGATCATTACACACACGGCAGGACAGCCATGGATTTGAGTGGGGGACACTGAAGCTCATGGATTTAGGGGAGTCTAGTGGAGGTGACTCAATGTCAGTTTGGTCCGCCATGACTCGGTGATTTGGGGAGGATCAAGGGACAACCCCCCCCCCAACCCTGACCCTAATGGAACAGTGTGAAATGTTATGGGAGAATGTCTTTGGGAAGACTCCTTTTCTCTTCCCAACACTTAACCAATTGCATTTGTCTAATTCAACTTAATTCCAATGGACTTCTCTGAGTATCGTTACCTAGGCCATGTGATTAATATTCATGTAGCTGATGGGAGTAGATGCAAAGACCCACAGCCAAACATTAGGAAGAGCCCAGGGAGCCCTACAGAAGGGGGATTGTAGGAGCCAGAGAGGTCAAGGACACCAGGAGAACACAGCTCTCACAATCAACCAAGCAGGCTTGTAGAGGCTCACAGAGCCTGAAGCTGCAGCCACAGAGCTTGCATGGGTCTCTGCAAGGCCTTCTGCATGTATGTTGTGGTTGTTTAGCTTGGGGTTTTTGTGGGACTCCTAACAGTGGGTGTGGATGTGTCTCTGACTCTTTTGCCTGCACATGGGACCCTTTTTCTCCTACTAGGTTGCTCTCAGCCTTGATACGAGTGTTTGTGCTTAGTCTTATTGTATCTTGTGATGCTGTGTTCAGATGATATCACTGGGAGGCCTACTCTTTTCTGAAGTGAAACAGAAGCAGTGGATCTGTGGGGGTGGGAAGGGAGGAACACACGGACAGGGGACTGGGAAGAGGGGAGAGAAGGGAGGTTTTGGTAAGGCGGCATTGTATGAGAGAAGAATAAAAGGAAAAGGGGGAAGATATTCGTGTTAATGTTTATAAGTGATCCGAAATGAGGACCCAAGCTCAATTTCCAGCATCCATCTGGCAGCTCACAGCCACCTGGAACTCCAGCTTCAGGGAATCCCAAACCCTCTCTGGCCTCTATAAGCAATCCCCCCCCCCCACACACACACAATGCAGGCATGTGCACAAATACACATGTGCAAATACAAATGAACCTTAAAAAACAAACAAACAAAGCCACCCATCTAAGCCAACAGCAACCTGTATAAAGAGAGAGATGTGCACATCACTGAAGAATATCTTTCTTTGCCCTTGGAAAAGAATAGACATTTGTTCATGTCTCTCCAGGAAAAAGCCACACAGAGAAAGACAGTTACTTCTGTGGAAGAAGACTAAGGTATAGAATAACAGTAATTCTCCCCTGGCTTTTCAAGAGCTGAAGAAGGACTTGAGGCTGAACCTCCATGGCTGGCAGGGAGGGGAGGAGGGGGAAGAGTGGAATTCCCTGCTTCACAGGGCAGCAGGCACAGAGCAGAGGCCTTTAAAGATGCATGGAGTGGTTTGTCAGCTCTTCATGGCCCGGCAAATTAGACATGCATCCCAAAAGGTATCCTGTGATATTAAAGTCCATTTATATACTCTATAAAGTTCCCCCTGTGGGTCCTGGCAGGCACACTCATGGTTGGGATGTATGGGCTGCTTGATTCCTCTGTGACTTATGTGACGCTGACATGGCTGAAACCCAGGAGTGACCCAGACCGGGATGGAAGCTTGTGCAGGACCCAGGGCCGAGGCTCCTGCATATAAGTCATATTAAACCCCTCTGAGCAGAGAGGTGCAAATTACTAAAGGCTGCTTCGGGAAGAGAATCCTGTCACATTTCCTAATGAAAATGTCAGGGGCGATGAGCTGTCAGTCGTGGTCCTGCTGTTCCAAAGGCAGGTGTTTGCCTACCTGTTACCCAAGGACAGCTCTGTGCTGCGGCCTGAGGAGCACGTCAGCACTTATTTGTGCTGAGAGGACCATAAAGTGGGGGAGGACAGTGAAGCTAGTCGCCAGCGCTGCAGGACATGGCAGGCGGTTTGCGGAGGAAAGGACGGGGAGGTGAGCCGTGGCACAGGCTGGAGGAGAAAGACATACCTGCAGTGCCATGGCCTTGTGTGCAGTGCACGCCGTGACCACCACACAAGCCCGCCTACCTGGGGGGTTTGGAAGTTGCCTTCCAGGGCAGCTTTCACAAAATCAGAGTCCAGCTTGGGAGGCTGAGGCAGGAGGATCCCAAGTGCAAGACTGGATGGATCGCTGTAGAAAGGGACACAGCTTGCTATTTCCATCGTCATTCAGGAGACCCAGGTTCAGTCTGGTGTCAGTGTTGGTGTCTTATGTCAGCCGGTTTTGGGGGTCCCTGTGTTCTCTCGTTCTTCCTTGCACTCATGCAGTTATCATCAAACGGTTTTGGGGAGGTCAGTCATTCTGAGCCTCTTTGTCCTTGATTCCCTCTTTGTAGTGTCCCCCGAATCCTGCCCATCCTCCCCCTGTCCCAGGCCTGGGCCCTCCCTCACCCTGGCCTGGACTCTACAGTCTCACGTCTTCTGTCTTCGCCTTTGACCTTACCCCAGCACAGCACCACTAACAACTAATGCCGTTGATCAGGCCCCTTTTCCGTGCCAAGCCCTCGGATTGCTGTGCCTCATGCTACTTCTAATGTTGTTGGCAAGAACCTCGGATGTGTATTGCCGCTTCCTTTGTGCAGCTTGGGAGACCCCCAAAAGGTACATAAAGTGCCCAAGGTCACGCGTGATAATGAGGGACAAGCTCGCATTATAGCTCGTGGCAGATGGACCTCACAGCTTACGCTCTCCCTGATCACGCTGTGTCCTCTGCTCAGAACCTTCCGTGGCTCCCGTTGCTCAATGCATCAAGTCTCCTCTCTTGGCATTCAAGGTCCTAGGTTGCCAGGCCTTTCCCTGTCACTCACTCTACATCTGAGTCAAGAACGCAGATGAAGGAGCAGAAAGCCCTATTTTTATTTACACCCGGGCTCTCCTTCCTGCGTGCTTTCTTACAGGCTGTTTTCCTGTCATGAGCAAGAGCTTCTTGTCACTTCTTGTCACTTTTTCTTCTGTGTAAGGAAATGTTGCCCAAGTCAGCCCTGAACAGACTTGGAGTAGGGATCCATTTATTTTCTGGCCTACAAAGGGTATCCTGGATCTTTACTAAACACTGTGAAATGTACTTTAAATAATGTTTCTCTTTAATATCATTTAAAAAGACATTCAGAGCGAATCGAAAGCCATCCAGTGAGTAATTGCAGAGCTGGTGTCTACTGCCCTCAGACGCCGAGATGCGCTGCACTGATCAGCCTCAGCGACTGAGCTCTGTCTGAGGAAGGCAATGACGAAATGCTTCACCTGTCACAAGACGGATCCTGGCTGTCGCGAGGCATCCCCCTCTAACTGCAAGCTTTCGTTTCAGAGCCCTGGCATGGCTTCAGGAGCTGTAAGCCCTCCTGTGAGTAAGTGAGCAGTAAGAGCTGGCAAGTTTTCAGTCTCAAGAGTCTTCAGCTTTAAACCTCGCATTTAGCTGCGATTTCTTTTTCTGCTTAAGTTGGACATTCTTCTTGGCGAATACTTTTTTGATAAATATGGTAGGATGAAGGTGAATTTGACTGAGACTTATGGATTGGTCCAGTGAAGGCTGACCCAGGATTAAAAGTCCTACCAGCCCTGACATTAATTCCATAGTCAGAGTAAGAAATGAGAGAGGAGTGGATAAATGCAGAGTTATCAGTGTGTGAATGCATATACACTTATACACACATGTACACATATACACATTTGCACACATACACACACACTTATGCACACACATACATATACATACATGCAAACAAACTTGTATACACAGATATATATGCATACATATGTATAAACACATACATAGATGTAAATATAACCATGGGATTGAGTGGGAACACTGAAGCTTATGTCCCTGGATCCAGTGGTGACTCCACATCTTGGGGAAAGACAAGAGACATCTCACCCTCTGATTCTGAAGGGACAGCGTGGGATTCCAGGGAAAGATGTCTTTGGAAAGATCCTTCCTATCACTTGACACTCGACCAATTAAATTTATCTAATTCAACTTAATACAGAATTAGCTTCTCAGAGTATCATTCTCTGGATGATGTTATTATTTACACAAATGCTTATAGGTGATCCAAGATAAACACGTGCTCCTGAGGTGAAGAAGGCCTGATTGAAGATTTGCCCCTGATGGACAGTTTAATTCTGGATTGTGTAGGTCAAATGCTTCATTACCCCGTTTTAATTTTATTTTATTTCTTATGTTTCAAAACAGATCTGCTTAGGAGAGGAGAGAGGAAGAGTGGAGAGACAGTGCCCAGGAGCAGAATGCCACCGTTGGTAACACCATGTGAGCATGGTGCCATCCATACTAGGTAGTTTAAAGTGCTATTTTTAAAAAATCACTTATAAACATTTAAAATTTTATTTATTTTGAATATTAAAAATTATTTTAAAAATATTTACTTATCTTACTTTATGTGCATAGGCATTTTGCCTAAATGTACGTATACCATATATATACCTGGTATCTGTAGAAGCCAAAGAGGGCAGGCAATCGGTCCCCTGGAACTGGAGTTTCAGATGGTTGTGCGGTCCCTGTGGGTGCTGGGAACCGAACTGAAGGTCTCTGTAAGCGCAGCCAGTGTTCTGGACCATCTCTCCAGTCTTCTAAGCCTTATTGCTTGTTGTCACTGTGTGCACTGTGTGGATGTGTGGGTACCAGTGCCGTGGCGGTGGCGAGCTTTAGCACTGGACCATCTCACCACCTCCACACTTGGGTTTTGATTTTGAATGACTTTCTTGTCACTGTCTCCTTTTCAGTCGTTATCTGTAGCAAATAGCTCCTGACCATCCAATCGATGTTCTCTGGAAACTTGATGTAATGATTTCTAAGTGCACATAAGGGGTGTGATTAGTGCGTGGAGCTGGAAGACGGTTCCAGACAGCAGAAGCAGTAGCTCAGATGTCGGGCAGCATTCCCTGTTTCCACAATGTTCTACATAACTCGTGCAGCTGCTGATCTAACCTTTCAGCAGCTGCACGAGGTAGGTACACCTGTCCTACTGTATGAGTAAGGATATGGGGACACACACTGACTAGCAAATTCCTCTGTAGTCACAAAGCTAGAAAGTTGTGGTGCTATAGACTGGGTCCAGGTTGTCTGGATTAAGAATACAAAATTAAAAAAAAATCAGATGAAATATATTTTACCTTCATCAAATGTCTTAATATTGCCATCATCTCCAGTGGATTAATGTCCATTAATGGAATTTGAGGGGCAGGATAGGGCGAATAGAGAGACAGCAAGAGCGAGGAATAAAGGTGTCTGGGAAACACTGCCTTAGGTTGAAGACAGGGAGTCCAGGAGGCAGGTGTGGCAGAGTTCTCTATTCTAAGTTTATTTGGACCTCAGCCAGTGCTGAGACATCTAGACCCAACATCTAGACAGCTCCCACCAAACTGAGTTCTCATGCCCCTGAGGTTCAACACTTTTCTAGATCCTTCTGCAGATCAAGAAAGTTACCCTTTCTCTTCAGACCTCTTTTTGCCTCAGAACACTTAGGTCAGGTTCATCCACCCTTTAGCTAAATCCATGGGGCCTGTTAGGTTTAGGAAATTAGAATCTTACAGATCTTAGAAAAGTCAAGGGGTATTTATTGTATATATAAGATTTGCACAGGAATCTAGGTCAGCACTTGATAAATACATTTACATTGCTATCACAAAACATGTGCATTGCCACCATCGCCAAGGCCAGTAAGCTTCATGCCTGAAACATCAGACTTTGATGCTATTGTTATTTATTATTATTATGTGCTAAACGTATAGAAAACTTTTGACTGCAGGATACTTGGAAATGAATAAGTGATTGTGATATCCTTATCAATTGCTTTCCCTGTGTGGACATGGGACAAAGGTGCAGGAAGCCATTCATACATCCTGTGCTGGCCACGAAGGAGTCTAATTCACCCTGATCCCCTAAGGACTGCTGTTCCAATCGCATTCCACATGTGCAGAGAGTGGGCAGGCTGTGAGTTGATATCTGCACTCTATGCTCCCTACAGGTTTGCTGAGCAAAAAGTAACAAAGGAAATACAAACTCAGGCGAGGAAAGGGTTAGCCTTGCCGTTGTCCTTGGAAAGACCTAGTCACACTGCTTAGGAAGGCCTTCCCGGGACCTGCCTGCCTTGGGGGACACTGGCCTGGCTTGAGGATCACAGAGGAAAGCACAATGTGCAAGGATCATAAAACAGCCTGTGAAAATGCATCTTGTTTTCTGTTTTGTCTTTACTTCTTACATCCTTTGCCCACCAGTGTATAACCTGTAGATTTTACGTCCTGTTCACAAATTCCTTCTGGGTATAATGACCGATTTCTTTTTTCTTGTTTCTCCCAGCTGAAGACTGTACAAAGGAAAAAAATCACAAATTAATGACACACATTTGTGACTATAAGCAGGGGACAGATTCAGAAATGTGCGAACACACCTGGTAACCTTTATCTTAGGGTCACAAAGCTCAGTTCCCGATCGACCTTAGATTTGCACAGACAGTTGAGTGCCTCTGTCTGTTTCTACGAGGAGCTCTGTGCTATGTGTTGTTAGATGTGAACTCTGATCTGGAGCAGGTCCCTCTGCAGAACAAACCCAATGTCCTGCTTTAGGACACGGAGCCTCCATGTCTCATACTGCAGAGGGACAGTCTGTGTACATCATGTATGAGGAGTGCAGTGGCAGCCCCTGGCCACAGGGTGTGTTCTGAATCAACAAAGAGCTGGGATGAGTCACTTACCCAGCATTCCCCTGGAAACAAGATATGATTTTAGATGAAAATAGCCACGAGTATTCCTCTAGCACCTTTCTGAGTCAACCAGGATGTCTCCTAAGCCCTCCTCTCCACAGACTCATTGAATCATCTTAACTAAGAGGGAGAGAGCACTACAGTGATTAATGTGGAAAAATTTAGGCATTGATTTCAAGTAAATTGTCCAGTGTGCCTCAACTAGTGATGGGGAGGAAGACTCTGAGCCTAATGCTTTCTCCAGGCTCTACCACAAGATGGTGAGAACACACTGGCTTCTGGAGTGCCAGGTTATAGTAGAACCTGCCTCAGTGCTGTGGCTCTTCCTTCTGGGCTCAATCTCAAGGACTTTTCACCCAGAAGTCTGCACTCTGCAAGGCCCTTCAGCATCCTCAAAGGCAATGGAAAAAGTAGGGAAGGGATTCCAGAGTTCCACGGTCACCACCCAGTGCTGGAGCTTTTCATCCAGCATTATTTGCTAGCGCTGAATAAATGTGAGTAAGTTCTGCAGCTCCTAAGAAGTCTGAAGCTGTAGCTTTAAACAATAATTCCAGTTAGCTCACATGGGGTGTTGGATGGTTGGTTTTTGACAGCATGATACAAACTAGAGTCACTTGGGAAGAGGGAACTTCAACTGAGAAATTGTCTCCATCGGATTGGCCTGAGGTCTTATCTATGGGGCATTTTCTGGATTAATGATTGATATGGAAGGGCCCAGCTCAATGTGGATGGTGCGACTCCTGGGCTGGTGGTCCTGGGTTATATGAAAGCAGGCTGAGTGAGTCATGGAGAGCAAGCCAGTGAGCAGTGTTCTCCCACTGGCCTCTGCTTAAGTTGTTGCCCTGACTTCCCTCAGTGATGTATTGTGACTTGGAGCCGTCGTCTGAATAAGCCCTTTCCTCCCTAAGTGGCTTTTGGCCATGGCGTCTATCATAGCAATGGAGAAGCAGACCAGGACAGGGTAGTAACAATTTCCAACAGACATGGCATGGGGAAGCTCTCGCTTCAGTGCCGTGAGTTGCTGTCATACTCTTCCCTGCTGCGGACAGCGCACAGACGTGAAGTTAACGTGGATTTCAGCTGTTATATTTCAGGGAGAGCCAGAGGTGGCTGTGTGATGCTACCAGAACAGGAGCCACTGGAGTGGAAGGTGAGGAAGATCAGTGACGAATCTGACACACCTGGTCAAGGGTCGAGGTTGAGGTAATGGAACAAAAAGAGGTGAGAGGTGAAAGAAGGGACGAAGAGCTAAGACTGATGCTGAAATGAGGACCTGTGCTGAGCACTGTGGTCCTGGGAACTGAGGAGAAACTGAGGGGGAAATTTTCATGAGAAATGGTGGACCATAGAAGACCCAGGAGGAGGACTCTGGAGGCTTTGTGGGAACAAAGCCCAGAAGAATTGGTGACCAGGACATGAGTTTTTAAATAGAGATTATGAGTTTGGCACAGCAAAGCAAGGGAGGCACCGGCCTTTACCAAGCACCTTGACCTTGACTGGGTGTGTTCAAAACTGGTTGGGTGAACTTAATCCAAAGGTGCTGTTCATGGGTTACTGTCAGCCTGGAGGATGGGAGTGGCCCTGCACCTTTCAACCCCGATGTCATAACTAAGCCTTTGCAAAGGTTTCACTCTGTATGCTATCACACAGCAACATTCTCTCATTTGCCCTCTATATGTGTCTATACTTTGTTACTCAGTTGACTGTTAATGAGGGATTTCTAGGTGAGGGCTCTCTCTGGCTCCCTCTCTGTCTGCCTCTCTCCCTCAGTCTTTCTCTCTCTCAGTCTTTCTCTCTCTCTGTGTTTCTCTCTCTCTCTCTCTCTCTCTCTCTCTCTCTCTCTCTCTCTCTCTCTCTCTCTCTCTCTCTCTCTCGTGCCTGCCTGTCATCTGTCTGTCTCTTTTTTTCTCTGTCTGTCTCTGGGTGGTCTGAACATTCTGCTCTTCTAGATCCTTACACTGTGGCGTACAGAAACCGTGGGCAAAGTGAATCTTTCCTGCTTCTCTCACTGTCCCTTGAGGTATGCCACAGGGATGACATTTGAACACAACTAATAAACCACGGGTAAATAAATGTGCTGGCTGTTGTTTGTTTTGTCAACTCGGCACAAGCTTGAATCATCTGAGAAGAGGAATCCTCAACTGAGGGATTGCCTCTATCAGATTGGCTTGTGGACGAGTCTGTGTGGGCATTTTCTTGATGAATGATTGATATGGGAGGGCCCAGCCCACTAGAGGCAGTGCCATCCCTGGGATGGTGTCCTGGAGTATGTGAGAAAGCAGGCTGAGCAAGTCATGAGGAGCAAGCCAATAAGCAGCATTCCTCCATGACCTCTGCACCAGCTCCTGCCCGCAGATTGCACCTTGGTTCCACCCTTGACTTCAGGATGGACTCTAACCTGTAAGATGAAATAAAATAACCCTTTCCTCCCCAAGTTGTTTTTAGTCATGGTGTTTTTCATAGCAATAGAAAGCAAACCGGATTATGGAAAACTTAAAAAACAAAACATAGCAGCATGACCCAAACCTGTCCTCTGTCACCCTGGATGGCTTCAGTGTGGGAACCCACAGAGGTTTCCTAGTGAGATCTGAGCTTGCTTTACCCAGCAGGGCAGCATAAGGGGATGGATTGACCACATGGGTGGTTACTAGGTGATTGGAAGGGTCTGCACTTGGCTGTGCTAGGGGGAGGTCTTTGCTCCACCCATTGGCATTCCTTTAAAAAGCCCTTTAGAAGAGACAGAAGGGGCCAGTGGATAAGGATCCAGGCCCTCCTGAGGCTACCCTGTGTTTCTATCTGTCACTCTCTCCCTTCTATATTTCTAACTAAATCTCTTATCCCTTACTCCTCAAGAGTACCCTAAACTTCCATCTCCATTATTCCTATCTCCCCTTCACATCACTTGTGTTCAATAAATGAAAATAAAAATTTTACTCACAGGGATTTTCAAGTGTATTGTTAATTATACTCATCATTCCATACAAAAACTCCTGTCTACAAACTCTGTACACTTTTACCAACCCCCACCTCACCCTGAAGACTCTATTCTTTTTTTTTTTTGTATAAAATCAAAATTTTATTCATGAAAGGAGTATTTGTAAGTGGGAACTTCCTTAAAATCACAAATTTCCTCTCTGTGAAAGACAATAAATGAGAATGAAATGATAAGGCATATATCGAGAGAAAAGTAGTACTAAAAATATGGAAATGGGTAACTTATATAGTCAATAAACTCACAAAAGTCAACCATAATACATCAACCAACTCAATTTAAAATGTCATATACCTGAAATCCCATCTCACAAAGGATACTATGCACATGAAAATCAACTTACCAAAGTTAACATACACATGAATATTCATTCCACCAAAGACAGTATGCACATGAATGCCCACCTCATGCAAGATAATGTAAATGTCCATTTAAATTTAAATACACTTGTAACGTACATATGAACAGTTGTTCTGTACTGTAAAGAACCAGGAAAATTCTAACTAACCATCTAGCTCTACATTCAATTGGAACTGGCAAACTGAAGAGCACTAATGACACAAACTGTTGAGGCAATTGCTCAGCAGAAGGACATTGTGATTGTTGCTAGTGGCATAGTAACTGGTGACATACTTTGTTGATAACTTGATAGTTTCATGCAAAAATAATCATACCCTCTGTCATTGACCAAAGAAACTTAGGCCCACAGAAAACCTCATAAATATCAATGCATACAGCAACTTTATATATATTTTCCAAACCATGCAGTAAGACCTGCTTCAGTAGATGTAAGAACAACCCATCTCTGATATATCCATTCAATGGGATGTTGTTTTGTGTTAAAATAAATGAGTTTCTGAGCTATGAGAAGAGACCAGGGCAAACATTAATTTATATTGCTAAGTGAAGGAAGTCAAACAAAAAGGGATGTACTTTATGTGATTTAAATGATAAGGCATTATAGAAAATATAAAATTATGGGGCATGAATAGTAAAGAGTAAGTGGTTACTGTTGTTATTTATTTCTTTCTCTTTGGTGGGAGGTGCTCCACCCAGCACCCAAATGAATCACACGTGGAGGCTTATTCTTAATTATGAATGCCTGACCTTAGCATGGCTTGTTTTTTGTCAGCTTTCCTTGACTTAAATTATCCCATCTACCTTTTGCTGCTGGGATTTTCCTGTTCTCTTACTTCTGTAAATCTTTCTCTTACTCTGTGGCTTGCTGTGTAGCTGGGTGGCTGGCTCCTGATGTCCTCCTGCTTCTCCCTCATTCCTAGCTCTTTCCTCCCAGATTTCTCTTCCTATATATTCTCTCTGCCTGCCAGCCCTATCTATCCTCTCTCCTGCCTTGCTATTGGCCATTCAGCTCTTTATCAGACCAGGTGTTTTAGACAGACACAGTAACACAGCTTCACAGAGTTAAACAAATGCAGCATAAACAAAAGTAACACACCTTAAAATAATATTCTATGCACAAGTTACCAATATTCAAGAAAAAGGAAATGAAGTAAAAATAATAAAGATGATTTTAGGATATTAAAGCTACTCTATGTTATGTGCTATCAATGGTGAGTACATATCATTTTAAGTTCATCCAAGCACATAGAACACACAATCTCAAAGGCAAACCCTAATTATCAGTGAAATAGTATATCGTGGTAGGCTCATCAATTATAACTAATATACTAACATGGAGAAAGCATTCTATATTTCTGTTAACTTAATTGCAAACTTGAAATGAATTGTAAAGCATGAATGTTGCATGTGTGTGCTATATATAAGGAAAACAAAGCCATATGAGGTAAAAGAGGTAGCAAGAGACAAATATCTAAGTTTCATCGATTTTTAGTTGAGTTCATTGAAAATATTTTCCAGTTGACCTTTCAATCCAATTTTAAAGGGAGGTAACACTAACCAGAAGCAACTGTGGAGAAACTTGCTATACTTGAAATTAGGTAATTTGTCTCAGAAATGTATTTTTAAGAAAATATTAAATTTCATTTCTCTGTTTAAAGCTGGGTTGAACTTCTAATTCCATAAAAGAATCCTCAGTTTTGATTCTGGCAACAGATTTTAACTTCCTCTGGCCTTAATCTGTTCCCAGTAGCCAGATTTTAAGAAGTTTACTCAGAGAAGCAAAATGGATTGTATATAGATTTGTCATATTTATATGGTAGCTTTATTTCTCCCAGCATATTACATATTCCATTTCACTTCAATTATGGTGGCTGATTTATTTGTATTTTGTTCTAGATTTGTAAGACTGTTTTGGACAATGACCATTATTATTTTTTTTGGAAGACTCTATTCTATTCACTGCTTTTGTGAGTGACTCTTTCAAATTCATGCAAGGGAGAAGTCATGTGGATTGATCTTCCTGTGCCTGGTGTAGTTCACACAGCACCACAGCCTCTAGGTCCAGTTTTGTTTGCTGTCATGGTGGCATAACTGTCTTCTTCAAGGCTGGATAGTATTCTGCTACACATACCTGTCCTAAGTTCTCTATCTCTCCATTGCCGATAGATACTCGGACTAAGCCCGTTGCTTGCCTCTTGTGAATCATATTGCGATGAACACAAGAGAAACGTGCCGTTGATGCGTGGATTTCACTTTCTTTGGATATATATCCAGAAGTGAGACCACTGGGTCATACAGTAGTTGTAATTTTAGGAGTTTTGATGGTCAGGGGGGAACCTACATATTCATCTATAACATTGTTTTCTAAATCTCTGGACTTCTGAGGGTACGCTACACAGCAGTAGACACTGGCCATGTGGTCTCCAGGATGCTGTGCTCTGAGTTTTCTTTCTTCTCCATGGCCACTTTTGGCCCTTGAGCTCCTTTAAGTTTTTTCCTCGTTGGCTCTCTGTCTTCACTTTCACTTTGTATTGTACAAACATTTAGCCAAGCACAAAGTAGAAAAGTTTAATCAAACTCTAGACATACCATTAACTCTGGCAGCTTCAATTATGTAATGTAGTTACTCTATATGTCATTGCTCTGATGTCATATCTGTTGAGGGCAGGAATAGTACAAAGAGAAATTTAACAGAAGCTAGCAGAGAACACTGCAGGAATACAGCAGCATGTAAGACCAGTAAACCAATGCAAGTATAGACTTATGAATGTATTAATTTAAGCTATAAGAACAGTTAGCAAGAAGCCTGCCACGGCCATACAGTTTGTATGCAATATAAGTCTCTGTGTTTACTTGGTTGGGTCTGAGTGGCTGTGGGACTGGCGGGTGACAAAGATTTGTCCTGACTGTGGGCAAGGCAGGAAAACTCTAGCTACAAATGGCGCCCAACGAGAGGGCAAGAGTTTCCACCTAAAACCTGAGAAAAGATTCTAAAATGGAGCTAAAAACAGCTTCCTAATTGTCTCTCTCAAATGAGCGGCAGCTGCCGGTTTGAGTTACTGGCGGGTTCCTAGCGTGCAAGCTCGATCTGCAGTATGGCGGGAATGAGGCCTCTGCAAGTGGCACATTAAGCTGCGTGGTGGATTTAGCCTTTGCTAGTACAAAACAAAAAGAGATTTCTGGGCTACATGCTGCCTTGATAGAAGCATAGACCCACTATTTCTGAGAGTTGATGGCTCCCAGAGCTGGCGGAAAATGTACCACCGCCATGTTGGGAAGCTGAAGTGGGCAGAGCCAGCAGCCACAGCGCCTTTTCAGTCTTAAAATGGTGCAGTTTAAAGCAATAGGCTCAAGGTAATATAAAAAATAAGCCACATAAAGATGGCTATCACACAGAGAATCTGGATTATGTTCTCTTTGATATTTGTAACTGAAGAAAAACATTTGATTGCAAAACTGTTGAGTTATGCCAAAATGCATATTTTAAAGGTACCTTGACTTCAAAATTTGGATGTAAGGATATGTTGCTTTGGAAAGGAGGCTCTGCTTTTGTTTCCACAGAAAGCCAGAGGCTATGGATTTGTTCCAGATTAAGATACATCAGGTTTGACCAGCCAAGACCACCTGAAAGGTCTCCGATGACACCATGGCCCAGATGATCCAACATCCAGAATCGTTTCAAGTCACGGACTACTCCATGATCCTAAAATTTTCTTTGTGTCCCCATAAGATACAGCGCCCCCTCCAGCAGGAAGTAGTAAGAGAAGCTACGCCCAAATTCCCAAATATACAAGTGACTAATGTAAAGTTAAAACTTCCTTTAAAAAAAAAAGGAAGTCTGGGACTCTATATGTAAATGCTCTGATGTCAATAAATAAAACACTGTTGCAGTCCAGCAGAATAGTACAAGAGAGAGAGAATGTGGAAAGAAGCTGAGCAGAGAGACACTGCAGCCGCCATGACCACAGCATGTGAAGACGCAGTAAGACCACACGGAAGATAGACTTATGAAATGTATTAATTTAAGCTATAAAAATTACAAAGTGCACGCATACAGTTTGTATGCAATATAGTCTTGTGTTTCTTGTTGGTCTGAGCGGTGTGGCGGGTGACAAAGATTTGTCCTGACTGTGGGCAAGGCAGGAAAACTCTAGCTAAACCTATGTGCCTATGTATGTGGGCACCTGTGGGAATCAAGGACAGTTCACAGGAACCGGTCTTATCCTTCTAACATGTGGGTACCAGGAGTGAAATTGGGTCATTAGGCTCAATAGCAAATATCCTTATCCGCTGAGTCATTTTGCTGGTGTCCACATTATTTTTTGAACAGATTTCTTAACTACTTTTTTCATTATGATATTCTCTAGGCTCATAAGTAGCTATTGTTTGTGTGCTGAAGACTCCTCAGTGTATCTCCTGCACTGTGTGTTGTGGCTCCAAGACTAGACCCTGTGACTTTCCAGCCTAGATTCACACTCTGGCTCTTCAGAAAAAATGCCTTTCTGACTTCAGCCAGCTACGAAGCCTCTGTTCCTCAGCCTCTCACTCTGAAATAGTGGATGACATTATTCACTGTTAACTTCTGGTTTTGTAAGAACCAAATGAACTCACAGCAGCTGTGGTTACCTGCACAGGACCTTAGATAAGATGAAGCCAGTAAACATTCCTGTATGGAAGGGTGTGGGGAATGAGCCTCTACCCTCTCTCTGAGGAGCTTTGCTTCTTGGTTTATTTTTCTAAAATTTAAATCTATCAGTCTATTTTTGTCATCTATTTGGTGCCAAGTCCTGTCCTAGGGATTCATTGGTGAGCAAAACAGAGAGGTCCTAATGGCATTTGCATTTTAGTCAAGGAAGGCTGCTCAACAACCCCAGACTGTACACTCCCCACCCCCACTGCCCCACCCCAGCTCCATGTCCTGGTCTACAACCTTGGAAGAAGACTTCCACTTTACCAGAGGCCAGTCCAGATCTAGAGACCCCAGGGCTACAACTTCAGAAGCAAACTTCAGCTTTTTGGGATCACGGGCTGGATTTAAGGACCCCAGGTCTACAAGTTCAGATGCAGGCTCCAGCTTTTCTGGAGCACAGGCTGGACCTAGGGACCCCAGCTTGGCAGCTCTACTGGAGGCCAGGCTGGTCCTAGGGACTTCAGAGGCCAAATCTAGGGACTCCAGACTGCATCTCCTCTCCTGAGGTCCATATCCTGGTCTACAACTTCAGAAGAAGACTTTAGCTTTATCAGAGGCCAGGCCAGATCTATGGACCCTAGTCCCAAAACCCCAGAGGGGAAACCCTACTGGACCTGAAGACTTGCTAGTCACCAGAACCCTTGGCCATTTAGGCTAGAAGACAAGAGAGGACAGAGAAACCAAGGAACAAAACACCCATCTAACACAGACAAAGGCAGGAATCAACACCTAGACCTATAATCATCCCAAATCCAGACACCTAAATGCCAATGTAAGAAGACAATAACAGAAAAGGCAATATACATCACCAGAGCACAGCTTACAACAGCAAAACCTGAACAATCCAAAACAACTAAAGCACGAGAAAATGACCTTACAATGACTTTATGAAGATGATAGAAATCTTTAAAGAGAAAAAAAATTCCCTTAAAAATTGAGGAAAAAACAAACAAAAAAATGGAAGAAATCAATAAATCTTTAAAAGAAAACCAAGAAAAAATAAACAGATGAAGGAAACTGTCCAAGACCTGAAAATGGAAATAGAAGCAATAAAGAAGATACAAACAAAGGGAATCCTGAAAATGGAAAATCTGAGTAAGTGAACAGGAACTACAGACACAAGCATCACAAACAGAATACCAGAGATGGAAGAGAGAATCTCAGGCATTGAAGAAACGATAGAGGACATAGATTCATTGGTCAGAGAAAATGTTAAATCCAATGAATTCCTAACACAAAATACCCAGGAAACCTGGGACATGATGAAAAACACCAAATATAAGAAGAATAGGAATAGAAGGAGGAAAAGAAATCCAGCTTAAAAAACCCAGAGAATATATTTAACAAAATCATACAAGAAAAATTTCCCAACCTAAATAAGGACATGCCTATAAAGGTACAAGAAGCTTACAAAACACAAAATATGCTGGACCAAAAAAAAAAAAAAAAGCCCCAGCCACATAATAATCAAAACACTAAACATACAGAAAAAAGAAAGAATATTAAAAGTGTCAAGGGAAGAAGGCCAAGTAACATATAAAGGCAGACCTACTAGAATCACACCCGACTTCTCAGTGGAGAACCTAAAATCCACAAGGCCCTGGACTGATGTCTTGCAGACTCTAAGAGACCAGGGATGCCAACCCAGCAAACTGTCAATCACTATGGATGGAGAAAACAAAATATTTCATGACAAATTCAAATTTAAACAATATCTATTCACAAATCCAGAATTACAGAAGGAACTAGAAAGAAAACTTCAACCCCAGGAACTAATCTCACACCAGCAAAGCCCAAAGGGAAACACACACACACACACACACACACACACACACACACACACACACACACTACTACTACCGCCACCAACAAAATAACAAGAATTAACAATCATTGGTCATTAATATTCCTCAATATCAATGGACACAACTCACCAATAAAAAGACACAAGCTAATAGAATGGCTTCTAAAACAGGATCCATCATTCTGTTACATACAAGAAACACACCTCAACATCAAAGACAGACATTACCTCAGAGAGAGGAGTTGAAAAAGGATTTTCCAATCAAATGAACCTAAGAAGGAAGCTAGTGTAGCTATCCTAATATCTAACAATATCGACTTTCAACCAAAATTAATCAAAAGATATAGGGAAGGAAATTTCATACTCAGAAAAGGAAAAATCCACCAAGATGATGTCTCAATTATGAACATCTATACCCCAAATGTAAGGGCACCCATATTTGTAAAAGAAACATCACTAGAGCTTAAATCACACATTGAGCCCCACACGATATCTTCCATACAGAAACTAAACAGAAATAACAGAACTAACAGATGTTATGATTCAAATAGATCTAACAGATATCTACAGTATATTTCACCCAAACTCAATAGAATTTACCTTCTCAGAACCTCATGGAATCTTCTTCAGAATTGATCATATACTTGGCCACAAAGGAAGTCTAAGAGATACAAAAAATTCTAATAACCCCCTGTATCTTTATCAGACCACCATGAATTAAAGATGAATTTCAATAACAACAAAACAACAGAAAGTCTATAAACTCATGGAAACTGAACAAGTCTCTATTGATATATCACTGGGTCAAGGAAGAAATAAAGAAGTTAAAGACTTCCTAGATTTCAATGAAAATGATTGCACAACATATCCAAACTTATGGGACACTATGCAAGCAGTTCGAAGAGGAAAGTTCATAGCACTAAATACCTTCATGGAGAATTTGGAGAGATCTGATAGAAACAACTTATCAGAACACCTGAAAGCTCTAGAACAAAAAGAAGCAAACATACCCAAGAGGTGTAGATGGCAAGAAATAATCAAACTGAGAACTGAAATCAATAAGATAGAAACAAAGAGAACAATACAAAGAGTCAATGAAACAAGGAGTTGGTTTTTTGAAAAAAATCAACAATATAGATAAACCCTTATCCAAATTAACTAAAAGACAGAGAGAGAATATCCAAGTCAACAAAATCAGAAACAAAAAGGGGGCATAACAACAGAATCTGAGGAAACCTAGAGAATCATTAGGTCATACAGGAGAAAACTGTACTCCACAAAATTGGAAAATCTAAAAGAAATGGACAAATTTCTTGATACATACCACTTACCAAAGTTAAATCAAGGTCAGAAAAGCAATAAGGAAGTAGAAGCAGTCATTATAAGTCTCCCAACCAAAAAAAAAAAAAAAAAAGCCCAGGACAAGATGGTTTTAATGAAGAATTCTACCAGACTTTCAAGGAGGAGCTAATATCAATACTCTTCAAATTATTGCACAAAATACAAAATAGAAACAGAAGGAACACTGCCAAATTCTTTCTATGAGGCCACAGTCATCCTGATACCCAAACCACACAAAGACTCAATAAAGAGGAGACTTAAAGACCAATTTCATTCATGAACATTGATGCAAAAATACTCAATAAAATCCTGGCAAACTGAATCCAAGAACACATTAAAAAAAAATCATCCACCATCACCAAATAGCCTTCATCCCTGAAACACAGGGGTGATTCAACATACAAAAATCTGTCAATGTGCTCCATCATATAAACAAACTAAAAGAAAAAAACACCCACACGATCATCTTGTTAGACCCTGAAAAAGCCTTTGACAAAATTTATCACCCCTTTATGTTAAAGGTCTTGGAGAGATCAGAGACACAAGGGACACACCTGGACATAATAAAAGCAATATACAGCAATCCAATTGCCAATATCAAATTAAATGAAGAGAAACTCAAAGCAATTCCACTAAAAGTAAGAATAAGACAAGGCTGTCTACTCTCTCCATTTCTATTCAATATAGTACTTTTAGTTTTAGCTAGAGCAATAAGACAACTAAAGGAAATGAAGGGGATACAAATTGGAAAGCAAGAAGTCAAAGTATCATTATTCTCAGATGATATGATAGTATACACAAGCCACCCCCAAAACCTTACTAAGGGACTCCTACAGCTGATAAACACCTTTAGACAAGTGACTGAATACAAGATTATCTAAAAAATAAATAAATAAACAAAAAACAAAATAAAAAAAAACCAAACAAACCAGTAGCCCTCCTATATACTTTTCTGAGAAAGAAATCAGAAAATCAACACCCTTTAAAATAGCTTCAAATAATATAAAATACCTTGGTGTAACTCTAATCATGCAAGTGAAAGACCTGTATGAATAGAATTTCAAGTCTTTGAAGAAAGAAATTGAAGAAGATATCAAAAGATGGAAAGACCCCCCCATGCTCATGGATTAGGAGGACTGACATAGTAAAAATGACCATCTTACCAAAAGCAATCTTAAATTCAATGCAATCCCAACTTAAAAAATTCCAAAACAATTCTTTACAGAACTTGAAAAACTAATACTCAGCTTCATGCAGAAAAACAAACAAATTAGGATAGCTAAAACAATGCTATACAATAAAAGAACTTCTGGAAGTATCACCATCCCTAATTTCAAGCTCTACTCCAGAGCTATAGTAATAAAAACAACATGGCATTGGCATAAAAACAGACAGCCTCAATGGAATTGAACCGAAGACCAGACATAAATCCACACACCTATGGACACCTGATTTTTAATAAAGAAGCCAAAATCATACAATGGGAAAAAGAAGGCATCTTCAGCAAATGGTGTTAGTCTAATGGGATGTTGGCATGTAGAAGAATGCAAGTAGATCCATAGCTATCATCTTGCACAAAACTCAAGTCCAAGTGGATCCAAGACCCAACATAAAACCAGATACACTGAACCTGTTAGAAGAGAAAGTGGGAAATAATATTGAATTATTTCCTGAACAGAGCACCAATAGCACAGGCACTAAGACTAACAATTAATAAATGGGACCTCATGGAACTGAAAGATTTCTGTAAGGCAAAGGACACCATCAATAGGATAAAATGACAGCCTACAGAATGGGGAAAGATCTTCACCAACCCTACATTTGACAGAGGGCTGATTTTCTTTATATATAAAGAACTCAAGGAACTAGACACCAACAAACCAAATAATCCAATTAAAAATGGGGTACAAATCTAAACAGAATTATCAACAGAAGAATCTTAAGTGGCCGAGAAACACTTAGAGAAATGTTCAACATCCTTGGCCATTATGGAAATGCAAATCTAAATGACTCAGAGGTTCTATCTTATATCTATCAGGATGGCTAAGATAAAAAACACAAATGACAGCTCATGCTGGAGAGGATGTGGAATAAGAGAAACATGACTCCACTGCTGGTGGGAGTATAAACTTTGTACAGGCACTTTGGAAATCAATATGGTGGTTTCTAAGAAAATTGGGAATCGATCTACCTCAAGATCCAAAGGATGTTCAATCATACCACAATGGCACTTGTTCAACTATATTCATAGCAGCTTTGTTTGTAATAGCCAGAAACTGGAAACAGCCTAGATGTTCCTCAACTGAGGAATGGATAAAGAAAATGTGGGACATTTACACAATAGAATATTACTCAGCTGTAAAAAACAATGACACCAGGAAATTTGCAGGCAAATAAATGGAACTAGAAAAAATCATCCGGAGTGAGGTAACCCAGACCCAGAAAGACAAACGTGGTATGTGCTCACTCATAAGTGGATACTAGCTGTAAAACAAAGGATAACTATACTGCAATCCACAGACCCCAAAAGACTAGGTAACAAGGAGAGTTCCTGCAGGGAAGCCTGGATCTCCCTGGAAAAGGGAAATTGAAGAGATTTCGTAAGTAGACTGAGGGCAGGTGGGGATGGGAACATGAGTGATCAGGTTGGGGGAGCTAAGCGGAGAAGGTGAGAGTACTAAAAGATACTACTAGAAAGGGGGTGCATTTCAGGGTTAGGCAAAACCTGAATCTCACAGAAATCTACAAGCAAGACCACAGCTTAGACTCCTAGCAATAGTGGATCCATAGCCTGAACTGGCCTTCTTCTCCTGTGACCAGATTGGCGCTAGCCCAATTGTCTTCAGAGAGGCTTCATCCAGCAACTGATGGAAACAGATGCTGACCCACAGCCAAACCTTAGGTGGAGTTCAGGGAATCCTGCAGAAGAAGAGGAGAAAGGATTGTAGGAGCCAGAGAGGTCAAGGACATGACAAGAAAACCCAATGAATCAACTAACCTGGGCTCCTAGGGGCTCCCAGAGACTGAACTGACAACCAGAGAGCCTGCATGGGACTGACCTGGCACTCTGCATATATGGGACAGTTGTGTAGCTTGGTTCTTTTGTGGACTTCTAACGGTGGGAACAGGGGCTGTCTCCAATTTTTTACTGGCCTTTGGGACCCTATTCCTTATATTGGTTGGCCTTGCCCAGCCTTAATACAAGAGGAGGTGCTTAGTCTTACTGAAACTTGATACGCCATGTTTTGTTGTACTCATGGGAGACCTGCTCCTTCCTAAACAGAAACAGAGGAGGTGTGGATTGGGGGTGAGAACAGAAGAGGGGTGAGAGGAGAGACTGGGAGGAGAGGAGGGAGGAGAAACTGCAGCTGGGATGTAAAATAAATAAATAAATAAATAAATAAATAAATAAATAAATAAATAAATAAATAAATTTTATTAAAGAAAAACTCAAAAAGAAAATAATACTAAGAGCCCTGTGGCCACCTCAGCCTCACCCCTGTAGAACAAGTCGAGCCTGTCAGTCATGACTTTACCTAATATCCTGTTAGTTTCACCCAAAGCGACCTAATAAAGCATTCCTTTCCACCACATACGCCCCTTGAGAAGAGCTCTCATAAGTATAATTTCCCAAGTTCCAGGTTATAAATCCAGTGTATTTGAACTGCTGGTCATACTACGATGGCTGGTTTGTGGCATGTCCGTCTTGAAAGAGAAGTCTTTCCATGTCTTTGTCCTTGCATAGTTCCAAGAAAAGAGGATTCACCTGCAGACAGTAGATTCAGTGCTTTCTGAATAACCATTAGAAGTGAATGGAAAACTTTCCATCATGTAATCAGAGGATCTGTGGAAAATTCTGAGATTGAGAGAGAGAGAGAGAGAGAGAGAGAGAGAGAGAGAGAGAGAGAGAGAGAGAGAGAGAGAGAGAGAGAGAGAGAGAGAGAGAGAGAGAGAGAGAGATCAAACTTTATGAAAGACATCCTGTAACCCAAGAGTGCTGCAAGCCATCTCTCTGCCAGAGATGTATAAGCTCCCTCATGCCCACCTGCAGGAGGATCTTTGGCCTCCAAGGAGTCTAAGGACTGTGTAGACTCTATTTATGCCAATATGCAGAGTGTGTTCTGCTGTGTGTTAATGCCATAAAGCATCCCACAGCACAAAGAAGCAGTCAGGTTTGAATGTACTTCTCCGTCCTGCCACTTCTCAGCTTTGATGCTCGGGTAGCTCACTTTACCTCTTGGGAATCTCAGCTTTCTCATGCTAAAGATAACAATACTCTTGAGGATAGTTATGAAAATTAAATAACATAATGAGTGTGAAATGCTTATCACAGCTCCTTGCACAAAATAGATGCCCAATACATTTTTATTACCTTTGTTTCTGCCCCCATGAAATCCGGGGGACGACTCAACACAGTAGAGAACATAAAGCTTTTTCTCAAGACCCCCTAGACTTGCTCTTGAAGTTTTTATGAATCAAATTCTATTTTAAATGTACAACGGGGCTTCTTGACAGAGTTGCTTTTCCCTAAAAAGTCACTGTGGGTTTGGCATCTTGCTCAGCCTGATGGGGTCCCAGGGAGCTGAACCCTAATGACATGCAGATGTGGCTGCTCTGTAGAAATCATGCCTGGTTCCAGATGGAGTTTAGGGAAAAGGACGGCCGGTTCCTGTTGAAGACATGGGAATTGTGGCTGACTGAGCTGGCTGGGAGGAGAGAGAACAGAAGAGGGGGTTGTGGGGAAAATACAGGTCAGGGGAAAGGAACTCTGGATCCACTGAAAACCTCCTGGAAGAACATTAAAAACAGACAAGGGAAAAATTAAGCAGACAAAACAAAGAAGAAGAAGTTTAGTAACTAGCCGCATAATAGCTGTTATCATGAAAGCCCCCATTTGTTAAGCATCTGGTGCAGGGAGAGCCCCTGGTTGGAGGATGCTTCACTAACATTTAGTGCGTTCTCGCCTTTGTCCAGAACAGATATTGTTACTAATTATTGATAGGGAATCTGAGGCCGGGGAATATTGCAGCCACCGGAGCCAAGGTTCAGTTTAGCATCCAGCAGCCCTGTTCTCCTCATGAGGAGCCGATCCTGGAAGGAAGCAACTGCCCAGGACTCCGAGACAACCTTTCCCCTAGTGAGACCAGGGCTTGAGCAAAGAGTGGTTTGCATTCGAGGCTGAGGCCAGAAGGAGACCTAAGGTTGTGAAGGCCAAAAACAGTCACCCTTCCTCAACAAAGTATGGGTTGGGTGGTTACTTACTTTAGACTCTTGGGTGTGCTCTCAAACGCTGAGTTTGACATTGAGCTTGGCGTTCGGACAGGGAAGGCTGGGAAGGTTCTCTCTTTACGAGGTGCTAAGTAAGCTCTTCTCTTTGACTCTGAAGGACAACAACAGACAATTATCCAAAACACATGGTGGCAGCATCCACCTGGGTGGTATGAATTCTCATCCTGCCCCCCAGACTATGGAGAAACCCTATGGTGAACTTTAAGGGAATGGAAGTTATATCCCTCTTCAATTTATCATTTTTCCAAATCTGACTGGTCAAACAATAGGTTTCTTTTCTACCAGCTGAAACGTGAAAGAATAGATTTCAAAATACTTTGAAGATGGCCTATTTACTTTGAATAATATTTAACCCTGTGAAATGGTAGAGTAAGGAAGATGTTTGGACACCTTATAACAATATGTCTTGTAAAGGGAAAGAAAATGTGAATTGGGTTACCTCATTCAGGATGATATTTTTAGTTCCATCCATTTGCCTGCAAATTTCATGCTGTCATTTTTCTCTGCTGTGTAGTACTCCATTGTGTATATATACCACATTTTCTTAATCCATTTTTCAGTTGATGGGCATCTAGGTTGTTTCCAGGTTCTGGCTATTATTACAAATAGTGCTGCTATGAACATAGTTGAGCATGTATCTTTGTGGTATGACTGAGCATTCCTTGGGTATATAGCAGTGGGGACACTAGAATGACTGTGGCTTATAATAAGTTTTGGTTTTACTCAATTACTGGGTAAGCCTCAATGAAACATTTCACTATCACTATTAAGATAAGAATTTATACTGTATCAAGCTGATAATAGAAAAATAAATAAATAAAAAAGAAAAAATAAACAAGCAACAATAAAAAAAGAAAATGTGAATTGTTTTACAAGTATTTATTTATTTGTGGGGTGGGTGGAGGATACCCACAAGCTACAAAAAGTGTGTGGAGATCAGAGGACACCTTCCAGGAGTTGAGTCTCTCCTTCCACCATGTAGGTCCTGGGGCTCAAATTCAGGGCATCAGGCTCAGAGGCAAGTGTCATTGTCCACTCAGCCATCTCAGTAGTCCCATTTTTGTTACGTCATTTCTATTTCAAAACTTGAAATAACTTGCCGTTCTGAATTTGGCAGGTTTTATTCTAGCAGGCCTGAAAAGAATTCATATGTACACAATCACAAAGAACGGCATTCAATGGCACTGTGGCGGCGAAGCCAGGGTTATGTTTTAATTTGTTTTGTGCTGAGGCATGGCTATGTACAGAGCCTTCCTATAAAACCCTTTAAGTACCCACCGCCCCATGTTCTCAGCACCCTGGAGGATTAGGCCATGTGTTTTTTCCTTAGTTCACATTGTACAATCTCTTCCTTGTGTGTGAACTTCACGGGGAGTCAAATAGCCATTAAAAATGAATGGCATATGTGAAGCATTCTGCAAATCTCTAATGATCACCACTTTGGAAAACAGCATTTTGTGATGTAAACTAGAAAAGCAACACGGGATCTCTCGTGGAGAGAAGTGAAAACTGGCACCATACCAAGAACCCAGAGCTGGGTCTTCACCCTCAGGAGACGTCCAAGAATTGCAATGAAATCAGTTTTTTAGTTGCATTGGGACTTTGATGAACCAGGAAATCCTTTATGATGCTTGCTAGACATTTGTGCTAAGTCTTAGTCTCAGGGGGAGCCCAGGTGAAATCCTATACTCAATGTTGGGCCTTTGCCTGTTTCCTCAATAGTCTGACTACAGTCATATTATGACTTAGCCAGTCATCCCAAGGGACCCTCCTCAGCAGCCATAGTATTGTGGGCATTGTAGCATACTTTGCTCTGTGTTTATTTCATTTCAGCAGAATTCTCCCACTATGCTAAAGAGCAGAGGACCTTTTCTTTTTTTGGAGGGTTGTATGTGTGTGGTATATGTGCACACATGTTCAAGTGTGTGGGCATGCATGCACACAGAGGCTCTCCTTGATTGCTTAGTACTTTACCAAAGCAGGACCTCTTGATGAGCTTGGAGCTTGCAGCTCGGATAGGGGAATCTATCCCGTCTCTACCCCCGTATCTGAGAGTATAGGCGGGCATTCGTGGCCATCTGGTTTTTATGAGGACTCTACAGATCCCAAGTACAGGTCTCATTGCTGTGTGACAAGGGCTTTATCCACTGAGCTATCTCCCCAGCTCATGAACATTCCCAAAGGCCAGGCCTAGAACCTACAGTTATGGGTATGGGAGTACCGGGGTGCACACCCAAATTGTGTGTGCTGTTCTTAGGTGTTCTCTCTCAAAGCTTATCTCAAGGATTTTACTTTACCTTTGAAATTATATTTTATACTTTCTCTTATTTATAGATTTTTCACTTGAAAAGAAAGAGCCTCAACTACGTGCCTGGCCCTTGACAAATTAGGCTTTTGACTATGTACCTGGTGGCATTCTGTTCCTGAGAGTGAGGAACCTTGAGGGTCCCTGTCTTTTCTTCACAACTCCTTAGGAAGTGGCGCCCATGACTGTGGCTGGGAGGCCTAATAGAGTCTCAGCAGTAACCTATGGGAACAGCAAATCCAGAAAGAGGGAGGGAGAGACCAATGGCAGTCATTTGTCGGATATCTTCCAAAATTCTTTTTCTAACTCTGAATTCTGCTCCTTTTAAGCCCTGCATCACATGCAATCACAGCACTGGAAATGCTTCCCAAGACCCAAGAATTCTGAGTTGAGGTCTTTGCTGAAAGACACATCCAAGCTGAGGCTGTAACTCAGTTGCTAGAGTCCTCGCCTAGCATGCACGAAGTCCTGGGTTCCAGCCTCAGCACTGCTGTAAAACTGGTGTGGTATTGCACACCTGTAATTCCACCATTTGTCACTTGGGAGATGGAAACAGGAGGATCAGGAGTTCAAGATCATCCTTAACTATATAGTGAGTTTGAGGCCAGCCTCAGCTACATAAAACCTTGTTTCAAAAGCAAAAACAAAACGACAAACCAGTAACACTCACTGAGACTCTCTGGCAACATTTCCCAAGTTGGGAAAAAAAAAAAAAAACAGATGAAGATACTGAGAGACCCGGAGTTCTCCATGTGGGGAAGCATATGCAGAGATCCTGTTAGAAGGAATAGTGGGGGAGACAGGTCAGTGCTTATTCCCGTTCTTTCAAAGGACTGGCGTTCAGTTCCAAGCACCCGTGTTGGGTGGCTTTCAACTGCTTGTAACTCCAGCTTCAGGGTAGTCAATGCCTTCTTCTGGTCTCCACAAGTGTGTGGGTATGCATATGCACACATGTGTGGGCATGCACACACACATACACACAGTTAATAATAAAATAAATAGGTAAATCTTAAAAAAAAAAATAAAGGGACTAGTAGGAAGTGCCTGTTCCTACAAGGTCAGATGATTCTGAATCAGAATCTTTTTTCCTAGTTCTTCATGAACCCCAAAATGGACTATAAAAGGGGGGTCTTTCTTAGAAGAGATTTCGTTATTTTCCTCTGTTATATGAGCAGCACGGACCGAAGGGTTCTCTGATCGAGTTGAGGGTTCACAACTATTGGAGCATGTCAACTCACAAGCATCACTGCTGGCTGTCATATAAGGGCTTTCTCGAGGCTGGGGTTTCAACCTTAGTGTTTTCTCTACTGCCGTGTTCCCATGATCCTTTTGGTCTTCTCTCTAGAGCTGTAGCACATGTCCCCATGTCAATCGCCAGCCTGCAGAAATCCATGTTTGGCTTTCTTTCACTTGGAGAATTGCTTTCCTCCCTGAGAAAATGCTCTTAGCTTTTACTGAGCAGTCAGCTGGAGCCTTAAACGGAGTGGAGAGAGACAGGAGCCAGGCAGGTAGAATTTGTCATAACAGACCCTGGGAGTGAGAATTACCATTTAATTCTCTGAAACCTAGTTTCAGAAGTCTATTTGAGGGGGAACAATATATTCTTTGGGTTTTGTGACCTACTTAAACATTGCAAGCTGTAATCATTTGAGGATTTCTAAGAAAAGAGGGGGGAAAAAAAAGCTTAATATAATCCTAAAGCCAGGTTACCTGAAGACCAAGTTCAAGGTTGCAGTCATTGTTTCTCAATGAAAATCTTCCCTGGTAATTATTGGCTATACCTGCTGGTACACTTTAATCCACGCTCTCTCTTCCTGGCAATGCCATTGGCCATCTTCTTTGTGGGTCTCCCCGACTTCACATTTGAAGTTCCTTGCACCCGGAAGCAGCGGCTCACTTCTACCCAGACTCTCCTCCCACCTCTCGCTTCAGACCCTCCTCAGAGATGCCCTGGGAGCCATTTCTCCCGTCATACCCCGCGTTCTTCCTGTAACCTTTGCAATTCCCAGCACCTGTGATCCCTGTGGGTTCCATGTGCTCCAGTGCGGGGACAGAGGCTGCAGGACCCAGCTTCCTGCCCAGGGGTGCGGGCGGGTTTTCGCTTTCTCCCTCACTGCATTTGGACCGTGTTCAGATGAACACAGAAGCCGGTGGACTGGCCGGGCCACCCGTGGGACATGGAGAAGCTCGGCCCAGCAGAGCTGACCACGTTCAGCCTGCGGCAGGCAATGTGTTCTCACTCCACCTCTGTCTTTGCTCTTCATGGACATTTGAATTTGACTTTTTCTTCCCCGTGCCAGGTATCCCCAGAAGCTTTTGTTTGCATATGTTAAGGAAGGCTGTAACCAGAGGATGAGAGCAGTTAGCAACTGCTGACAACCTGAGGATGCTGGAGTAACCATATGTAGTATTAATAATTTAATAATATTATGAGGTAGTTTATCTCCATTTAATGAATGAGAAAAAATAACAGCACAGCCAAATACTTTCTCAGAGCTCCATAGCTTCAAGCTCTTGACCTTGAGCCCATGTTCTCTCCTAGGCTTGGGAGTTATACCACACAGCCGAGGCTTAGAAACCCTGGAGCAGGGTGTGTAGTGACCTGATATTCTCATTAAGTCTCATCTGAAAAAAGTGACAGAAAGGTCATAGAGTTTAGAAAATTAGCTTTAAATGAGGCCTTGAAAGTCATGTCATTGAAGAACCCGAGACACTCCTGAATGCCTCATTTCCTCCAGACCAATTCTCACTGTCAGGTGTGCATCTTTGTGACATCCTGGGTGCCATGCACAATTCCCTTGAAGTGACATGCTTGCCCCTCTGCGATTTCCAACACTATGATGTTGTTGGGCTTTCGATGGTTTCCGTGTTTAAGTCTGTAGAAGGTAAATATTGGGGCTGGGGAGCTGGCTCGGTCGGAAAGTGGTTGCCTTGCAGGCAGAAGGACCTGAGCTTGGTCCCCAGAACCCTCATGAAAAAGCCAGGTGTGGGGGTCACACTTGGAATCTGTGTAGTGTTCCGGTTACACTTCTGTTATTGTGATAGCTTACCCCCCAAAAGTAACTAGAGAGAGAAAGGGTTGATTTGAACTCACAATTCTAACTTACAGTCCATCATTGTAGTGGAGTATGGTGGCAGGGACTTACATCCACAAGTCAACAGCAGAAAGACATCAATGCTTGCATGTGTAGTGTTTCAGCTCAGCTCAGTTTCTTCGCTCATACAGTTCAGGACCCCTCCCCTAGGGAATGGTGCCACACGTACTTGGTTGGGTCTTCCTGCATCAAGTTAATTAAGACAGTCCCCCACAGACAGGGCCACTGGTCAACCCATGTAGACAACCCCTAATGATTCTAGGCTGTGTCAAGTTCACAATTAAAATTAACCATCACACTTGGGAAGGCAGAGAGAGGAGGATCTTTGGCCAGCCAGCCTGGCTTACTGGGCAAATTCCATGGGAGGTCTTGTCTCAAACCTGGGTGGATGGAGCTGGAACAGCAATGTCAGAGCTTATTCTCTGGTCTCTATTTGCACACCTGAGTACTTACATTTGTGTACACACACAGAGACACACAGACACAGACACACACATACACACCGCGCGCGCGCGCGCACACACACACACACACACACACACACACACACACACACACGGAAGGGGGCAGAGAGAGGTGCAAATGTGGAGCCCTTTCTTAATCTTATTTTAACTTTAAAAACTCACACTGAACAATTAATGATAATAAAAGTTGTGGCTTACTTGGAGTTGCTATCTCATTCAACAGAAGTCTTTCTCTTTCTCACTGTCTGAACTGAAACTTTCAGGATTATTTTATTAAGATCTGAAGAGGTAATTTGACATGCTGATATATAAGCATGTGAATCATCGTGAGGATTAAGGGTGAGCTTCTGTCATAATTAGGTATGCCAGAAATAATTTTCTCCCCCGCTCTGCTCATCTCTTCCTCCTCTCAACACACACCCGTGCTTCTCTTTGTCTCTGGAGCCATCCTCTCAGGACTGTCTAACGTAATGGATTTCTCTTCCTCCACCCCAAGGAAAAGCACCGTGCCCAGCCCCTTACGGAGCTGTGTGTGCCTTCTGCTGCCCTATCGGTATTTCTAAGAAGTGTGCCGTTCCGGCCGTCAGTTCTGCACAGGGAAAGAGGCTCTAAATGGGGCGGTTCTCTTGAACTGAGGGTTAACAAGAGCCCTGCTTACTCCTCTTCAATTCTGTCAGTTGCAGCTTTTCTTAATCTGTGCGTGCACTCTCTGGCCTTCGATGACACGCTAATTTTGTAAGTCTGTCTTCTTCCACTGGCCAACCGACTAGGCCTGAGGAGTTACAGATCTTCCCCGAGCCGTCTGTAAAATGGGGCAGTAACACTTCCCTCCCACCTCACCGGGGCTGCGCAATCCCAGCAGTAAAGAGAGTGGGGGTGTCTTACATTTTCTTTGGATGAATGATGACAGCTGCCATGTCCTGAGTGCCCAGGACCAGGTGCTCTGTGCCTGTTGTTATCTCTGCAAGAACCCCACAGTGTTTTTCTCTGTATAGACGGGAAAGGCTAGGCATGAGAGGCAAGTGCAGATGGTCACAGGAACAGCAGCAGAGTCAATTCCTTTTTGACAAAATATCCCACCAAGAGCAGAGGATCTTTATCCTGAGCCTCAGTTCTCACAGTTAAAGGCAGCATGGAGACCAGCCAGGAGGACACTGTTTTCTTGGGATCCTTTTAGTTATGAGGAGCAGAGATTCGGGGTTCAGAGGAATTTCTGAGAAATGTGAAGACAGATTGAATTACAGTTGTGTCTTAAGAGAAACTGTCATGATCAAGGCTGTTTCGTTCCCTTCCTCCTCTTCCTCTTCTTCATCCAGTTTCTCCTCCTCTCTTTCCTTTATTTTTTCTTTCTTCTCCTCTCCTCTTCTCTTCTTCTTCTCTCTCTCTCCTCATCTCCCCCTCATCCCCATCCGTCTTCTTTCTTCCTCCTCTTGGTCCTCTTCCTCATCCTCCTCCCCTTCCTCCATCTTCCTTGGACTCCAGGGTCTAGTTGGCGCACAGCATCTCTTGGGTTAGATCTTAGCTCACTGATCTGCTTTCCTGCTCCAGGTTGTCTCCCCTGGCCCTGACCATGAAGCTGTCAAACTACAATGGAAAACATTTTTCCCCTCCTTTCTAGCTGAAAGTTTCCTATATTTTATTGTTGGTTTTAGCTCTTGTCCTATTCATTCCGACATTCTTCCTCTTTCCAACACAATTCTCAACCATTAGACACCTGGGCCACATTTTACAACATAGGCACCAGAAACAGTCCCTTGTTCTTGATATTCCACTTTACCATTTTTGATGTCAGGTTTCCAGTTTCATATATTGTTATTCTATGTTTTTAAAGAAAGTGGTGGAACATGTCATAATATTTCAGAAAGTACTCTTCTTATTAACAGATGCTATTATGTCTCAAGATTGCTGGAATATCTGTAATTTAATTCAAAATATCTTCAAAGGAAAAACAATCCAAGGTTGTCTAAGCAATGCAAAAAGAAGGGTTCATTTGCCAGAAAGGCCTGCAGAGTGAACGTGTTGGGGGGCGGGATTAGACTTGCCTTCCTTCCCCAACAACACCATCTGGCACACTGAGACCGTTCTTAGTTCAACCTCCAGGTTTATCCGCTGCTTCTTCCTTCTTTGTTTGTTTGTTTTCTCAAGACAAGGTTTCTCTGTGGAGCCCTGGCTGTAATGGAGCTCACTCTGTAGACCAGACTGGCCTTGAACTCGGAGATTCACCTGCCTCTGCTTCCAGAGTGCTGGGATTCAAGGTGGGAGCTACCACACCTATTTATATACTTCTTAAAGCAAGTGCTCATCATGACTGAAAGTTTTCTTTGTGTTTTTGATCAGAGTATCTTTGAGTTTCCCTATCTCTTCATTTTATCCATAAAGTACACCCCTGTACTAGTGAAAAACCAGATTTTTCCGATGTACACTTGACTGTAAAGCAGGGTGCACATGTCTTCAGACCTCAACTCTACATCTTTGGTGGGGTCAAGAACTTCTGACGGGCTAGACCTTGGCTGGTGGAGTACTTGCCTAGCCTGTTCAAGGCCTGAGGTTCAGTCCCCAGTACTGCAAAGGACTTTTTCTGCTGTGTGTGGGCATTAGGCTGTGACGGAGTTCCTCCTTCTATATCCCACACTGCCGACCCTCTTGTACAGAGAAAGGTTAACTGCCTTTCTTTATATGCAGACTCAACACATACTGCTTTAGAAACCAATTCGTTTTTGTATTTTGAGGATTATAATTTAATTACAACATTTCTTCTACCCTCCAGTCCCTCCTATGTCCCTTCCTGCTGTCCTTCAAATTCATGGCCTCTTTTTCACTAATTGCTATTGCAGGCATGTGGGTATTGGACACTAATTCTTGGTAGCAGCTGGCATCCTACACACATCATCTCAATTCTGACACCAGCTGGAATTAGTGCAAAGCCTCTAAGTTAGGGACCCGGCCACTCCAGACTGTCCCAGCCTCAGATACTCCCCTTAAGTGGGGTGTTCTTAGATCACCCACAAATCCTGTCAGGTTTGGATACAAACTGGAGGGTCCTATAACCCAGTCTCTGTGTTTATTTGGTGGAATGACTTGTAGACTCAGGAAAGTGCTCACCACAACCCATTTATTATAAAAAAGATACAACCCAGAAGTAGTCACATGGAAAAGCTGCATAGGCCAGGGTAAATGACAGGGGCATGGGACTCCCAAGTCCTGGCAGAGTCAGTCACTTTCTAGGTATTTCTGGTAAGGGGCAGCCTGGAAACTCTCCAAACCTCGCCATTAGAGTTCTTATGGAGCCTTCTCTGCAGAAGCATATTCCTTATACGATGTGGGTCCCAGGGACTGAACTTCCGTCACAGACTTGTGCCTTCATCCACAGAGCCATCTCACCAGCCCCACGTATTTCTTATAATGTCATGTGATCACAACCTCTCTGGGCACATGTCTCCTTCATCTACTGGTTATCTCTGTTTAGTTTAAGCTGTGGCTCTACTTACAAACCAGAACTTTGGGTGGGTCTGTTAACCTCTTGTTCTTTTGGTTGTTTAAGGCATGCTGTGCTGTCCAATCTGAAACTACTTTCTACCTCATTTGTTTTACTTTTGAAGAGGATTGTTTGGGTCTTTATAGATGTTCCTTAATTTGAAATGGTCTTTTATGTTTTCCTTACTTCACTGAGGTTGTGTCTTTGATGAGAAAGCTGCTGACACGGCTTTGTGTCCATATTAGCCTAGATATCACAGGGCACCGGAGACCAAAATGACTGACTACTGGTGCCAGCTTTTGACACTCACTGAAGGGGATAGTCTCAATGGTAACTATTATTTCCTTTGTAGTCTCATGTGGGGAGATATCACAGGCACGGCCAGAATCTCATTTGTGCTCACTTGTGCCCTACTTTTGACTATTATTTTTAGCAGCATCTGATGGTCCTTACCTGCAATGTTTATTATATGACACATGCCAAATAGTGATTTCCTAACTCCCCTAATTTCTTCTAAATTTATTAATTGGAAATCCATTGTAAGAGCTGAATCTTTGCTCCTAATTCTGTATTCATTCATTTATTTATTTGCATTAGCAGGACTCAAGCATCCTAATTAGATACTGTAGTTATTCCATGGCTCCGATGGATCTCTGAGAGCTTCCAGTTGCCTGTCTGTCCTCCCCAAACACCCCAGCTTTTTAAATACCATCACTTAGCAGCACAGGTGGCTCCACAGTGAGTTTTCTCTGCTCAGCCCTAGACATGGCATCGCCCTTTCTATGGGCAGCCCGTTCCTTCTACTGAAAGATGGCATTTGGATACACGATCGGGCAGCAGGTATGCACACTCCGCAGGGCGATACTGCAACTGCCCTCTTCAGTCAGAAGACAAGAAAGCATGTATAGCCTAGTTTATTTTTTGCATCTGTCCATATGTACACATTCAGAACCACGCATTCACACCTCTGAAGGCCACAGAACACCACAGCCTTCATCAGCATTTCCCCTCTCCTTAGATACAACATTTGGCAGCAAGAAACCCTGTTCTTCCTAGCCATGATATATTTACTTACTTTCCCCCTAACTTTTTAAATAAAAATATTTTGATTGGCATAACTATGGGGTATGGCATTATGATTCTAGGCACGTGTGTGATGTGTAATGATTAAATCGTGGCCATTAGCATCCTAGCTCCTTCAGCATTCATCATCCTTTGTGAATGGAGTCTTTCAAACCCTCCCTCCTAATTTCTCATAAAATATATAATAAACTCTTTCAAACAACAGTTGCCCTACTGTAAGATGCCACTGCTTATTTTTCCTGTCTAATTGTATCCGGGATCATTATCCACCGTTACCCGAGGTTTTGAATCCTACAAAGCAACACATAAGACAATTTCAGAAGGGTCCCATGTTAACCTGCAGGCCAGGGGTTCTGTGCATTGTCTTCTCTAGCCTGTTGTGTCCAGCCAAACTGCACTGCTTAGAGATGAGCTCATTCTTTTCTGACTTTCCCTTCATTGTTGTGACGCAGTTAGGTTTCTCTGCCACTATTTGCACTATGTTTGAAGTTCCCATCATGTCTTGGTGGTCCTTTCCTTATTTGTGTCTGTGGTACACCGATCATTATTCTAAGAATAGTAATGATGTGGTTACTTCTCTTTTTACTGGGACAAATGCCCAACATGGGGAGAATACAGGAGGAAGAGTCACAGTTTGGGGGAGGGGTAGTGGTAAGAGGTCTGCTGGGCAGGAGTGAGTGAGGCACATTTTGTTCACTAAATGGGGGTCTGTGGGGAGAGAGAGAGAGAGAGAGAGAGAGAGAGAGAGAGAGAGAGAGAGAGAGAGAGAAATGCTTAGCTTGCCGTCCTCAGTCCCCATTTAGTCTAGTACCTTGGCCTATGGGATGACGTCATCCACTTTCAGGGTGGGTCTTCCCCTTAGTCAAACCTCTCTGGGGACCCCTGCACAGACACCCAGAGATGTGTCTCCTTGGGTTCTAAATCCAGTCGATAACAGAAGTTAAGTATCACTCACAACTAGACCCCAAAATATTTCTAATGGAAATCTGTCTTCCTTCTTGGCTCTCACTCCCTCTAGGGTGCGTTTCATTAACTTCTGATTTATCCTTCCTTTATTTCTTTTGCGTATATGCAAATGAGCAGATGCGTATACATTTTCTTATATTTTTCCATTTTACATGAGGGATATTTTTTACTAAACTTAAAAAAAAATTGCAGAAGTGTCCTAGAAATCACAGATGTCATCCACATTCTATTTTATTGATGTGTAGTGTGCATGTAGTTACATGCAGTGGCATGTAACTGAAGAGAGTTTGAACTTTTCAGCCCAGCTCAGCCACCAGCTCAATGTTTACAATGCTTACGACCGCAATTTACCTCAGGCATAACAAAAGATCTGAGCAGCCACATCCTTCACAATGCCCTGGCCCAGAAGATAATGAGACATGATGAAACAGTTGTTGTCTTGTGGTAGGTAGATTATTAATACAACGATAGATAACACTATTCGATAAAAAGGTGCTATCCATTTATAATTCCACCAAAGACATCATAAGCTGACAGTGCATTACATTGAAATGCATTTGGTACAGCTAGCCTTTGAAACACTACAGCCAGGGCCCCGGTAAGGAGTCTAGTCTATATTCATGATACTGGGGTGACTGGCTGCTAGTGCCCAACTTCACCATGTTCTAGTGCATATCTAGAACTATGGAACCCAGGAAAACATCCAAATTTGAGATTTGGTACAATTTCTACATTATACATTTTTTTTTTAAGTTGGACTGGAGTTAGATGTGACTCAATTGATATTTTCCTTACCTCACATGTGTGAAATTCTGGTTTCAGCCCTTGGCACTACATAAACATGACATGTTGACTCACGCTTGTCATGCCAGCAATCGTGAGGTGGTAATCCTTGACTATATAGTGACATTGAAGCCAGCTATCTATCAAAATAACAAAACAAAATCACATTAATTAATTCACTCAAAATTTAAATATAACAAAATCACAAATTAAGCATAACCTGTACACGAAGGTGTTTGGGACCTCTTCCTGGAGCATAATTCTCCCCATCTCCCAACTCTGTGACTGACCTTCGGGCTGTATTCCTTGCTCCTCGGTCCTGAGCAAGGAATAGACTCCTGCTAACCCAGCATGGCTAGGCCCGGAAGCAGAGGGTTGCCCTGTAGTGCCTGCTGACATCCCTCCCCCAGTGTGGACCATCCTGACTGTGAAGAGTCTGTGGCAGAGCAGGCTTTCCCCTAGGCTCTGCTCGAGGGGCTCACATCCTAACAGATCGTGGCTTGTTGCAGCCTCTCTCCACAGAGGCCCGGGTGAGGCTTTGAACAGCCTGGAACCATAGAGAAGTCCGGCCCTGCCAGACTGTCCCGAAGGCCAAGGGGATTGGTGTCTCACAGCTCACCTGTGAGCTCATCTATACGGCATTCCCCTGGTGTTCTACAGAGCCCGGCGCAGCTGTGAGCAGCTTTGAATTAAGTCAACCTTAATTGTGTACCTCAATTTTTCTAAATTCTTACCAGCTTTCTATGTGCCCGGTTACTCCTGGTCCATCTCCTAACTTTTATGTCCCATTTAATTCCAGCCTTTTCCAACATCCTAACTCCGTCTTTTTTAGGGTGCTTGCTCATGAGCCGTTAGTTAGCTCTCCGATCCATTTCCCTACCTGCCTGTATTTTACTGTGTTATAGGGAGATCCCTCTGTGTCTGGGAGGTTTCGTTGGTGGAAGACATGGGTAGAAAGCTAGTGGCCTCTGTGGCATCTCCAGTGGTGGCTGAGTCCTCTGTGACTTCAGCTCCTGTGAACTCACAGTGTGGTCCTAACTCTTGCCTGATAACACGGCTTCTGAGCCCTGCTCCACCAGCCCTGAGACAATGGCAGTGGCTGCTACTTTTAATGTCTGATTGTCTCTTTCTCATGTTTTCTGACTTCTTTGTGTTTCTCTGACCTGTGCAAGGGATTAAATTCCCTCTCTCAAAAGTGACTGGGAATGTAGCTTAGTTAGCAGAGTGCTTGTCCAGTGTGCACCAGGCTCTGGGATGGACACTGCATAAAACTGGTTGTGGTGGTGCACATTTATCATTTCAGCACCTAGAAGGTGGTGCCAGGGGGATTCAAGGTATACACACACACACACACACACACACACACACACACACACACATATATATGTGTGTGTGTGTGTGTGTGTGTGTGTGTATGTGTATGTATGTATATGTATATATGAAACTTACAGAGTGCTCTGTCCCAGGACTGATAATGCTCCCATCACATTACTAGTTGCTTACATTGTCTGCAACATACAGTACTTGCACAAACTGATCCCTGTTTCCCAACTGCTTTGATGGCCTTCCTTTCTTCACATTCCATTTCTTTCCTCTTGGTTGAAATTTTCTTCTTTGTTCAATATAGTTTTAGTTTTTCTTTCTGTAATGGCCAACAGTTTGGCAAACTTGCATATTTGGAGTGCTGAAATAGATAGCCCCTTTCTTCCAGCTTCACATTAGCATGAAACCCACATGCATTCAGTAGAAACTACACTTCAAACTGCAAATTTTGATCTTTTTCCCAATCAGTGGTGTACAATATAACATTTTTATAAGGTGCTGTGTAGCTGAAAGTTTTCTTGTGTCCCACCCTGTCCATAGCTGCTCAGACCCAAGTAAACACCAAGAGGCTTATATTAATTAAAACTGCTTGGTCATTAGCTCAGGCCTACCACTGACTAGCTCTTACACTTAAACTCAGCCCATTTCTGCTAATTTATATGTTGCCATGTTTTCCATGGCTTTCCCTGTGTGCTGCTCCCTGGATAGCCGGCTGGTGTCTCCAGACTCAGCCTTCCTCTTCCCAGAATTCTCCTTGTCTGCTTATCCTGCCTGTACTTCTAGCCTGGCTACTGGCCAATCAGCATTTTGTTAAACCAGTATACAAAAGCATTATTCCACAGCAGTGCTGGGCAGCAGCTGTGAGCACAACACCAGGGAGCTGGGCATTCTGGGGGCAAACAACAGCACTGTGTGGCATACTGTTACTAAGCCCCAGTGCTTGGTAGGACTGTGTGTATTAAATGCACTGCTGATGTTTGGTATTTTCTGTTTGCAATGAGTTCACTGGAGTGTGACTTTACCATCAAGCCGAGGAATATCCGTAGCTTTTGTCATGTATTTGCGTGTGTAGGAAGAAATGACCAGTAAGCAGAGGACAGGGCTACCTACACCCTCCACATCTGTATTAATTTGATGAGTTAATTAATGTTACATACTCTCTTTCACATACAAATGCTAAGTTCTCTCTGTCCCCCTCATGTATCAACCATTTCTGGCAATCGCTTTGGGATCTACGGGGAAGGGAGGGTCTTACAAGTCAACAAAGGAGACAAGTTTCCAAAAAAGGACAACGGAAAGGAATGGTATATTCAGCAGAGAGATTCAAAGACATGTTTTAGAGGAAGGGGGTTGTGTGTTCTTCATAAAGAGGGGAATGCCACATTGAGGGCCCAAGGAGGCCAGGGTGGTTGCTGAAGACAATTGAATGTCATTAGGATTTTTTTCCTTTCATTTTGGTTTTCACTTTCACAAGTGATAGCATGAAATTTGGTCAATGATGGAGGGGTCAATTTCATCATTACCTATGAGTAGTAAACTTCCTCAGTATTCTTCATCTATGCATTTAACCTTTAACTTTTATGAGGGTTCAGCTGGTGCAGTGGACTGAGTTGTGTTCTCTAGAATTCACATTAGAATTCTAATAACACTCAATGCAACTGTGTGAGAGTGGACCTTAAAGAGAAAATTAATTGTAGTAAGAGTGAGACCTGATCCAATATGGCTTGTGTCCCTGTAAGAGCAAGAGACCCAGGGACATGCATGTATGGGGGAAAAGACATGAAGAGAGAAAATGGCTGTTGGCAAGCAAAGGGAGAAACCTTGAGGGGAAACCAAACCCTTCCATCTCCATGATTATGAGAAATAAATACCCATTGTTGTTGTCACATAGTTTGTGGTACTTAGGCATGGGGGCTCAAGTTGTCTATTACAGCTAGGTATAGAATTCTGGTTCACAATTATATGTTTATAATACTTTGAGATATTTGTCTTTGAAATTTTGGATTAAATCTTTGTGGCTTCTGGATTTTGATTTCTAGTTTGGGAATTGTCTGCTATGTAGCTCATCCATTTGAATTTTAGAGACTTTCAAGTAAGGCTGTGGACTAAGCTTCTTCTTTATGAATCAATGAAGGACACGTGTCAGGATAAGGAAAGATAGAATCCATCCTAAAGAAAGGGAAGCTTTGACAGCCCATGGATGGAGTGATGGGGCAGGTGAAAGGTGCCGAGAAGTAACAGTGATGGCTGAAAGGAAAAAAGCCAAGAGAGCCATGGTCACATTACTCCTAGGTGGGGAAGGGAAGCAGGTGCCTCATCCAAAAGCAGGGTCAGGAGACCCTGGTGAGAAAAGACTGGCCATCTTGTCCACAGGACAAGCCTACCTCTCTCACAAGTCTTGTCTGGCTAAGGGTATTGCCTGAGTCAGTAACTATGGAGGTCAGCATGGAGGTTCCTCAAAAGACTGGAGGTGGTACTACCATGTGACCCAGGTACACAACTCTCTGGTGTATACCCAAAGGACTCTAAGTCAACAAGCAACCGAGATTTGAAAATCCATGTTTATAGCTGCTGTATATTCACAACAGCCAGGAAATGGGCCAGTCTGGATGTCTATCAATAGATGACTGGATAAAGAAAATGTGGTACATATGCACAGTGGAATTTTATACAACCATAAAAATGACATTTGCAGGAAAATGCCTGGAACTATAAAGATTATTATGTTAAACAAATTCTCTAGACTCAGACAACGATTGCATGTCTTCTTTCTTATGTGGAAATGTGTATATCTGGAAGAGGGAGGAAGACATCTAAGGGGAGAGGAAAAGGAACAAGAGAGTAATGGAAATATATATGTCATGAAGGCAGAAGGGAGAGAGACATCTTGGAGGGAGGAAGGGGCTTGCACAGGGAGATAGGAGACGGGAAGGGCAGGGGTACAAAATACAATGATATACACATGTGAAGATATCACAATAGAACTCACGTCTTTGCATGCTAATGAACCGAAAATGAAAAGCACATAAAATGTACATGAGGGTGACGAATATGGCACTGATGCAAACAGAAGAGAAATATAAAATCTCTTCTTATAAAATAAGTAATTTTTGATGCCCTTACCTTGCCATCTCCCTATGTAAAGGGATCAATGTTTATCTAGAATACACTTCTAGTGTGAGTTGTTGGGGAGTCTTAGCTCCTATGCAATGTTCTCAGTTCCACATTTCTGATCACTGGGAGCCAGCGCTCCCTTTCTGTGTCCATATGAGCATATGGAATAGATAATCGTTGCCTGCCACCGTACCACAGCACCATTGTGAATGTCATTGTGAGCCACACTTGGAAGCTGTTCTGTGCTCAATTATCTCTTTGCTTCTAGACATTTCTTTCTGAAGGATTAGCTGTGAAACACCCCATGGTCCCTCATTAATATGAACCATTTTCATATTTTCCTGCATTCATTAAAATTTTTAAATAAAATTTATGTGGAATAAATCAATAAATAAACAAATGAATATGGAATAGATCATCTGGTTTTTGCTTTAGTTTCCCTGGTAATTACAAATTATCTCATTAAAAACTATGCAACATTTACAGTTTGTATCCAATTCTAGTCTGCCATTTTACTAAATCAGAAAATCTTGAATAACATTTTAATTATGAGGGGTAAAAAACAAGTTTTAGAAAAAAGCACTTTATGTTGTTCTGGGACTGAGGAAATTTTCTTTGATCGTTAAACAAACACTCAAAAGCCAAACCTTCTGGTGATGTCCATGGCTTGGAGTGTGATGGCCAACAGGTCCGGTGTCCACCCATTTCCTCTGTCAGCGGCCTTAGATCTGCCACCAGAGAACACCTAGAGCACTGTTCCCCCTGCAGTCACTGTGAAATAACTTGTCACAGCATTAGACCTGAGTTCTAGTCATACCTGTGCCACCGGCTCAAAAGAGCAGCGTAGCCAGGACCTAATCAACTCACTAATCTATAATCTGAATTTGCAATTATATTTTACTAATGCAACAACGAAGATGAGCACTTACTAAGCCATTCCTCGAGAAGTGGAAATAAGTTGCTGATGGGTTAACTAACTACCCACAGGTCAGCAGCTGGAGGCTGGACTAGAATTACCCATCACATGACTAGATTTTGGATGAACTGCTGAAGTAAAAAAGACAGGGTGGTCAGTGGAGACTTGGTGGAGGGTTGTGGGCAGAGAGTTCTGAGTAAGTGAGAGAAGCGGGAGGTATCCAGCGATCTTAAAAGGTCCTTCAGGGAATGAGGGTCCTGCCTGCGTGGCCCCGGTGCCTTGGGTGGAATGGACACGAACATGCAGTGGTCCTGCATCCTGCCCAGGGTACTGGGAGCCTTCGAGCCTCTCTGCACAATGTCTGAGATAGCTGGAAAGCCGCCCTGCAGGATCCGTGGGGTCTTGCCCTTCTCCAGCCATTCGATAAATAGCACTCAGTAGAGTCTGGCTGCGGATACATGTTTTCAAAACAACAGCTCGGAGCCAACCTCCTTAAGCAGCTCCATATGTTTCTATGGAGAGTTTATGGATCGTGGCCTTCGGAATTCTTTTGTTTATCGCTGGGAATCCAAGTCCTGAAAGCTGCTAACTAACCATGAGGCTCGCTGGTTATACAAGCTGTTGGACCTCTTAAGGACTTTGACATAAGGACCACTTTCTGCCGAGTAAGAATTAGCGGTTTAAAAGAAGAGCACTTAACAGTACCATGTAAGTATCAGTTTCTGTATGTCATTACAAGCCGGCCTTTTAATTTAAAAAAGGAAAAAAAAACTGGACTGTATTGCTTTGTGTGCATACTTAAAGGAGGCCCTCAAAGGGAAGTCTGAGCACAGTCTTCAAAAGCTTGCAATCAAAGGGTTGCTCGCTGCTGCTGTTGTTTGCAGATGAATACCTGAGGCCACAGCAGGATGTGTCCTCCCTCTCCTGGGCACAAAGGCACTGCTCCCTGAGATGTTCAGGACCCAGGATTCCCCCAGGCATCTCTTCCTCCTCGGTCTCCCTCATCCCACCCCTACCAATCTAATGCCAACCACATCTGGAGGTTTCAGTGGAGAGCCTCGTCGGCCTTAATAATAACTCCTATTTATTGAGCACTTTGGGCCAGGCTCTGCATTTCCCCTATATTCCATCTGTTTTAATCCTTCTCTCACAAGGTGGAGACTATAATTATTCCTCATTTTACAGATAAGGAAATCCAAGCTTAGAGAGTCTGAGCGATTAGCCTACGTCACTCAAGAGCTATATTAGGCTGTTCCTCATTAACTCCCAGCAGCTGAGATGGGACGTGAATTCAGGTTGCCTGACTGAATGCTCTCATCCACCATTACTCCCTCTCGTTCTCTAATGGGAGAACACTCCGAATGTGATGTCAGCCCATATCTCCCTCCTTACTCGAAAGCACCACAGTTATTGTGTGTGCAGGTGCACATATGTACCTGTGGAGGTGAGAGGCCAACCTCAATTGTCGTTCCTCAGACGCTGTCCAGCTTGTTTGTGAGACAGGGTTTCTTACTGGCCTAGAACTTGCCAAGTAGGCTAGTCTTGCTGGCCATCGAGCCAGCCCCGGGGATCCCCTCTCTCCCCCTCACTAGTGCTGGGATTCTAAACGCACGCTACCACGCCTGGCATAGGCTTCTTCTTCCTCCTCCCCTGCTTCAGTGGGAGATGGAACTTCTAGTTTCATTTCTGTTGCTGAGATAAAAATACCTTCACCAAAAGCAGCTTACGTGGAGAAGGTTTACTTTGGCTCACAATTCCAGGTTGCATCACCATAGCAGAGATATCAAGGCAGCGGGACCTCAAACCAACTGGTCACATCATATCCACGGTCAAGAACAAAAAGAAATGGAGGGGTGTGTGCTTAATACTCACCTAGCTTCCTCTTTAAAATTTTATATATATATATATATATATATATATATATATATATATATATATAATTTCTAATAGTTACTTATAGTTTCTCTACATATATATTTTTCTCTACACACACACACACACACACACACACACACACACACACACACGTAGTCCAGGGCCCCAAGCCAAGGAATGGTGCTGTCCACTTTCAGGTTGAGTCTTCTCACATTGATTAAGGCAATCAAAATCAAAACAATCCCCCACAGACATGTCCACACGTCAACCTGATCTTGACAGTCCCTTATTCAGACCCTTTCCAGGTAGGTTGTATCTGGTTGACAATCATCATACAAGGCAAGCCTTTTTAACTCACTGACCATTTGCCCCACCCCCATGGTTCTTTTCTTAGAATTTGTGTTTATTTTAACTGTATGAGAATTTAATTGCATGTATGGCTATGTATCACATGTGTGCCTAGTGCCCTTGGAGGCCATAAAAGAGTGCCAGATCCCTGAAACTGGACTTTCAGATGCTGGAGAGATGCCTTGTAGGTGCTGGAATCTGAACCCAGGTGCCCTGTAAGAGCAGCAAGTACTTATAACCTCTGAGGCATCTCTAGCCCACCACCATCCCACAATTCTTTTAGTATGTCACATGTCTTGCTTTTCCTGCTGTTTTTACATAAAATGACATAAAAAAGAGGCCAGTTCACTCTCTCTGAAACAATCCTTCACGAATTTGAAAACCTTCTGTAGAAGATCATAGCAGCTTCTCCAGACATTGAAACCACTGTGGCTGATGAAAGGACTGTGCCCTACAGAAGCAGGCTGGGTAGCTTGCAGCTCTGTCTAGGTGCAGGACTCCTGGGCCTGACAAGTGAGTCAGCAGAAGCCAACAGACAATGATGTGTTTGCTCTGTGAACGATGAGTCAGCCCTGACAAACGGCCAGCTTTCGTCTGGTCCCTGACGTCCTCACAGAATATTAATTGCCCTGTTGCTTCTCGTTCCACACAGCTGGGTGGGATTGCTACCAGCCACAGTGCTGAACGCTTACATATTTCAGCCCAGCCCAGAAAGGTTTCCTGTGGTGGGTGAAATGACGACGTGTACAAAGGTCAAATTCCAGATGTGGGAGTCGGAACTTCTCTCAGCTCAGGAAAACATTGCCTCGTTATGATCTCAGAAGATTTTCAGTACAGATTTAAGGCCAGCATCTCTGGAGAGAAGCAGGCTTCTCTAACCTAGAGGATGTGAGCATGCTCTGTGTGTGCATTTCCCCCAGGCTTTGAGGCCATCTCTTGAATTCCCAAGCTAAGGGAGCAGGGGGAGAGGGGATTGTGCAGGCATTTCTGCATGAGCAGCCCGGCTCTACAAGTTGCTGCTTAGACTTGGATTTGGAAGGCATTTCGAGATGAGGAGTTAGTTCTGGATTAATACCTTGGCTGGACACAGTGCCAGAAAATGGTGGGAAGAGTACACAGCTGTGTGGTGGGGAGTTTCCTGTTTGCGCAGTAATTCATCTGTCTGTTCTTTCTTCCTTTATCCATTTAATCACGCATGTATGGATGCATGTATTTGTATGCGTGTTTGCTTGTGTGGTGTGCGTGCATATATATCCATATTTACGTGTGTGTGTGTGTGTTCAAGCGCACGTGGGGGTTGGTGTCAGGAAAAATTCTCATTCACTCCTCCACTTTATTCTTTGAGTCAGGGCCTCTCGGAATCAAACCCAGAGCTCACCATTATGGTTAGGTTCCCTAGCCAGCTTGCTCAGGGGACTCCATTTCCACCTTCGTGAGCTGGAATTCAAGGCTGCTGCTACATTCACCTGACATATATGTGGTGATCTGAACTCACTGTCCTGTTTGGGTGGTAGGTACTTTAACCAGTGAGCCATCATCTCTCCAGATTCCCATTTATTCTTTTGTAAAAATTCATATCACGTTTGCAAAATTGACTCTCAGTATATTCAGAGGTGATAAGAAAATGTAGCTTAATTTTTCTTTATTAACTGATATCATGGTCCTGCTGAGTTTCTACCTGCAGACTCCAGGGTGGGAATTAAATTCTAGCCTCACTGTGTAAACATAACCAAATTAATCTAGGTAAACACTGTCTGGTTTTATCTTTCAGAATCCCTCTTCCTATCTGCTCCAATGCAAACTGACCTCTGAATATGCATTGGTAATGGATGAAATCCATCAAAAATGTGTGTTACAGGGTCACTGTAGCAGGATGGCTGGTGTTTTCAGCTTCCTACATGGGAACTACCAAAGAACACAAAACTACTGATGTCCTGGTGTTCACCATTCAAGCCCACGGCACAGCCACTGACCCAGGTCAAGGTCCGCGTCTGTAGTAGGGAAGCGGAGCAGGCTGGCTCTGGTTTGACCTCATTCCTGATGCTCCCTTAGTCCTTTCTTCAGGGGAATCTAGCTCTCAGATGAGATGTGTCTCTATGTAATGCCATATAACGATTGTCCCCTGGTTGCCAGTGGCTAAGACAAGTAAATGTTCAGAAGTTTGTGAATGTTTCCTGTAAAAACTGAAGCATTGCTTCTGGTCATCTTCTTGGGTCTCCAGAGTCTCCCCTGGGCAGCACAAAAGCAACCCTAGACAATTCGTAAATAAATAAGCATGACTATGTTCCAGTAAAACTTTCTTTATGGACACTGGAATTTGATGTGTTTGTTTTCATGTACTATGAAATGCTATTTCTTAAACAATTACTACATTTGGGGTGTGTGTGTGTGTGTGTGTATGAATGTATGTAAGTCAGAAGACAACCTTGTGAGTCAGCCCTCTTCCTCCACTATGTAGATACTGGGGATTAAAGCTGGTTCTCAGGGTTAGCAGCACATGCCCTCCTCAAGTGCTGGACCATCCTGCTAGCCCTTTCCCGATTTTTTGTTGTTGCTTTGGAGTTTTGAGGAGGGGTCTTGCCAAATGGCTTATGCTGGCCTCGAACTCTCAGAAATCCTCTTGCCAACACCTCCCAGGTGGGGTGGTTATAGGTGTGCACCACCTTGCCCAGCCCAGCTTGAACTCTGATTTAGTTCCAAGTCTGCTCTGGGATTGCCTGTAGCTGCTGTGGGCTGTGAGTTAGCCAGGTAGCTCTGTTCATTTTGACTGGGTACACACAGAGATCTGCAGACTGTTGACCGTTAGCTGACCTGGGATAGGCTTGGCTGGAATGCCTGTGACCAGCAAGCTCTGCTCCCAAACCTGACATCAGGCTAACCCAAGAATGTTCTAGTCATGGCAGAGGCACACACGTGCAAGCAGAATTGTGCAAGCACCATTAAAAACTTCTGTTCAGTTCTGTCTGTTAATATTCCACAGCCAAAGCAAGGAACCAAGCTAAAGCCAGAGTAGGGTGAGGAGGGAGGCACTGCCAAGGTACTTGGCAATGAGCGATGTGCTGGGGCCATTAGCACAATCAAGGAACTTAAGCCAGGAAGAATTTTAGGACTCAGTCTACTTGGGATTCCTTCTCATGTAGATGGAGGATACATAGGTATGTGAAACAAGTGTGATTCGAGAAGAGCGCATGTGCCAAGGCTCAGAGGCATGGTAAAGCTTGCTGCTTCTGGCTGTGGCGAGTGTAATGATGGAAGGGAACAGCAAAAAGCAGGCTGACTTCAGAGGAAACTGGCAACTCTTGGTAATGTCTCAGATGCAGTGGAAAAGGCCACGTTCAGAGAGGCAGCCTCCAGGAGAGTGAGCAGGCAGTAAGAGTTCTGGTTTTGACTTCAGCCGCCTGTGGTGCTGTGGTCGGAAGGACAGAGCAATAGACCTCTTGCCTCATCTTTGTTTTCAGTGCAGGGGGCGTGGCAGATGAGGCAGGGGACACAGAGCCTGAGGAGTGTGGGTCTGGTTCGGTAGTGTTAGAGTGGGAGGCTCAGGGACGCTATTTCCTGGTGTAATGTGAGAGGGGTCGGGGATTGCCTTGGCCCTTGAGTCAACATTGAACTACTTGGGGATATGGGGGGGGGTGTGCGTGTAAATGCAGTTGCCTGCAGAGGCCCGAGGTGTAGACCCCCTGGAGCTGGAGTTACAGGCAGTTGTGTCCACCTGACATGGGTGCTGGGAACCAAACGCTGGTCCTCTGCAGAAGCAGCGAGCACTCTTAGGTGCTGAACCATCTCTCCAGCCTGAAAGCTAAGCTTTTGCCTTGACGTCTAGAGGTAGGTTGTCTCTCCATTCCCCCAACTCTCCATTCTAATGGGTAATGGGCAAAGTGGAGGCCAATGTACTCTGGACTCTGACTGGAGTCCTTGGCCTTATGGGAAATCTTGCCTTGTCTTATGAAGGTTGGATGTCCCCCAAGAGTCCAGTACTTTATAGTCGGGTCATGTATATGACTGGGGCTTTGAGTTAGGACTCTGGGGTCTGGACTACGAAATACTAAGAACGAGCTCCCTTGTTTACCAGTGGCAAGACAGGAAAAGAGATGTGTTTGTTAAGGAGTTACAGACTCAGTTTTCTTCTCATAATTACAGAAGCACCTTTGAAGATTGCTGCAGCACACACAATAAGACCTGACATTTCTATACGAAAATCAAACGTATTTGGGACGAAGTGCCAAAGGTTTTAAACAGAGGGTCTTAAAAGTTTAAAAACAAAAAGGGCCCAAGTTTGTGTTCTTTAACTGTGAATAGTTTTCCCTTCTTGACTCCTAAGTCCTGATGTCCCAAATCCCTTGATGCTTTGAATAAAATCAAGTATGTCATTAAGAGGGACCGTTCAAAGGCTCTCAGTTACCTCCACCCCCGTGATTTCAGGTGACGTTCGCTTTCCTGGGGATCAGTCTTGAACACAAGGCACAACAGAATAGATCTGCATTTGTGTGTGTATCTCATTGTTTTTCCCTTTCATCATCTAGCTGAAAAAGAAGCTTTCATCGTCCTGATGCTTCCTGTGGACTAGATTTTATTTATCCCTGCCATTTCCCCTAATTTGCCCACATTATACCAACAAGAAGAGAAGAACAGGCCTGACGGGAATCAGACTTGGAGCTAGCTGGACACAGGTAGCCACACATTCGCTCCAGCAATGGGTCACACTCTGGAGGATGCCAGATAGTCAGCCTCCATGGTCTTTTGTCTCGAAAAAGCCAAAACCAAATTAAATCAAACCAAACCAAACAACTCCCCATGATATCTGTATACTTTTTGTCTGTCTTCCCACTACAACGGAAGCTTTATGATGGTATAGATTTTGTTTTGTTCATTGACATATGCTTAGTTCCTAGACAGCACTTAGTAGGTGCTTAATAAATGTTCCCTGGATTAATGAAAGTTAGATGCTTTACTTTGATGTCATGGTTTTGTCTTTGTTGTTGTTTTTTTTAAACCTGCATTGAGTATTGACTTCTACTGAGTTCAGCTACCTTCTCAAATTGTAGCTCAGAAGAACTATGCCCACATTGTCAGCCCTGGCTCCTCTGGTCCATGTTCCAATCTTCCCTGGATCACTATTACCTCCCCCCAGTCTTCCTTTTAGTTTATTTTAGATTAACTTTTATCTTGATGCAGGAGCTCACTAAGTTGCCCAGGCTGGCCTTGAACTTGGAATCCTCCTGCCTCAGTCTCCCAAGTAGCTGGATTAGAAGAGAATGTGTTATCAGGTCTGGCTTCAACTTAAAACAACCAAAACCCAGAGAGTTGCTCATCTGAGAATCCCTTTTGAGGCTGTCACACTCATGGATGACGAAGTGGTGGGTGAGAGGTGCCAGGGACAGGACATTCCCAGCCCAGGCTTCCCGGCACTTCCTTCTATGGGCACTGGCCACTGTCACTGACCCTCCCATTTCTTCTTTCTCCTTGTGACTTCACTGTCTGCCAAATAAGATTCAGGAATTTAGGGTGGACTAGAGGGGCTGCTCCTTGAAAGTGAGCAAGGCTCCTGATATTTGAAGTATTTGCCGGATCTCTTGGGACAGCAGATTAATGATGGAACTGGAGAGATAAACGGTCCCTTGAGTCCTCGCCTGTAAATTTTCTTCCATGCAGTCAGAGAACTTTCTCCCACATGCCACATCACAGTCACTCACCCATCGTTGTCTGTGTGCCTAGGTCCTGTTACAAAGCTTTTCTGTCTCATTTGCAATGCCTAAAGTGTGTGGTCCTTGCTGTGCAGAGCTGGGCTGCACACCAGTGTGCTTCTGAATCTTAGGGTTAGGATGTTGGTGCCTGCCGGTGGGCTACCTCTGAACAGTCAATTCTCAGTTCCCAATGGGGCTCTGTCCCAGAAACCCTTGTGTAAGTTGACAATATCACTTAAGTAACAAATGCATGTAGTGCACCTCCTCTGCTAGACACCATAGCTTAGCCTGTAGGAGGGCTGGTTGTCTGTCCTTGGAACAGCCCGGCTGCCTCGAGCAAGACTCAAAATTCAAAGTTCAAAATCACATTGCTATTGTTCTATGGTAATGTTGAAAAATCATTCAGTCTGGGCTTGGAAGATAGTTTAGTGGGTAAGAGCAGCCACTGTGCAAGCGTGAGGCCCTGAGTTCATATCCCCAGAATGCCTGTACCAACTGGGCATGACCATGCATGTCTGTAACCCCAGAAAAGGGGTGTGGGGCACAGTCAAAAGGAACACTAGGGCTTAAGGGCCAGCAGCTGAACCAAAAAGTAGCCAGCTCCAGGTTCAGTGAGACATCCTATCTCAAGGTACTAAGATGGAGAGTGAGAGTATAGAACACATCTTTCTCTGGCACATCTGAATACATATGTGAATGTTCATGCATGCAAGACACATGCACACACACACACACACATACACATGGATGCGCATGCACATGCATGCACATGCCATACACGCACGCACAAATGCTCACTGTTCAGTTGAGTGATTGTAAGTTGGGGACTCCATACAAGAGGAACCAGGATGGAAGTAGTTTTAGCAGAATGTCGGCTTTGCAGTTTGTATTTGGGGAAGCTGTTTCCTTGGGTTTGTTGAGCTTTTTTTTTTTTTCCACTAACGGCTGAGATCTCTCACATAGTCTGAAAGCAGGTGTTTAGGAAGTTGGCTTTATGGGCTGTTTTTGAATCATGGTGGTGTTTAATTTTAATTGAATGTCCTTTATTTTTGAGGGTCTTTCCATTCTGTATGTGTCGGGATGCCAAAGAGCTTGCATGTGGGTTTGTTTGGACCTTTTAGTCCATGGGGAACCAGTGCGTCAAGAAGGTCTTGGGTTTTTTTGTTTATCTTTAAGGAGATATTGTAGTTTGCTTTCTATCTCTATGATGAATATTCTATGAGAAAAGCAACTTGTGTAGGAAAGAAAATGTTTATTTCATCTTGCACTTCCAGGTCATTATCCATCACTGAGGGGAGTTAGGGCAGAACTCAAGGCAAGATCTTAAACAGAAAAACACTGTTTCCTGGCCTCCTCCCAGGCTCTCATACAACCAAAGTCCACCTGCCTAGGTATGGTACCACCCGCTGTGGGCTGGGCCCTCCCACATCAATTACCAATCAAGAAAATCACACAGACAAGCCAACAGGCTAGTGCTGGAGGCAATTCTTCAGCTGAGATGATTTCTCCATAGATCAGTCAGGTGGACAACCAAGATTAGATCTCACAGGTGCTACACTTCTGAATGTCCCTTCACCCCCAAGAAGGGACCTCTAGGTAATCTGTATGCCATCCAGGGCTGCTCATGTTTAGGGGACATCACTGCGAGGTGAACACTCTAAATGTAGCAGCTGCTTTAAGCATATAAACTCTCAACTTGATCCGGCCTAGGATTTTCTCAGTTGCCTATTGATAGTTTTCGAGGATTGAGGGGTTTTGTTTTCAGTGATTTCCTGAGCTTAGATATCCTGGCTTTATTGAATCAAAAGAACTTCATGGGAAAACAGCACGCCTGAAATATTCATTCACAACAGTGCTACACAACTGAGCTCAGCCGCAGCTGCCCAGGTCCAGGGCTGTGAGAACACAATTAAAATTTTAACTTGTTGGTGAAACGTTCTTTTCTGTCGACTCTGCAGGCATGGGGCACGAGGACAGTGCTTCAGTGTAACTCCTCCTCGGGGCCCACTGTAAGTTCCCCACTGAAAACGTACCCTGGTCCTTTGACTAACTCAGATGCATTGGCCTGGTGGGTTTGGAGAGCTCTCAAAACCATTAAGATTGCTCTACAAATAGATCTTCGGAATATTGAATACAAAGACTCCCCCAACTCCCCGTGTGTGAGTCAACCAGCATGTTAGTTAAAAATGTAGATGTGCAGCCTCTGCCAGTGAGCGCTGAGTTACTACCAAGCCTCTGCTTCCATCAACAGAGGAGCACTCTGCGGGTGAGTTTGGCAAACACACAAAGGTAGTTCCAGGAGGCCTGAGAAGAACAGTCTCTGCATCTTAAGGTAGACATCTATTCAGCATTTGTAACTACCGTACTTCCAAAAAGTGTCCCCGAGTGATCCTGTCATCACACAGCTCCACGTCACCAGCGGAGAAACTATGCTGTCAGGCTTGGTGGCCCTACCCACTGACTCATCTTGGTAGCCTAAGGAAGATCTGTCTTCTTCTTTCTTATTTATTTCTATGTCTGTGGGTGTTTTGCTTACATGTATGTCTATGCACCACGGGCATGCCTGATGCCCACAGAGGCCAGAAGAAGGTGTCAGACTCCTGCACCCCTGGACTAGAGTTGCAGACAGCTGCATGCTGCCATGTGGGCTCTGGGAATTGAACCCTGGTCAGTGCTCTTAACAGACGAGCCATCTCTCCAGCCCCTGGGAAGAGGCATATTAATTGTGGATTGAACCTTCTCTGGCATGGATCCTGGACTGTAGAGGCGGAGAAAATGAGCTGGGTAGCAGCAGGCATTCGTTTCTCTCTGTTTCCTGATTGGGGGGTGTGATATGAATGACCCACTGCTTCAAGCCCCGGTCGCCTTGAACTCCCTGCCATGATGGACTGTACCCTTGAACTACGAACCAGGTTAAATAAGTTCTCCCCTAAGTTGCTTGGTCACCAGGGAGTGGCACTCTTTGAAAGGATTAGGTGGTGTGGCCTTGTTGGAGTAGGTGTGGCCTTGTTAGAAGAAGCATGTTACTGGGGGTGAGCTCTGAGGTTTCATGGGCTCAAGCCATGCCCAGTGTCAATCTCTCTTTCTGCTGCTTGTGGATCCTGATGTAGAACTCTCCGCTGCCTACCTCTCCAGCACCATGTCTGTCTGCATGCTGCCATGCTTCCCGCCATAATATCAATGGACTAAACCTCTGCCTTAAATGCTTTCTTTTATAAGAGTTGCCACGGCCATGGTGTCTCTTCACAGCAATAGAACACTGACGAAGACAAAGAGTATTTTATCCCAGTAATAGGAAAAGAAATGAAAACACCAGCCTTGGCTACGTTTTTTAATTCAACAACTACATAGGCCACAAGAGACCGTGTTTGAAAAACAAAAACAAAAGCAAAAGACAACTGAAAGTAAGCTATGGCATGAGAAGACAAGCTAACGGTTTGCCTGAGGGAGGCCGAGCGGGCTGTGGCTGGAAGGGCAGGGGGCGCTGCTGAGTCTCGGTGATGCCTTTGCCTTGGTGCTGGGTTCCACTGTGAGTGTTACAGCGCCGTTTGGCAGGGTGATTACTGCTGCCAAGCGCCCTTATCTGTGACCCAGTGCTCTTGTTAAAAATTGCAGGGCAGCAAAGGAAATGGACTTCACTAGGGACCATCCATCCCCAGGAAGGTTCTAGTCTTTCAACCCTTTGCGGACACTCAGGAGGCAGAGTCAAGCAGATCTCTGTGAGTTCGAGGTCACCCTCATCTACGTAACAAGTTTCAGGCCAGCCAGGGCTACACAGTGAGACAATGTCTCTAAAATTATTTTAAGTAACAGATTACCAGGCCCTTACCTTAAGAAACTGTTTTTTTGTTTGTTTTGTTTTTTAAATGAGACTTGGGACTTTGCCTGTTTGACAATCACATGATGGCTGGGTGGCTATGGCCTCAGAAGTCTATGAGAAATAGGATGGTAACGTTTACTGTTGATGTTTTTTATATTTTTAAACATTTATTTAATCTTGTGTATGTGTAAGCATGAATATGCGGGTAGCCACGCACCACGGCAGTGTGTGATGGTCAGAGGACAATCTGCAGACATTGGTTCTCTCCTTCCTTCCACCGTGTGGGTTCTGGGGATTTATGCAGGTCTTAAGGCTGGGGAGAAAGTGCTTTTACATGCTGAGATTTTTTTTTTTATTTTATAAACTTTATCATTAAAAAAAAAAAAACCTAGCAAGTAAGTAAAACACATCACACCAAACTGAGACCCAGAGTCTCTATGGTTTACAGACGTCTATGCAGTTAGAATAGGGTTCGGAACAGCAGCTCTGAAGGTCATGCTGATTTTTACACTGTCGGTGTCAGATGTATTTTATGCACTTCCTCCACCCAAAACAAAAAAATCCATGACAGAAGGTTTTTTTGTTTGTTTGTTTGTTTTGTTTTTTTGGTTTTTTTTTTTTTTGGCATTTGTCAACTCTTCAAAACAATTTGCTCGGTTGCTTTGCCACCGTGGCTATTTCTGGCTATTTCTGGTCACGTTGGCTATATGGTTCCCGAGCCCCTAACCTTTCGTCTGCTGAGAGTGACTCAATATTGGATGCAGCCACAGCCCACACTTGGCTGTGGAAAGGACGGCCGAGTGAAAACTAGACCATTTGGTGGATAGGGAAAAGCCCAGAGTGCTGAAGTCTAGAACCTTCTCTGGGAACAGGACTTATCATTTCTGGCAAAAGCCGGGTTCATTTATTCAGACACGGGTGACGGAGTGTGTCTGTCGTTTGGCAGAGTTTCTGTAAAAACTAGGTTAAGGACCGAATCAAAACTGAGGAGGAAGCAGACAGCGCAAGGAACTGTCAGCTCTTGCTGACTGAGCGTCACCCCACCGCCTCTGCGGTCAGGGCCGAGCCAGCTTGCTTTTCCCTGGTAAAGGGAAGAGCCAGGTTACCAGTAATAACGGCACAGGCAAGTCTGAAGGGGAATAAAGAGGATGGGGAAAATATCCCTCAGTGCTTGCCTAGAGCTTGCTTTATCCACCCAAGTGCCAGAAGGAGAGCAGTCTCAAATATCAAGAGGGAACGTGTTCTTCGCTAGTTAAAAAACAAAAACAAAACACTCGGCTCTTGGAAAGAGAAGTGTTCTCTTGGAGACACAGAGGGGTGGACAGTGTCACCCGATGTCAATGTGCAGGGGACAGGATTACCAGGGTGACTGCACTGATGTTAAAGTTCTACGGAGGTTGCTCTGTGTGTGTGAAGGGCTCCCCCCCCCCCCCGTTCTGCTTCTCTGTAATTCTCAGGCTTTTCTCATCCAGGCTGTCGTTTTCAGCTGTAAGCCATCACTGACTCAATGCAGAGGTTTGTCATTCTGTTCATCTTGGATCCCATGGGTCCTAAATGTCTGTGGAGTGACACAAGGTCTCATCCACGTCTCCACTCACTCTCTTGCTCACTGAGCAACCATCCACAGGGTGCACTCTATGCCCCAGGAGCTGTGACTGCCAGGGAGGCTCCCTCCTTGGCTTCAGAGAAGCCCACAGCCTGGTGGGGACGGTCAGCTCCTACAGCCGTGACCACACTGCACCACAGAGCCGTGGGAGTCTGTGACAGAGCAAAGCTGCCGTGGGGAGGGTGAGGACACTTCCTGGAAGAGGCCTTTTGAGCTTAGTGATGGGAAAATGAAAGTCAGCTGGGTGGGAAGCGGGGTAGGAATCTGGGGCCGGGGTGGGGGGTGGCACTCGGAAACTGGAAAGAAATAGCTATGCCCGTGCAGGTAGCAGAGGAGAAGGTAGAGTGAGCCTGGATGGATAGCAGAGTCAGGCCTGCAGCTGGGGGGCTCAGCTTGACTCTGGGAGTCAAAGATTCTCATCCCATGAGTCTCAAATTACCAGGGTGTGAACAAATAATGTGTTACTAATAATACACTATTAGTTTCCTAATGGCTTCCCTCCTTGAAGAAAACCCACATTAGAGCAGCTCGAAGGTCACCCCTGCAATGTGGTGGATCTCCCCCACTGGTATTCCATATGCTTTCTTGAGAAAGGGAAGAGCTAGGGCTGGAAGCCAGGACTTGAGGCTTCTCTCTGCTCCCCTTCTCTAAGCATCAAGCTACAGCTACGGAATTTACAAGCTGCCATTGCTCCCGACTTCACCCAGAAGCTGACGTTACATCGAGCCTCGGCATATACGGGATCAACAGTGCACTTAGCAGTGTGTGCATCTCTCTTCTTGCTGGCCCCCAAAGGCCTGCAGCTGGGTTGACAGGAAGCAGTTTGAAGGCCAGTGCTGTGGGCCCACTGAGCAGCATTCAAACACCCTGTGCATAAGAAAATCCTGGGTACATATTCTAGGAACTAGACCAGACCAACTTCACACTTGTGGCCATCCTCCTGGCTCCTTCTCCTAAGTGCTGAGTTTACAGATATGAGCTACCATACCTAGTGTAGTTCTATATCAAGTGAATTACATACTGTCGTAGTTTGTTGTGAAATATATCATATAGCGTCATATAGTGTATACATTTTAAAACATACCCATCTGACATGGTGGCACACACCTGTAATCCTGGCACTTGGGAGGTGGACACAGAGGGAACAGAAATCCAAGGTCATCTTCAGCTATGAATTAAGTTGGAGCATTAGAATCTGTCTCAGAGACAAGCAAACAGGCAAACCTCCAAAACAGAATAAATAAATAAAATAAAAAGCCCACTCCAAAATAGAAATTTTCAACAGATAAAAGTGAAATGAAAACATTTAGGGTAAGTCCTAGGCTTTAACTCAGTGGGAAAGCATGTGCATAGCAAGAATGACCCAGCACCAAAACCCAAAACCCAAAACCAAAGGAAACCCATGTACAGTCAGTTTCATCTCAGTTTAATCTTTCAGGCAAGGCAAGTGTAGATGTAGTGAGATTTATTAAGGGGAAATGAGAAAGAACTCCCAGAGTTGGAGGCGCTCCAAGGGAGGAGCAGCCTCATTTTCATTACTTCTGTGGAACCTTGTCTTGATCCTGTTCTGAATTACTTCAGGTCTATATTCTACTGGCTCTCGTGGCCGAGAAAGACCTTGTAAAGTGACAAGGCTCCAAATGGAGGCTGGACTCCTGTATCAAGAAATCATGCTCTCAGAGCTATCTGGTAATTGTGCATGTATGTATATGGTTTACGTGTGTTGGCACATATGTGTGTTGGTGTATACATCCGTGTGCAGGTAGGCAGAGGCCGGAGGAGGACAGCAGGCGTCCTTTCTCTGTCATTCTTTCTTGAGACAGGGTCTCTCACTGAACCCAGAGCTTCCCATTTTTCAGCTATGCTGGACACCAGCAAACTCCAATGGTCCTCTTGTGTGCACACCTGCTCACCACAGAGCTGGGTGGGGTGGGGTGCTGGGAATCGGAACTAAGGCCTTCGCGCTTGCACAGTAAACTCTCTTATTCACTGAGCTATCTCCTCAGGCTCTGCAAAGGTTTTCGATGAAACTCTGGGTCCAGGGACGGAGAGATGCCTCAGTGGCTGAAGCACTCACTTCATAAATGTGAGGACCAGAGTCGAGACCCTCAGAATCCAGCAGATGCTGGATGAGCATGGCAGCCCACCTGTATTCCCAGCCTCAGAAGCGGGAACTTGCCAGAGCAAGCTGCTCAGAGCAAGCTGCCCAGCTACTTTGGCCTTATTGATGGGCTTAAGACCGATTCCCTACCTCAGCGTTGGACCTCTATATGTGCATACACACATATGTGTGCACACTTTAGCATCCGCTGTCAACATAGCCCGGAGTCATCTAAGGGAGTGTCAGCTGGGCGATTGTCCAGATCAGACTGTCCTGTGTCCCTGTCTGTGAGGAACTGTTTTGATTTTTGATGACTGTGAGAGTCTCAGCCCTCTGTGGGTGGTACTATCTCTGGGCTGTATAAGAAAACAGGCTGAGCAAGACATGGAGAGAAAGTCAGTAAGCTGCATTGCTTCATGGTTTCTGTTTCAGTTCCTGCTAGAGTTCCTGCCCTGACTTCGCGTACTGTGACCTGGAAATGTAAACCAAAGACACCCCTTCTTTCCCAAGTTGCTTTCGATCATGGTATTTGTCACAGCAACTGAAAAGAAACTAGAACATGTGCCCACACACATGCAAGACATTCATGCACACATCAGCACACCACACATACATGTACATGATAAAGGAAAAAGGAAAAGTAAGTTTTTGTTTGTTTGTTTGTTTTTGTTTTTGTTTTTGAAACAGGGTTTCTCTGTGTAGTTTTGGTGCCTGTACTGGATCTCACTCTGTAGACCAGGCTGGCTTTGAACTCACAGAGATCCTCCTGTCTCTGCCTCCAGAGTGCTGGGATTAAAGGCATGTGCTACCACTGCCTGGCAAAAAAAGTAAGTTTGAATTAATAAATATCTTTTATTCCTGGTATCAGTCAGTTGTCCTCATGAATTCATTGGAAGGAGTATATATTTTTCATAGTATTAAAAAATAGGTTTGCTATTCACTAAACCTCTGAGTAAAAGAAATTAAAATAGGTCAATCAGTTTAGTGTGCCAAAACTTTAAAGTGTTCTGATAGAGATGTTTGTGCACCCAGCTCATTTTTGGCAGTGAAGTCACAAAACGCTGGAGATGTTTCCAAAGGTCTGTTTTCCAATTTCTCTTCGGCTAGAGTTTCCTTTGAAAAGCAGTTTGTTTTCTCGCTCATTGTGAATTGCTAAGTTGACCTTGAAGGGAGTGTAATAAATATATTTATTCTTTTCAAAAATAACTGCAAGGTAGCCATCAAAACCACCCATTGAGGAAAAGCGTGGCATAGGCAAAGTGGTTTTGCTTGTTTGTTTTGGTAAAAGAAAAGACATGACTTCAGCAGTTTGAAAATTGGCCGGGTTGGTTGTTGGAGTGAGTGGGAAGATGCCTAGGATGGATTTCTAGCTTTCCAGCTTGGACGCCTTCTTGAGTGATGGTGTCACCAAAGGAGGCAGACAGAGGAATCAGACAAGAGTCAATGCAGAGAGAAGATAGGGAGAAAAGTAGACGCCTGGAGTTGGTCCCTTCAAATGCCAACAGGAAACCACACTGTTGTTTTATGCTCACATGTTAAAACCAAACACGCTCAGCTTTATTTATTTGTCCTTTCTTTACTTCTAGCACTGTCTGTGTCCATACTATCTCTCCATCTCTTACGGCTAAAAGCGTTGGGGTCATGTATGATGCACCCTTGAATGACTAAGATCCTTCAAATGATTTTTTTCCTTCTGCCCCTGACCCCATGCACATGTGTGTGCAGCTGAACTCTTCAGCGTGTAGGCCGAGATCAATGTTGGGATGTCTTCCTCAATCATTTCTCCACATTATTCTTTGAGACAGGGTCTCTCATTGGGTTTTAGCTTACTATTTGAGCTAAATTGGCCACGGGGCTGGAGAGAGAGATGGCTCAGGGTTGCTGCTCTATGGAGGACTCAGGTGCCCATTTTGGGCAGCTCACAACTGCCTCCAGGGGATCTGACACCCTGTAACACGAATCTTAAAAGATCTTATTAATAGAAAATCCAGATCCAGACATTGGATGAAAGCTGAAAGATAAGAAGAGCAAGTTCTTACCTCTACGAAGTCCTCAGTCTAAAGACAGTGAGTTCCTGTGTCCTCAGGCTTTATATACCTTTCTCTGCCCTGCTGTCTTACTCCCTGGGATTAAAGGCATGTGTGCTTCCCAGGCAAAGGCATGAGATCTCAAATGTTGGGATTAAAGGTGTGTGCCACCATGCCTGGCTCTGTTCCCAGTGTGGCCTTGAATAGATGGATCTCTGTCTCTCGAGTGATAGGATTAAGGGTGTGTGCCATCACTGTCTGGCCTCTATGTCTAATCTGGTGGCTGACTCTGTCCTCTCCAGATAAGTTTTATTGGGGTGCACAATATATCACCACAACACACACTTCTGCACTTCCAAGGCAATGCACACACATACACAAAGACACACACACATAATTAAAACATAACAAAAATAAATCTTCAAACTGATTGGCCAGCAAGCCCCTGGTATCAGCGCATCTCTGTCTCCCAGCACTGAGATTAAAGATACATGCCACCATGCTTGACTTTTATATAAGAATAGGGATAGGAACTTGGTTGCTCATATACTTTACCCATAGAGATATCTCCCCAGCCCCTCTGGGTGTGTTTATTGAGCTCTTTCTATGTGCCAGGTATTGACAGAGGCCTTGAGGAGATGACCATGAGGGAGACAGATAGAGTCGATGGTCTCATGGGGCTTATATTCTAGCCTGGGAAGATAATAAATGAATACACACACCTGTTAATAAAGTTAGCAGAGACTGATTAGGGGCTAAATAAGGAAGTTAGCTACAAGCTGGTGGCCTCTTGAGGAGCTTTCTGAGGAGGTGACACAGTGACATCTGGAAGTCCACCCACTCTGAAGGGAAAGAGCTTTGCAAGCGAGCGGCCTCACACTCTCCAGGAGCTCTCAGTGGGGCTTGCTGGTGGCAGCAGTAGTCACCTGATGTCCTCACTTCTTCTGTCCCCAGGCTCCATCAGCACAGATCTGGTCTGACTCGGTGCCCTTCAGCCTCTCCACTTTCACACTTTTAGCTCTTTTGCGTGTGAGTACCTGACTCCTCTGTACCTTCACAAAGAGCCTTCAGAAGTTGGGGCATCACAGGCTGATCTTCGAGGGTCATGAACACATGAAGCACCTCATCTGGGGATTTGACTCTAAGAGGCCTTGGGTGGAAAGTGTCTTCACTCTCCTATATTGTTGTAGCACCAAACAAGCCACCAATTCAGCAGCTTCAACCTAAAGCATCTTGGATGCCTCCTCTCTATTCTAGAAGCCAATAGTCTGCAACTTCAACCTAACACATCTGGGATGCCTCCTCTCCATTCTAGAAGCCAATAGTCTTCCCTGTGGCTTTCTGCAGAGCAACATCTCTTTCTGGAAGCTCTGCAGGAGAATCCTCTTCCTTGCCTCTTCCCAGCTTCTAGGAGCTGGCTGTGTTTCTTAGCTTGTGGCCTCTTCCTCCATCTTCAAAGCCAACAAAGTAGGTTCTGGTCATTTCCCTCTGACTCTAAGCTTCTTGCCTTCACTTATAAGGTTGCTTATGACGAATTACATTGTTTCTGCCTGATGATTCAGGACTGGAAGATCTCCCCTTTCATGGTCATCTGCTGGATGGCCTCACCTTATATGTTAGATATACAGTGTTACTGCTGTGTGTTACTCTAGCTTAGGAATTAAGGATTACGATGAAGCCATCTTTAGGCGGGTCTTTATTCTGCCTGCCACACCTGGGTTCCTTGATGTACTGGGTTTTATTAGATATTTGTGGCTCATGGTGGCTTCCTTGAAATGGAAAAGTCACACAGACCAGAAGGTGACCCACCATGTGATTCTCACTAGGAGATCGCTTTTACTCTACAAAGATGGTGAAGGCATCAATGCCCACCTGCAGGATAGGATGCAGGATAGGATGCAGGATAGGATGCAGGATAGGATGTAGGATAGGATGCAGGATAGGATGACTAGTGTTTCCTGCAAGCACAGCCAAGTGTGGGGCAGTGGGAACAGCCCTGCAGTTTGGGCTAGCACCAGAACAGCAGGCAATATTTCTGTGTCTCACCAGATGGAACACTGAGTCAGATGACCTCCTCATCCTGCGCATTTCTGATCTTCCTGGTCAGAAAGATGCTTTCCAAGAGGAAATCTATGGCTAGAGTGACATTAATGGAGAGACTCACATGAAATATTAAATTATAACTTCATAGAAGAATTGCTATCCTTTACTTAGTAGATACACCGTCTCTGATGTACACTTGAAACAGGTAGGCAAAGAGGTGCAAGACTTTGTATTTCAATCTTTGTATTAGTCAGCTTTCTGACACTATTAACAAAATACCTGAGATAATTAAGTTATAAATAGAAAAGGTTCTTGTAACTCACAGTTTTAGAGTTTTTAGTTCGAGATCAGGAGATGCCATTGCTTTCAGCTTCTCATGGGTGTGTCAGAGGGAAAAGGCACACGGGCCGGGGCGGTATGTAGAAGAGAAAACTGGCTGCCTTATGGCCAGAGGACAAAAGGGAAAAGAGAGGAGACTGATCTTCCCGCAATCCTCTTCTGTAGAAAGCACTGCTTAAAGTAAACGTTGGAGAAACCAGGACTATCAATCATGTGGGCCTATTTTCTTCAATGGAAAGAATGAATGGCTTCTAGTCACCTGGAATGCCAGAGTGAAAGTGGTCAAACAACCTGGTGACCTTTGCTATTCTACTAGGAGCCAGTCTCCACGTGGATCCCCCAATATCCTGAGCATTGTTTAGGCCCTAATCCTGAGTTTTGTCTCTCAGTAAATAGAACTCATCCCTGTAAAAGAGGCCACATGGACTTTGCATCCTCCAACAATGGAATCTGTTCTTATGCTTATGACAGATCTAAACCTGTGGGTCTTGACCTCTTTGGGGGAATGAATGATCCTTTCACAAGGGTCACATATCAGATATCCTGCATATCAGATATTTACATTATGATTTATAACAGCAGCAAAATTACAGTTATGAAGTAGCAATGAAAACTACTTTTATAGTTGGGATCACCACAGCATGAGGAGCTGTATTAAAGGGTCGCAGCAATAGGAAGGTTGAGAACCAATGCTGTAGATCCTGCCCTGAGCTCTGTTCATCAGGCAACAGAACTCATTCTTCTTGTGAAGGTCACAGGTGCTCTGCTGCCTTGCTAGGGAGTTTCTATGTAGCTAAGTCTAAAGCTTTGTTGTGATAATTGTCAAGTGGAAAAACCTTCCCAAAATTTTACTGTGCCTCAATGTGAAAGAAAAATAAACCACAACATCAGACTCTGCAAGATTTTGACCCAGTATCTGCAAAGATGGTACTGACTGATGGCGAAGATCGTCTCCTTGCTGTTGTGAGGCTTGCAGAGTCCCCGACACTCTTCCAGGGCACATAGCTAGTGATTTAAGAACCTCTCACTCGGTTTTGTTTCTTTAAGACTCAACCTCCTCTCAATAGTAACATTAGGGGAACCATGACTTACATTCTCAGATAGAGGTCTGTCTTCGTTTGTAGTTTGGAAAATGTAGTTGAATCTGTTTTCTTGGCAGTTGTAATTTTGTCTGAATCATTAGAGTGCTACAAACATTCCTAGTCCGTAGAGCTAAAATCAAGCAAAACTTATTTCCAGACCCTCCGGATAAGCAAATTGGTGCCTGGTAATAAATTTCCTTTGCAGGAAGAAAAGGCACAACAAGGAAACGCTGAGAATAACAACATCCAGCGTATTGAACACGCCTGTAGTTCAGGCACCGTGGTAAGCGTTTTGCTTAGGTCTTGAAACAAAAACGATGAAGAAAGTAGTGTTGTTTCTCAGGGTACGTGCAGAGTTCTTTGCACAACACCCCCCAACCGATGCCCGAATCTGCAGATGCCCTGTTTCCTATTATAAAATAGTGTGTGTTTGCAAATAACCTACACATCATCCTATATGGTTCCAATGACTTCTAGATTGTTTATAATACTTAATACAATGGACAAGCTCTGTAAGCAACTGTTATACAGTGTTGTTCAGAGACTAGTGACAAGGAAAATCCCTGGCATGTACAGTGCAGGCAGGTGTAATTCTTCCTTCCTGCATATTTTCACTGGGTGGTTATTTGCATCTGTGGGTATGTGCCCTGCAGACATGGAGTGCTCTATTTATTTCCTCTTTATCGTTTAGAGAAAAGGGTGCTGATGAGGCACTTTAAACCATATGGTCCTAAAGACAAAGTTGGAGACACACACACACACACACACACACACACACACACGATAAAATATTTGTAAGTCAAGGGCTAGTGAGATGGATTATGTGTAAATATGCTTGCCATGCAATCCTGATGACCTGAGTTTGATCCCTGGAATCCACATAAAGACAGAAGGAAAGAATTGACTCCACGAAGTTGTCCTCTCATATGAAAGCCATGACATAAACACCCTCACCCATATGTCATGCATACACAACAATAATAAATAAGTTGGTATCTGGATTGACTCACTGCTTCCTAGCTCTGCTTCAGCCCCAAGCTTTTTTTCCTCTAGGCATCATAGGGGCCAGGAAGTGGGATTTGACGGGGAAGATAGCTGGGTGATGTTCTAGAAGGATAGGGGCCCTCAAACTACAAAGAGAACTCATGAGCATTTCTTTCCAGGAATCTTGATTCCTGGGCTGTGAGTTCCAGCTTGGCATGTCCTGAAGAGTCACCACCCTGCTACTCAAACCTAAGCTAAGGGACCCTTTTTTCTTTCTCATCAGTAAGTTCTGGTTGCACTGCCTTATAACCTGGGCTTTTCTGTCTTGGTTTATTTGGGTTGGTAGGAAATACCATAAACTGGGTAGATTATAAACAATAAACATCCGTTTCTCTTAGTTCTGGCATCTAGATGTTCAAGATCAATTCATGAACACACCTGTGGAGGATCACTTTGTAGTTTGTATGTGGTGTTGCAACTGTCACACTGGTACTAGATTTCAACCTGCAACCTTGAGGGTGGTGCACAAACCTTGGGGTAAGTCTGTCCATCCCAATAACTGCCATTCTCTGCAAAGTATATCAGTTCTCTCTATTTCTCCTAAAAGGCTACACTTTCTTCACTTTCAGTCCTGCTAGCCCATAGCCCCACCCAAAGCCATCCTTTATTTTTATTTTGTTTTTTAAACATTCATTTGTATTTTATTATGTGTATGAATGTTTTGCCTGCATATATGTATATATACCACATGCATGTCTGATGCCAGTGAAGGGTAGAAGAGGTTGCTGGTTCTTCTGGAACTGGAGTTACAGACACTTTGGAGCCACCACGTGGGTCCTGGGACACAAACTTAGGTCCTCTGAAAGTGCAGCAGGTGCTCTTAACCATGGAACCATCTCTCCAGCCCACAAAGTAATCTCTTAAGAATATGAATCAGCAGGCAAGATATGTCCATAATTGCAATAGTAGCATGAACGTTTTAGGGGTAACAAACCACTTTCTAATTGAGTTTAAGACCTGCTCCACAGGAGGAAACACATGCCTGGTACCATAAATCTGGCCCAAAACTCAAGATTGGGGTGCTCAATACCCAAGGGGTGAACCTGCTACTATTATTTTGCTAAATGGAAGTAGTCTGAAACTGCACTCAGGTCATTGTACACATAGAGTAGTGAGGCTCTCGGACCTCCTCAGAGAAGTTTCTTATGAAAGCCACAACTGGTCAAAGTTCAGAGAATAAGTGTCTGTGGAGCACTCAGCCACAGGTGGGACTCCGTGACACCCTCCCCCGCAAATCTCAGGAACCATTTCCAAAGAGGAGAGCGTGGTCACAAAGGGCCAAGCAAAACAGTGTGTTCTGGACATGACAGGACCCCTGCACTCACCAGCTCACAGCAGCTGGGGTTCCCTGCATATGAGCTACACAAGATCAAATCAGTCAAAAGTCCAGCATGCAGTGGGCTGTAGTCAGAAGGTTTCTCCGGTCCCGCCCAGCCCGGAGTCCCACAGCCACTTATAAAATAATTACTCAGAGGCTTATATTAATTACCAGTTGCATGGCATATGGCAGGCTTCTTGCTAGCTAGCTCTTATAACTTAAATCAACCCATTTCTATTAATCTATGTTTTGCCACATGTTCTGTGGCTTACAAGTCTGCTGGCATGTTTTTCCTTGGTCAGTAGGCTGGCCTCTCTCTGTCTGTCTGCTTGAATTTCCACCTGCCTCTAAGTTGACTTACCATGGGCCAATGCAGCTTTATTTATCAACCAATCAGAGCAACACATATTCACATGTACAGAAAGATATCCTACAGCAGTGGGCCACCCCTAACTGAGGAGCTTGTGGGCAGCTGATGGCTTCTGGGGGAGGGAAAGTTGGTTTCTGTAATGGGTGTGGCCCCTAGGAGGCCTTGCACCCAGAAGTACATGGACCACACACATCCAAGTTATTAAGTTAAAAAAAAAAAAAGAGGACACCAAGTTGGGGTGTGGGGAGGTGAGGATGGATCTGGGATGAGTTAAGTGGGGGTGTTGGGATGAATATGATGAAAACATATTGTGTGAAGTTCTCAAAGAATGAAAATATTTATTTACAAAAACGGCATCAGAAGATGCTGCTCTCCTGTGTTTGATTTTCATTGGCGTCCTCTCAGCAGGCACTGTCACCAAACACTGTCATCACCCTTCCAAAATGTCACTGCTGTTGTCTTTTGCCATTTTATTGGAAAGTTGTTTTACTTTGGTTCATCTCCCCACTTCAGGGCTAGCCCCTCATCTATCCGAGTCCTCAGAGCTTCACAGAGTACCTGGTGAATGAGGCATTCACTAAATGTTCAAATTCACTAACTGTAAGTAAATGGTAACGTGCATTGTGATGAATTCTAAATGTTATTATGTTAATCTGATTTTTTTATTTTTGAGATTGTAATTACATTTCTCCCTTCCCTCTTCTCTCTCCAAATCTTCCCATTTACCTCTCTCTGCTCTCCTGTTCATCAGCTGTTATTGCATGCATATATGTATTTGTATATACATACATATTCATTAATACGGTCTGTTGAGTCCATACTTGTATGCATGTTTTCAGGAATGACTGTTTGGCACTGGACAACAACTCAGGTGCCCTGGGGAGGAGCATCTCTCCTGCTCCCAGCTTCACAGTTGCCTGGAGCTCTTTGTGTAGAGTTGAGGCCTCTTGGGCTTCTCCCCATCCAGTTTGGCAATGCCCTGATCTTCTGGCTCTTACAGTCTTTCCGCCTCCCCTTCCACAATGTTCCCTGAGTCTTACGGCAACCAGCAGTCCTACCTAGCTCTGATGTTGCGAACCACACCAACACTCAACATAGCATGATAACACTGTGGATGAAGCAGCCGCGTACCCTGGCAGCAAGCAGCAGCTCTCTAGTTGGACTTAAGACCTGCTCAGCAAGAGGGAGACCACACCTGGTACTGGAAACCTTGTTAAGTACTCTGTGCTTCTGAAATCATGGTTACTAGAAGAGATTCTACAACCACTATTTTACTAAGCCAGCGTAACCCCTAGCAACAATCTATAAACATTTGTCCTTATACCCACAGATAAGCGTGGCCTTTACCCCTCATCAAGGACATGTCTCCTTGCAACAGACAAAGATGGCTACAGAAAAACCACAACCAATCAGAGTCCTGGAGCCCAGTTCCAATGAATTCATCAATATTAACTTTTTTGCATTCATTTAGTTTGTGTGTGTGTGTGTGTGTGTGTGTGCGTGTGTGTGTGTGTGTGTGTGTGTGTGTGTGTGTGTGTGTGTAGATCAAAAGACAGCTTTCGGAGTCAATTCTCCACCTTGTGGGTCCCAGGAATCAAACTCAGGTTGTTATGTGGAAAGTGTCCTTACTTACCTGCTGAGCTCACCTTAGTATATTCTTAAGCATGGGTGTATATGCTATGCACTACCATAGTTTGCAAACGTCCCCCAAAGCCATGCGTTAGACACGCAACTCCCAATGCAACAATGCTGGTAGATGTTGGCTGTGCGAGGGCTCCACCTGCCAGATGGGCCAGTGCCAACTGTAAAAGGGCTTGACTCTACCAGTTCAGCCACCTTGCTTCCTCTCTTTGCCCTTCTGTCACGGGATGATGTAGCAAGAAGGCCCCTGGATGCTGATCCCTGACCTCAGGCTTCTCCACCTCAGAATGTTATAACAATAAATTTCTGTTCTCTATAAATTACTGGGTCTTAGGTGCTCTGTTACAGCAACATAAAATGGCCTCAGGCAGACAAACTTCAGAATGCCAGCTCAATTCATTAATAACCCTCTTAACTGGGCTCTCCAGATCAGAGGGTGTGGTCTGCAGTTGCTTTTGGTGGCCCACACCACCGAAGCTTCACCGGTTGGGAGAATAGAAACTGTTGCCCTGTCAATTTGGAATCAGAATCTAGAGTGGTTTTATTTGTGAATTCTGCTCAGAGGTAAAACCATGGAGAGCTGGTAGAAGGCTGAGCTGGTATGCAAAGAGCAAACATGAGGCACGGGGAGAGGGGACATGGCTTTGTGGGTCCTGACCAGTGTCTTTTTTTGCCCAGCTCACTCTCATGCCCCTGGCTTCAGGAAAATGTCAGCTGCCTGCCCTCCAAGCACCTTCCAGGATAAAGCCAGCATGGCGAGGGTACCGAAGGTCAGTTTTCCACTTGATGAAAACGGACTAACCACGGCCATGCTGCCTTTGTGTTCCATGCTGCCGGGCTCCACTTTCAACGCACTATGATGAATGGCTCCCTCTTCACTAGAGCAGTGCTGGCTCCAAGACTTCCAGGGGAAGAAAGCAGAAAACATAAGCATGAGTCACCGTCTGTGTGCTATCTCCTGAAAGGAGGGGGCCCTGTGTGACAGAAAAGCAGGAGCTGTGGTCTGGAGACTCAGAGAATACAAATTATTTGGTTGCAGCATCCAAGCTTCAGGGCAGCAGAGTGAATCTCCTCAGGTGATGGGCACTGAAGTCCATCCTCACAGTGGAAGACGAAGTTAGCCCAAATGCAATATTCTCCCCGAGCCAGGGCTTTATAGCAGGCTGTTCCACAGTTAGTGTCCTGCCATCAATATCGACTCCATTTAAGACTATCCAGTCCTGTTAGCCTGACCTCATTAAACCTGTCACAAGCCAGGGACTGGAAGCTAGAGGCTGTGGACAGGAATGGGAGCTTCATACTGTTTCAGTCACACCGACTCAAAAGCCCTCGAACAGCAGAGGCGTGAGACTGACGTACGTGGATGTCTCAACAGTGCAACCAGCTGCGGAGTTTTCCTAACGTGTCCATCACGGTGTGAACACTGCAAAACCAACAAAAGCCGTTTATATTTGAACAATAGGTGTATGGCTCACAGAGGAATCTCCTCAGAAAATGCTGTCCCAGAGCAGGCTGCTTCTGTGGTGAAACCCAGAAAGCTCCAGTCTTCATTCTCACAGGAACCTGCGTCTCTGCATGGCTCACCATCTCCCCCACCACCTGTGTCTGGGCAGGTGAAGAAGGAAAGGTAGATTTGGGGACACTGGAGAGCCAAACAGCACTTGTTTCTGTACACAGCCACAGACTACCTGATAATTCCACAACAAGCTCTTTTTATGCATTTTTTTTTTTTTTTTTGAGACAAGATTTCTCTGTGTAGCTGTAGCTGTCCTGGAACTCAATCTGTTAACCAGGCTGGCCTCGAACTCAGAGATCCGCCTGCCTCTGCCTCTTGAGTGCTGGGATTAAAGGTGTTTGTCGCCACCGCTCAGCTCTTTTTAAACTGAGATGAGACTGGCATAGACACGTCGGGTGTGCTTACAGAGACATGCCAACGTAGCTTGATGAAGCAGGGCCCTGGGGAGCTGTGGTTTGCTCCAGTGTCCTGGTCCTTCTGGAACGGTGGTCAGGAGTTTCAGTTAGAGGGAGTCTCTGCCAAGAGAGGGAGGCTGGAAGGCCAGAGCAGTGTTTCCACAGGGAGTGTCTGTGTCCAGAGAGATCAGAAGCGGGAGTCAGACGCCCCTGGACCTGGAGTTACAGGCAGTCATGAGGTGTCAGACGTGGACATGGGTGCTGGGAACTGACCTTGGATCTTCTGCAAGAGCTGCTTGTGTTTTTAACCAATGAGCCATCTCTCCAGCTCCCCCTCCCCTCCAGTCTTGTTTTTTTTAAATCAAGGTTCTCTATATATGTATATTACATTTTAAATGCTTTTGAATTAGCTTTACATTAATATCATACTATAGATAGCCTTCTGAGATGTCCTTCATCTAGTTCTGTATCTCTGGGCTTCACTGTGTCTGCACACAGGGCTGTGACACACATCCCCTGTTACCATCCATTGTGGATGCACAATTCATTTGCCATTTTCTTACTTGATGGATGATGAATATAGTGTTTTGTTAGTGTAAACAATGGATTATGAGTTTCTTTTCTGTGTTTCTTAAAGTGGATGTACAAGAATTTCTGCAGGATATATGTCTCGCCAGCTATGTATGTATAGGTAGCCGTGTCTTGAATGATACAGGTGGTGCTGTGCTCAAAGTGATGTTTCCAGTTTCCATTCACTACAAGGGCCTTGAAAATTCCTTGCCCCACAGCTCCACCGACACTTGGTGTTGTCGGACTTAAGTCTCTAGCCTGTCTCACGATTTGAGCACTCATTTTCTTCTTATTAGTAAGTTTGAACAGCTCTGTGTGTTTGCTGGCTGTTTGGACTACCTCTTCAAATGCTGTCCATGCTCTCATCCAATTTCTCATAGTGGCACTGCCTTCTCCTTATTGATTTTTGGGAGTTCTTTATGCACTCTTAATTGAGTTTTTTTCTTCACTAGGATGGAAGCCAGGTCCTCACACACACTTGGCAACCGCTCTGCCACTGAGTTGTACCCACCATAGCATATAAAGTCTGCAAATATGCTCCCAGTTGGGGGCTCATATTGTCACTGGTATCCTTTCATGGAGAAAAAAAAAGCTTTACATTTTAATTAGGTCAGTTTATCCGCCCTTAATGTTATGATTGTACCTTTAAAGATCAGTTTAAGAAATACTCGTTGGCGTTGGAGGTACGGCTCAGCAGTTAAGAGCACACACTGCTCTTGCAGAGGATCTGGTTTGGTCCCCAGCTCCCTTTCTGGCAGCTCACAACTGCTTGTGACTCCAGCTCCAGGAGGTCCAGGGCCCCTTCTTCAGTCTGAGCACATCTGTACTAGTGTACATAGACATACACACTTGTACACATTTATGCACAGCTACATTTTCTAAAATCTTAAATAACTGCCTAACAAAAATTACAGAAATATTCCTCTGATTTTTTTAAAAGAAACTTTGCTCGCACCATTCAGTTTCTAATCTGTCTTCCTGTCAACATGCATCATGGACCTAAAGGCAGACAGGAGGCAGCATTGTCCTGAGTTCAGCCTTGGAACAACTTCGTTCATGTTTTGGGAACTCTCGCTCAACAGAGGCGGAGGGGTGGCAGACAGACAGACAAGCTCACTTTGTGTCTGAATTAATCGCTGGGCCACTTGTTCCTTTAAAAACTTATTTAGGCCAGTGGTGATGGCGCACGCTTTTAATCCCAGCACTCGGGAGGCAGAGGCAGGCAGATCTCTTTGAGTTCGAGGCCAGCCTGGGCTACAAAGTGAGTTCCAGGAAAGGTGCAAAGCTATACAGAGAAACTCTGTCTCAAAAAACAAAACAAAAATTTATTTAGAAAACAAAAGCTTTATTACCTAAACCAATTTGTCTCTCTCATACACACAAAATACAGTGAAAATGCATAGAGATTACTAGGCAGAGCAAAACTCTGTGAGAAACAACAAACGGTTAGTGTGTGTTCTCATCTCCCTGTTCTGGGCTATCACATGAAGGAAGGAGCATGGGAAGGTTCCTGTCTGCAGGAGTCTCCCCTAGGTTTTCCTGCAGAAGAATCTGGGTTACCCCTGTGTGGAAAGAAGGCAGAGAGACGAAGCACAATGTGCAGTCAGAGCTTGAGGAGAAGGGGAGGGGAGAAGAAAGGTACAGGCAAGTTTCAGGTCCTGAGTGTGGAAAGCAGAGTAGAGGGCTCAACCCTAACTGTGTGCAGAGTGTAAGAGACTCACCCCAAGAAACGGTGAAGAAATACAAACTGGGAAGAAATACAAACGTGCTTTACAGTGATCTCAGGTCTCAGGCATGGGGTTCTCTTTCATTTCTATTATTCATTATTTATTAAATTTATTGTACTGAAGACAGGACATGCATGTGGAGGTCATAGGACAAGCTACAGAGTCAGCTCTTCCCTCCCACCAGGTGGGTCTCAAGGATCGAACCCGGGTCATTAGGCTTGGTGGCAAGTTTCTTTACCCATTGAGCCATCTTGCTGGCTCTGTTATTTTGTTTTTAATGCAATAAGACCGACCAGTTGAAGTCCTAGATATCATGCTGCACTTTTCACTTCTATAATTTTATTAAATTTATTATCTAATGGTGTTCCAATGAGGCAGCGAGGATGAGCATCATTTACCATGGGATTTTAACTCAGAAGAGAAACAACTGAGAAGATGGTTGGTTGTGCAGGCTCAAACCCAGCTGATAAGTATCATATCCATCTTCCTTCAACCGTGCCATGAAGCCTGTGGAGAGAATACTCAACTCATGTCGCGTGGTTTTTGAAGGAATTTTGCATGAATACCAACCATCTCCCAATAAAGCAGCTATTTCTTGTTATGAGGGCCTAGTCATCACAAGAATGCTACTCAAGCCTAGCAGAAAGTCCCTGTGTCTTTTGCAATTTAGTGAGATCATTTCGTTTTAACTCAGCATTTCTCAACTTTATCTTTCATAATGTTGACCATCCTTTTCCAGGAAGGGCCATTGTCACAGGCAACAAGAATAATTTATTTGCAAGTTCATAGGACATGGTTTTGATCTTTCTCTGTATTCCTAGGGAAATGAAAGCAAAATGGCCATGGAAGAATCAATTTATATTTATAATAACTTACATTAATTAATTTATAGTTTATAAACATTAAAATGTTAACCAGCCCTGGGGGAATAGCCTCTAATGATTTAATGAAATAGGACATAAGTGTTCATTTTCTGAGGAATGTACCTAATAATATGACTGAGTGGGTCTTATTTTTTTATTACAGAGCATATGTATGCACACTAATATGCACTCTTATGTGGCCATGGATCCACCTTAAAAGTGAATATAGCATAACTTTCTCTGTTTGCATGTATGTATTATGTTATATGAGTGCATTGTGTGTGTATGCACATGCAGTGTACAGGTGTGTGAATGTGTGTGCATGTGGAGGCCAGAGGTGAATGTCAGGTGTCTTCCTCCACTACTGTCCACCTTTTTGATGCTGTTGTTTGGTTTTCTTTTTCAAGACAGAGTTTCTCTATGTAGCTCTGGCTGTCCTGGAACTCACTCTGTAGAACAGGCTGGCCTCGAACTCAGAGACCCGCTTGCCTCTGCCTCCTAAGTACTGGAACTAAAGGCGTGCACCACCACTGCCTGGCTCCCACCTTTATTTTCTTAGGGCAGAGTCTTTCACTGAACCTGAAGCGCATGGATTTGGTTGAACTTGCTGGTCAGTCAGCTTCAGGGATCTGCCCGTCTCTGCCCAGTCCCCATCAACAGGGGTTATGGGCCCAGGACACCAACCCAGCATTTTTATGCAGGTGCTTGGGATCTGAAGTCACGCTTTTGTGACAAGCATGTTACAATCTAGCCACCTCCCCGAACTCAACACAATTTTATTTCTTCATGGATCAGTGACAAAATACTTTAAGAGCGGAAAACACTTGAAGTACTGCCATCGTATCCGTCTGTGTTGGTCATTTTGTCCAATGCTGGGCTCTAACACCTGCCAAGAAGCGGCTCAAAGTTGGAAGCATCGATTTCGGCTCACAGCTTGAGGGTATATGGCCTATCATGGTGGGAAGGCTTGGCAGCAGGAACGTGAGGTGAATACATGTTAAAGATGATGGGGGACATTTCACATTCAAGACAACTAATTTCACCAAGTCTCCTCCTTTCTGTCTTTTCCTCCCTCCCTCCCTCCCTCCCTCCCTCCCTCCCTCCCTCTCTCCATCCTTCCCTCTCTTCCTTTGTTGCTGACTGCTTATTTGTTCCCGTCAACAATATACCCAGCTTGATTTCCGACAGTAGCACCGTGCTGGCTGCAGCCATGATGCCAGCTCTTAGAGGCTCTGAAACTGAATCTTCCTTTTCCACAGTTCTGGTATTGGGAGCACCATCATTTCCTCTGATGAAGGTGAGCATGCACGCCACTACAAAGATGTGTCAAGTCAGGTCATAGTCTGGCATAATAGCTACAAAGGTGATTAATAGTTTGTTTTAATGATGCAACTATCGTTTAATAAGTCATTGATTTTTCTTAGCATCTTACTAAAATGCTTTAGAATGGGGGAAAAGTCTCCTGCTCATATGAAGCAATATTGATTATGAATTCATACACTGGATTCTGGGTGCTTTATAATCTTGGTGTGAGCACGTATTACCTGATGAATATTGATTGCGCCATGACCACTGGTGAATTCCCAAGGCATCATTTATGGTCAAAGAAAAATGAATTGTTTACCGTGACCCTGAAGTCACTTTACTGCAAATCAGGTGGAAGTAGAGTTACTTGTGACTTAGAGCTTCTATACTCTGGGGAGAGGGGACCTCTGACCTCTAACCTGTTGCACTGCCTACAGGCTGTGCTCAGAGTTCCAGCTTTTTGAGGTGCTATCCATGTAGGGTGCACTCTTGACAGTGTTGCTGCCTGGGAGTCATCCATGCTTCTGTGAGTAGCCCCATCAGCTCACTAGGGTGGACTCTGGTGGTCCTGTTAGTTTGGTCTGTTATCAGTTTTCCGTCTGGATGAGGCAATGTTTGTTCATGTCTCCCTGGAATAGCGGCACCACCACAGGGCTGTATGTCATCTCTGATGCCCACTATCAAGGAGGAGGGTACCCAGGTGGTGCTGTGTAATCCTTGCTGTTGTTCCATATTGAGTGGGGAGTCTCTCGTTAGCACTTAGCATCTGGAATCTCTGGTCTCATAGTAGGTTTCTTGTGCCTGGAATTATGACTACACATGCCGCTGGCCTTTTCCCACACCATGTTTGGGGCGGGGGTTGCTTCTCAGGGACACACTGTGCAAAACACTTTAAATACAAAACTCCATTAATTTCTCACCTGAAAGGCTCGCAGCATTCTCTTTTACATATAAAGTAAGGTTTAAAATTTGTCCAAGGGCATATCATGAGTAAATGGTGAGACAGGGACTCGAATCAAGGTCTCTCTGACTCCCAAGTCTGTGTCAGTATGAAGAGGCATGCGGCACTCAGAGAAAGGCCCACCCAAAATAGAGCCTCCAGCTTCACCTGTAAAGATTAACTTATTGGATGCTTTATGGGGACGGTGAAAAGACAGGGGCAGTCAGCACAGCCCAGCCCAGTGCAGCAGTATGGTGTTCTCATACAGGAGAAATAGCTCGTACACCATAATGCTTTAGGATCTTACCAACCCATGTCAACAGGGAACAACTGAGTGTTTCTTGTGGGAGCAGTTCACATGGGAAGCCCAGGAGGGAGTCAGTGAGGAGCCAGAAGGGAAAGAAATGCCTTCACGGAGACAGAATACATAGAGAGCCACCATGGGGACTTAGCTCAGGCAGGGTTCTCTGGAGGAACAGAACTGGTGGAATGCTAGGTATTATCAAAGCAAGTTATTACACACTATGGGCTGGGTAGTCCAATAACAGCTGCATGCTGGGGATGCTGAGAATCCAGAAGCTGCCCAGTCCATGGAGCTAGATGCCAGAGGAGTTCCACTCCGACACTGAAAGGTGTGCTGGTGTTCAGTCCATGTTGCAAACTAAAGAAGCTAGTGTCTGAGTCGGTGGAGGATGCAGAGGTCATAGACACACTTTCTCAGAAGGAAGTGGACATGGGCAGGCCTCTGTTTTTAGTGGAAACTCTTTACATATGGGCTCCCTATTGGAATGGGATTCCTTCCACCACAGTTAATACTTTTTGGAAATATACTCTCAGCCTTCTCAGAGGTGTGCATCCGAGGTAACCTCAGATCCCATCAAGCTGACACAAGATAATGATGTGTCAGAGCAAATCACTTCAGGATGGTAAGAAGATGCCTTGACTACAAAGAGTTTAAAAATATCACCACAGGCTGGCAAGATGGTTCTGCCTTGATGCACAAGTGTGAGTACTGGAGTTCGAGTCCCCAGAAACCCATACAAATGCCAAGTGAGTGTAGTGGCCTGTCTATAATTCCAGCCTCAGAAGGTAAAGACACCAGAGGAAGCTGGCTAGCAAGACTAGCTGTATCGGTAAGCTCGGGGTTTGATTGAGAGACCCTGCCTCAGTGAATAAGGCAGCAGAGTAACAGTGGATGATTTCTGACATCAACCTCAGGCTTCTACTCTCACAGGTATGCATGCATGCATGCACATGCACGCACACACAAACACACACACGCATATGCATGCATGTACACATTCACACCACATACACATGAAAAAGGAAGAAGAGAAAACCAGAAACAAGTGAAAACCTGCCATTGTGATTCTTAATGATGTCAGAGGGAAACACTCCTTCCCAAAGAGGCAGACATCTCTGCACCCCACTCTACAGCCTCGGGACAGGGGTTCAGGATCATTCGTGTTTGCTGCACTGGAGTCCAGAGTGGAAGCATCCAGAGTCTGGTCTTTCCTGCTGTTGCTGAGGCCAGCCCTGAGACCAGCCGTGGGAAAGCAATGCTACTTTGTCGGGGAGGGGGACCCCAGCTAGAACATTGCATTTGTTTTTCTTATTACTGCTGTAATCAATCACCACAATCCTGGTGGCTTAAGACAACACAAATGTACACCCTTATAGCTCCAGCCATCAGAAGTCTGAAGGGGTCTCACTGGGATGAATCCAGGAAGGTGTCAGCAAGATTTGCTTCTTTTAGGAGTCTCTAGGGAGGACCGTCTTTCCTGCTTGGAGAGGCCACCTGCATTTCTTGGCTCCTGGTGCCTTCTTCCCCCTTCAAAGCCTGCAGCATCGCGTCTTCCTGTGGTGCTCTCATTTGGAGCCTCCCTCTCCGGTTCCCTGCTTCATTTCCAAGGACCCTTGTGACTACACTGGACCACCTGGATAATCCAAGATGATCTTCCATCTCAAACGCCTTGACGTAGTCCTGTCTGCAAAGTCCCCTTTGCCAGATAAGTTGGCGCATTTACCGGACCTGAGGGTCAGGACACAGGACTCTTCGGGGGTGCTTTATCCTGGGCAGGACAAGTTACAAGGGTGGAAATGAGATCAGAAACATATTCCCATCCTGGTGCAGCTGGGTGGGAGAGGAATGCCTAAGCGTCTCTAGGCCAGTGTAACCCTGCTAGGATTAGAAAACTAACGCGTTTACCCTAAACACACAGAGACGTGGCTTCTGCTAACTAAAAACCAGGCCTGAAACCAGGCCTGTTTTACGTTCTGCAAACAAAACATAGCATTTATTTAAGGCCACTTCGGAACATGCTGTTACCGATTCTAACATGATTCTGTGGGTTCTCTGTGTACCTTCCTCAGCGTTCAGCATCCTCTTACACCTTGCCTAGAGTGTATGAGCTTTCCATCTCTCATTTAAACAGGGGGGTCCCATTCTGCAGCATGCAGCCAATGCATTCAACATCTACAACCAAATTGCTTAATGCCCAGGTTTTTAAAAACATCTCCTCTCAATGAAAGATTTTCAAATACCCAGATGTCATGCTGGTTGAACGGCACACCCAGACTTTTTTCTATTCATTTGGTTGGTTGGGGACCGGGACTTGGGGGGGGGGTGTGGTCACAGCAATTCTGATTCCTGTCAAATTCCAAATCTGGATGCTTTTTTTCTGAGCAGAACGATGGAAAGGGACTGCTGTGTTGGGGGTGTGACTACTATCTATTGCAGACTGGTCCACTTTGCAGCAGGGAGGGGGAACACAGGGAGCTGTGGGAAGAAGGAGAACCAATCTGAGAGCAAGAGAGTCACCTTCTAATTGCCTTCTCCATGACAGCGTCATAACGTCTTTATGGTGGCTTTATTTCACAGTGACCTGCCACACTGCTGTAATTCGCCCAGTGTCAGTCATGCAGGTTTTAAAAGATGGTTGGTTTTATGGCTTTTATTTGGGAATTTGTCAAGGTTTCACATTACGGAAGCCTTGAAGCAGGAGCCTAATAGTCCATAATTTGGTGTTTAAAGGGATATTGCCACGGAACCTGCCTGGACCTGCAGTGCCTCCAGCCACTGAGTCCTTCCACTCAGAGGGGAAATCTCCATAATTTCTTTTACACCACAGTAAACCTTTGCTGTCAGAAACTTCCACTCGAAATTCCCGAGGACTCCCAGCATCCTGAGATGGGGGAGAGCTTTTCAAGCTTCAGAAGCAGCTTGCTATTTAAACCTAATTCCCATGAAATGGACTTCAGGTGTTAGTAAAGCCACACTCAGGTCGATGAATTCTGGCAGTTGGGGCTGACTGACGTACCTGCTCTATGACTCATAGTCTGGCGATGAAACTCCTAGGCCCTGACTCATCCCCCTATCTTCCTCCTCCTCCTCCTCCTCCTCTTCCTCCTCTCTCTGTCTCTCTCCCTCCACTTAGGACCTCAATGCCCATAACAGATGTTTTTAAACGCCATGCTGCTGAGGACTGCTTTGGCCTTCTGCCGCTGTGTGTATTCACAGGTTTAATGAGAAAATTGGTAGCCCCCAAGCGCCCTTACCAAGGGGGAGCAACTGGTCTCCTGGTACAGTTGGTACACACTAGGCCAGCATGCTGTGTGTAAGAGAGTACACACACACACACCACACACACACACACACACACACACACACACACACACACGCACACCCCTGCACCACCCCACTCCTTTCTCTCCCTGTGGCCTCAGCTCGGTGCATACACATTCTGTTTATCACAACTGGCTGCTTCTGCTTCAGCAAGCCTCAGCACAGCTCGTGCTTATTTGAGCAGCAACCATCATTCTGGAGTGACCTCTGCCACACAGGAGACTGATGTACATTTGCTCTCGTTTCCTGGGGAAGCTTCTCATGAGCTCACTGTGTCGCTGTGGTGGAGGAAGAGCAGGGCTCTTCCCAGAAGAAGCCTTGGGTAACTATCTTTGAACATATGCTCTTGATTAAACGAGAAGAGAAAAGACCCTTGGTTCTTCCCATTTGGAGGTTAAAGTGGAGGGTTTGTCGAAAAACAGATTGTGGTAAATTGTGGGTTTATTTGAACAGTATGTCAACATTATTTGCTCTCAGGGGGAAATCTCAAATTGATAGGTTTCTTCTAATTACCTTATCCTGGAGGTTGCACTCCATAAACAAAAGATATTTCAGAAGCCATTTGGGTAAAGTCTGGAAGGGCAGATTGACTGGAAACCTGGCGAGGATGCCTTTGCAAACCTTTCCATAGTCCTAAGAGTAAGAAAACTTGATTAGGAGGCAGAGTGCCTTTCAGCCACTGGACACTGCCTTTGGTGCCCTGGTTGGCCTCTGTGAAAGGTGGACTGTGGGATTCTTGTGTAATACAGGTCACACTACACTGACCCCCCCTTCCTGGGGCTAGGTATTACTGTCTGGTACTCAGACCAGAGCAGCCTTACTTATTCCACTATACCAGCACCTTCCTCTGGGTTCTGTCCATGAAGTACAAAATATGGGTGAAAGATTCAGTCATTGAATGAGTTCTAGGCATATTCCAAACAGTTTTGACAAATCCAGGCTATGGTGGTTTGAATAGATATGGTCCCCATAGATTCACGTGTTTGAATGCTTGACGGGTAGATAGTGGCGCAATTAGAAGATGTAGCCTTGTTGGAGTAGGTGTGGCCTTGTTAGAGGAAGTGTGTCACTGTGGGGGCAGGCTTTGAGGTCTCAGATGCTTAAGCTATATCCAGGGTGGAACACAATTGCTTCTGTTGCCTGTGGATCAAGATGTAGAACTCAGCTCCTTCTTCAGCACCATGTCTGCCTGCACACTGCCATGATGATAATGGACTAAACCCCTGAAGCTGAAAGCCAGCCCCAATTAAATGTTTCCTTTATGAGAGCTGATGTCATTATGGTGTCTCTCTACAGCAATAGAATCCCTAAGACACAGGCCAAAGCACATTTTCTTAAATAATGTCTTCATTGATTAGCTGGCCCTATCTATCTATCTATCTATCTATCTATCTATCTATCCATCCATCTATCTATCAGCTATCATTGAGACCCTTTGTCATACTCCTCCTCCTCTTCCTTCTCTCTCTGTCTCTTTATCTATTTCAATATCTATCTGTCTATCTACCATCTATCACTTTCTATCATCTGCCTATCTATCTATCTATCTATCTATCTATCTATCTATCTATCTATCTATCTATCTATCATCTATCTATCATCTATCTATCATCTATCATCTATCTATCTATCTATCTATCTATCTATCTATCTATCTATCTACCTTTGTTTTAACAACAGGATCTAATGTAGCCCAGGCTATCCCTGAACACCCTTTGATCACTGAGGATAACCGTGAACTGCTGATCCTCGTGCCTCTAACTCTCAAGTTGTGGGATCACAGATATGTACCACTGGGCCTGGCAATTGCTTGGTCTTGACTAGATGAGAATGGTCTGGTGGACCACAATCACTTCTAGAGCCAAGGTGTGCCTGGAGATAGTTACAAGCAGCTGAGGTAAAGAGGACAAACACGTCCATGAAAAGCTGACAGTCTCTGCTCTGTCCTAAGTTCATAGCCTTGTATGACTTTCTCTTCAAAACAGCGTGCAATATTCTACCCTCCTCTTATGATGATGGGAAGTGTGGGGTGATGGGAAGGGGGAACTTTAGAGCCTAAATTCCAAAGCCTAAGTGGATTTGGTGCCTACACACGGTGATTCACCTGGACCTTAAGCCTTGGGGATATCCTATACTTTGGGTATGGTTTCTCTGTCACGGTGTATTGAACTGAATTTACTCCTTGAAAATATACATCAACATTCCACTGAGAGAATTTCATCTGAAATAGGCTGATACAAAGGTGATGTCCGGGCTGCTGATGAACTTGTGTTGATGGTAAGTATTGAAATATCTGTGGCTCAGTACATCACTGCCCAGCCCCACGGAATGTCCTTCATCCTGCTTGTAGTACCCTGGCCTTACTTCCAAGGCCCTTCCCAGGTCTCTCCCTAATGCCTAGCACTTCAGGGACCTCAGGGCTTGATTTAATAACTGCAGTGTGGCTGGAGCCTCACTGGTGGCCAGAATGCTGCACTCCAGTCCTGGGTGTGTGTAGTCTCTGAGCCCCAGAGAGACTCCCTCGTGTCTCCCCATTCTTCAGGCTGCCAGGATCCTTGATTATAGTCTGGGTTTGTGTGGAGGAGACCAGACAGCAGAACTTGCCAGGCTATGCTCCCAGACTCAGCAGCGAAAGTTAAGAAGTTCTGAGCCATTTGAGAGATCAAAGCTGTTTTCATCTTGCCTTCCAAATCCTTTCCTTTCCACAGACCAGTGTGAAGCCTGAAAGCTTTCAGCCTGGACACTGGTCAGGAGCAGGTCTGACTCCAGTTTCTGCTCTAGCCCTTACTAACTCCATGACCCTAGGCAGCGCACTTGACCTCTTAATACCACAGTTTGCTGGACTCTGTTCCTTCCAGTCGAAACAATGAGTGGATTTTGGTCCTTAAATTTTAATTTTGCTAGACTATCCTATCAGTGGATGAACCACTTAAACTTCAAGAAGAATTAGAAAAAATACCACCTTTAACGAATAATTCGTGAGTACACTGTTTTTTGTTTTGCTACTCATTTTGTGTGTTGGTAGTTGTCTTTAAAATTAAGAATATTTAAGCTTCCTGAGTGATAACTGTTTTATTTCCTGGGGCTCCACTTCTACTTCAGAATAAACACCAGTATAATCTAAGAACTAACACATAAAGTCTCTTTGCCAACGTGCTCCCTGATGAGTTGATACTGACTGGTATAACATGATGTCATCAATGAAGATGACTGGGGTTAAAATACTGTCTACAGCACACACCTGTGTGTTGAGGCACACACCTCCAGTCCCAACACTTTGGAGACGGATGCAGGAGAATCATAAGTTCAAAGTCATTCCCAGAGACACAATGAGTTTTAGACTAGCTTGAGCTATGTGACCTTTTTCAAAAAACCAACAACAACAATTAAAGAGTAAATAAGAAATGAATGAAAGAGAATACTGTGATGCTTGCTGCTGTTTGCCACCAGGAGGCTGTTGTTTTGTATTTGGTAGGGACAGAAGCATGGTTCTCTGGACTTTGGGTTCTGACCGGGCCTGTATGTTCAAGTGTCTCAGTGCTGTGCTCTTGATAGACAAGTGGCTGGGCTGGCACTTAGGGCTGTGGACGTTGACTTTTTTAAGTGAATTTTTTTTCTAGATTCTCACATCATTCTTTTGCTTTAGTTTGGCTATCCCCATTGTCCCATAAACAAAAATATAATCTAAGTCTAAGTCAGCCTAGAGCTGACTTCGGTTTTAGGAGTTACAGCCTATTCCACTGCACACATTTAATTCTAAAGAAAATGTAAGCTGAAAAATGTAATGCTTTGACTTAGGAGATCCTAAGATTTATTCCTATTAGGCATTCTTCCTAACCTAAGAGCTAAATATTGACAAATATCACTTCTAAAAGCACTAGTGCTGAGATCTGTAAGTAACTATTCAAGTCCATGATCACGTTCAATTCTTTCAGCAGCTTAGCCTCAGATAGGGCCTTCTGCTGAAGACCTGCCAATCACTGGATAACATCTGAGGGTCAGCCCAGACTTTCCTATCATGCCCCGCCCCCTTACCAGCCCACTTCCTTCCTTCTTTCCTATGGAGCCTACTATAGAGCCCATGGAAACATCAATCCTGCCGAAAGGCTTAGTGATGATGTCAGACACCTACCCTCAGGACGTCTCTGCCTGGAGATTTCTTATGACACTGCAGTCTTTGTTCCAACCCCAATAGACACTCCTCCAGGCATGTTCAGACCCCCACGCACTCACCTTCTCCTTAGTTCCCCAAAGCGCACAGATGTCTATGAGCAAATTGAAACTTCTGAAAGTTTTAGGCACCAAAAACTTTGCAGAAGCAAAAGGGAAATAAATATGAAAGTGTACCAAACACAAAACAAACAAACAAGCAAACCAACACCAGAGGTCTGGCTTGCTTCACTCAGCCCTGACATCACCTCCGCCTCCACTAGGGAAGCCTGCCTCGGCCCTTCTGTCAGCCTCAGACTGTGACCCACAGACGTGAGCACTTCCTTCTCGGCTGCCTCAGCTACTGTTTTCCCAGCCAGAAGCCCGGTTTCCTTAGAAGACAGATACTGATGTCTGCCTCTTTGAGGGACATTCAACCCTGCCACAGCAGAGTCTTAATCCGTGCCCTCTACAAGATCCAAATCTGCCTGGATTTATTGTCTCAGCAGCACCATGAGGCAGACAAGAGGCCCTGTAGGATGTTAGGATCAAACCCAAAATGCTTCCTGTAACGATGGTTCTTCCTGTTCTGTTTTGAGACAAGCTCTCGCTATGCGGCCCAGGTTGGCCTTAAATTCACTATAACCCAGTGTGGCCTGGAAGTCTTGAACCTGCCTCAGCCTCCTGAATGCTGGGGTTATGGGAATCACCTGCACACCCAGCTGGGCTCTCGCCCTTTTTTGTGTTTACAACATATTTGTAAGTTTTAGGATTTTTTGTTGGCACTTGAGGAAAATGGGAAGTCAACAAGTCAAAATAATTATAAAGTAATAGCTTCAGTGGTACAGCCTCTGACCTTGGCTGGCTTACATCCTGTGCTGTAACTGAGCACAATGACGTGTTCACCCGACTGGTTAGGCCCGTTCTCCCAGGCAAAGTTCTCCCTGGCTTTGGTTCCATGTTGTCATGGCTCCATGTCCCTCTCCCAGCAAGCTGTCCCTTTACATCTTGGGGCTTCTGTCCATCTGGGCTCTGTGATCCATCTGACAGGTATGGGGAGAGCACACTTAGATGTTGCTGCAGTGAGGTTTGTACACTGTTCAAGAACTGTTTCCATGTTTCTGGAACTTTCTCTGGCACACCAAAGTGCCACAAGATCCTAGTGAACACATGTATGACATTATTAGAGTGGCTTGCACAGTCAAGATTTTCCTGTTATACATGTTTTTAATAAATCTTATCGTTATTAAATCTGTATGCTTGCTTCTGTATGCACACACATATGAGAGGGGTTGTGTAAAGATATTTGCATTTACATCTCCCAAATGTGTGTGGGTTTAGAGGTCTGTGTGTATGTTTTCCATGAGGAGTGTGTCAAGGGAAACTGGCTAAAATGTAAAAATCTGCACATCAGACTTTCTCAGAGTGGACCCTTGGGTCTTGTGGTGTCGCTACTCAAAGCAGTGGGGGAATGTTTTGCTGTGGATTTCCTGTTCCTGGAAAACTACACAGTTGAAAAAACAAGGCTTTCTTTCATTAGAGTGTTTCCTACGTGCCAAGGTCTGAGGAAGTCCTTGTGGGGATGCTCCTGCTTTCCTCCCTCTTCTCCCCACCTCTAGGGTCTGGTGGTTCTGATTGGCTGAAGTCCATCTCACTCCAGGCAATCAGATGCAAAGCGTGCAGCTATGTCCAGTTTGGACTCACACCAAAAGTGCCCTGCCTCTTGCGGGGGGTGGAGCGTAAATTGCAGGCATACCACAAAGAATGTTTTGGAAAGTGGTTTTCTTTTTGATTTGTCTGAGCTTGCATATCAGCTCAGAGCCCATCACCATTCCCTCTCCATGCCAGGCTTCTCCAGATTTTGCTTTGCTGCCAGACTGGAGGCTCGGAGGGCTGGCTACCAGGAGCGCGGGCGTGGGAGAGACAGTGAGGTAGTTTAAGTTTCATAAAAGATTTTGGCTCAGGGGTTGAGCAGCTTGCTGGGGGCCACAGCCAGTCTCTAACAAATGAGAACCCCGTTCATTACCTGTTGTTCGGAGAGCTAACATGGCCAGAAGATACATAGCAGCTATCTGAGGAACACTAATGTCAACAAAAGTTTCTCATGGTGTTCAGGAGAAGAGGGCCTGTTTCCTTCAGCCGCTCACTTCCTAGCTCATCTCACGTGACTGAGAATACTGGAATCCTTGGTTTCCTTGTTGATTGACAAACTCTGTAGCCCAGGCTGAACTGAACTCACCTATGGAGCTGAGGATGACCCTGAACTTCTGATCTTCCTGCTTCCACCTCCTGAGTGCTGGGATTACGGGCATATGCTCATTCTTGAAAATCATAAGAATGTAAAATCTGTGACAATTTGTATACAAACATAGAATTCCTCTAAATAACTTCAAAATAGCAAGCATTATTTTCAAAATGATAAGTATTTATAAAGGAATTAGTTTTCAAAAATCAGGATAGTAATCTTCCCTTGTCGACAGGGAAGAACAGTGTTACAAGATCCCCAACTGTTGCCTGAAACCTCATGTAGTTTCCAGTCCTGTATGTACTCTTTCCTAAGCGTATATACGTATGCTTAGGAAAACCTCATGTAGTTTCCAGTCCTGTATGTACTGACATCTTTCCTAAGTGTATATACATATGCTTAGGAAGACTTCATATAGTTTCAAGTTCTGTATGTTGACATTTTTCCTAAGTATATACGCCTATGATAAAATGTCTAAGTCAGACACAGTAAAAAAAACTAACAATAATCTCTACTAATAAAATGCCAATATGTTATAACAAAATTCACATTATTGCGGTCTCTCAAAATAGTGTATTGACTCAGTAACTTCGGTAAACACTCTTTTTCTTTCCCTAAGTTGAGAACTTTCTCTTTTTAACTTGAAGTCAGCACTTATGGTCTTCCTTTGACACAGTCTAATGACTGATATCATCACTCTTGAGCTTTGGGTCGTTATTAAATAAAATAAGGGTTACTTAAGCTTGAGCACTGCGTGACTGTGAGAGTCAGTCATAACTGAGGTGGTCACTAAATGACTCCTACAGCATGGGAACACTGGACAAAGGATAAGTCACATCCCAGGTGGGACCGAGTGGAAAAGGTGTGAGTGTTCTTCCTGTTGGCCAGGATGGTATATAACTTACAACTTAAGAAATGCATGTTTCTGGAACTTTCCATTTACTCTTTTCAGACCATGGCTGACTGCAGGTGGAACTGAAGCTGGTAACTGTGGAATCACATTTGGAGGGACCTCAATGGTGAAGAAAATTAAGCATTTAATTGAAATAGCATCAGGTAGTAGTTCGGGCGTCTAGTTCTACAGAGAAAAGATCATAGCGTGCTTGAGATACATTTCTATACAGCAGCCTCAAGTCCAGTGCCTCATGATGGCTTCCATTAGTTTCGATCACATTCATCTTAGGTGTTAGCCCTCCTTTAAATATGGTACCACTGCAACCAGCTGTACTGATGACCTAGGGATGCTGGCAGAACCTGGAGGCCAGGTCTGCTTTGATATGGTAAATAGGCACCTCGGCCATCTGTTCCAGGTTTGAAACTTGACAGTAGCTGACATTACTTATTTTATGTAATATTCGTTTACTTTTCTGATGCTGGGGATTGGACTCGGCCTGGAGCATGCCGGCCGAGCACTACACCTCTCAGCTGCACCACCCACCACAGGTACCTTGTACTTGAGAGAGCTTTGCCGGGTTTCTAATGGTAATCTACAAATGTGAGTCTGTTGCCAGAGAACCAGGGGTGGTGGGCAGAGCATTACCACATTGATGGGGCTCTCACTTGCAGACAGCAGACTAGTGGAGCCCGTCGAAGAGGACCGGGAGAAATTAAAGACTATCACACAGCTCACAGAATCACTGCATGGAGCCAGTCTTTGAAGCTCTGAGACGTGAAACAGTTGAGCCAAGTATAACACGTTCAGAAGAATGGGCCAGCTGTACCTGTACCAAGTTCATAGAACACCTGCTGCGTTAGGGATGGGAGGACAGACAGGCCTCCACAACTTCCCAGGATAAGCCAATGTTTCTCCCACCCACTGCGGGCACAGCCCCTACCCCACTTCGCACTCCTCTCCACGTGTCTCCGCTGGGGCAGAGTCGGGGTGAGGGAGACTTTGGTCTCCCACCCCTCAATCATGAGTGTGGGTTTTTTGCCTTCTGGTCTGGAGTGGGGTAGGAAGGAAAACCAGGAAGGGGTTGGAACTGGAGGAGAATGGAATTCTCCAAATGCCTTTCAAACTATGAGAACTGGTGGCATTTTCATAGGTATGCAGAGAGAGGGGGTCGGTAAACCCCTACTGATTTGCAGTGGGAATAATGTAGCTTCAAAATATACGAAAATAGATTTGTTTTGCACTGCATTTGTGTGACTTCTCTTTTTCAGTTAGACACCTGCATGTCAAGAATAATCAAGATGGACAGGATATAAAGGGAGAGAAAAATGCTAGCTCCTCCAAAATTTTTGACTCCCCAGATAGGAGTTAGAGCTAAGAAAGGGCAATAATATAGACAGGTCTCCTTCACTGCGTGAGGAAAGCCGCTTGGCTTCTCATCCTCTCTCCCACATATGGCTTAGAGTTGGACCTGACAGAATAGCACACAGTAGACAAAGCGTTGGAGAAAGGTTTCTACCAGACAGGAAGTGCCTTCCTCTGTGTAGGGAAGCAGAAGTTGGAGGGAAGTCAAGATGCTGTTTGCATTTCTGGAAATTCATCTAGCACTTTCCATCTTCCAGACCTCAGCCAAAGAGGGGCCAAGTGGAAGATGACAGAAAACCTCAGACAATTTAGGGACAAAAGTGTCTGAGGACGTTTGGACTGCGGGAGATGTGTGTGCAGACCGACCTGAGGGGTGCCTGGTGAGGAAGAGTCTGTCAGTGACTGAACTTTGGTGAGGTTTCCCTGAGCACTCAAACGTCTTTATTAGGCCTCGACTTTGGTTCCCATTTTGTCTTTGACCTCTTCAACCAAGGCTTAGCAAAGACTTTCACTGAGTAATCTCTCAGCCTAGCTATGAACCAAGTTCCTTATCTTAGCCTGTCTTTACTAAGAGTCCTATTAGGTCAGTTTAGCAAGAATCTCCTTTCCTTAATATTTCTCCCTTCTTCTCTCCCTCTCTCCTTCACCCTTTCCCTGTCCCTTCTACCCCAACCCAAGGTCTCATGTAGCCCAGGCTGGCTTCAAATTGGCATGTAGTTCAGGCTAACCTTGAACTTCTGAACCTTTTGTTTCTATCTGTGCTAGGATTCCAGGTGTGTACCACTGTGCCCAGCTCTCCTTCATGACTCTTAGTAGTTTTCCATTCACTCTGACTCCTTGGCTCTGCTTTTTGGCAGCTTGAACCGGTTAGTTTTTTGCCAACTTGACACAAGCTAGGGTCATCTGGGGAGACATGAGAAAATTCTTTTATCAGATCGGCCTGTGGACAAGTCTGCAAGGGGTTTTCTTGATTAATAATTAATAGGGGAGGGCCCAGACCACCATAGGCAGTGCTGCCGGAGGGAGGTAGTTCCATGATGTATAAGAAAGGTAACTAACTATACATGAGCTTGGAGAGCAAGAAGTAAGCAAAGCATTTCTCCAGAGTTTCGTCTTCAGGTCCGGACTCCGGATTCCTGCCCCCCTTGACTCCTGCCCTGGGTTCCCCTCATGATGAACTGTAAAGTGTAAGATGAAATAAGCCCTCCCCTCGCCGGGTTTCTTTTGGCCGTGGTGTTGATTACAGTGACAGAAAGCAAACAAGGATACTGTTAATCTTCACCTGCCTTTGCTGCACTCAGACTTCAGTGCAATCCCTCTCTCCTATTGCGACAGACGTGACCCTTGCTGGAAAGGTCTTGAATAAAGCCTTCCTTGACATTGTAACAAAAGTCAGATTGATTTCTCTTTTAAGACTCATTTTACTGCCTACAAGTAACATAGAGGGTCCCACAAGAACTGAAAGGGGTACGGAGGTTTCCATAAAGCAATGAACTTGCAGAGGCCTAGGAATAAGACAACGAATCGCAGAGATGGCAGCCTCCTACCTGGAGCAAATGACAGGGACCCCAGTCAGTGGATTCCAGCATAATCCCCTAAGGGTTTGACATATTGGCCACACCCTGGCCAATACGATTAGCGAATACTCAGAGATAGGACCTGGACCTATGAAGATGTTGGAACTAGAGTTTTCACTATGAACCTCCATTACTCTCAGAGGCCATCTTGGAAATGAAGAGGAAGACAGTGGCCAATACTACAGGAGATTTAATGTTGAATTGACTCAACAGTAATTCCTTTCCCCCATACATTAACCTCAGAGAGGGTTTTCTTAAAAGCAGAAGGGACCGAGGGCTAACATTTTCTTTGCTACATAGTGGAAGATGGGGCCCCACAACAAATTGGGATATGTCACAGGAACAGAGAGCTACAATAGTTTTTCATCTCTAAGTTGCAATTCCTACCTCCTCTAGTGCACCGAAGAAACTGTGCTCATTTGGGGCAGCTTCTGGTGTGTTTTGGAAATGGTCTATAGCAAGGTCAGAGTCTAGAAAGGACAAGGGTCAAGGATGGGCAGAGGTATTCCTTCCCTTTGCCTTGGAGCTGAGGTCGGCATTGCAAGGATTCCTGGGGTTCTGGTGGGAGAAAAGAAGACCAACAGTCAGCTCCTTTTTCTGCTTTGGGAACTGAGCTAAAGCTGAGCGGGGGATGGGGGGTGACAGCTGAGGTAGGCTGTGACATGTGTCCACAGGATCTTCAACACCAGAAGGCTGCAGAAGCGAAAAGTGCTATGCATTCATGACTGTGTATCATAGTATAGAGCAAGATGTTAGCAGGGCCAGAGACCAACAGGGAATGGACTTCAGCGCTTCCCCAAAACTCTCAACGGTGTCTGGCTACCAAACAGGGCCCAAGGGCCACCAAGGTCATTGGAGGTTCTGTCCCATAGATACAAAGACCTGCCTTAAAATTGGCCCAAAGAAACTGGCTATTTATCAGAGGACCTGCTGGAGTCTCTGATGGGCAGGTCATTTCCATTGACAGCATTAATTTTATTTCTCACAGGTTAACACAGACAGAGAATATGACCACTTCCCTCAGATGATCCAGGTTTCAGTTGACTCCATCCCCTCACATGGTTGTGGCATTAGTTGTTCCTCTGTGAAATGGGGATCCTGATAGTTCACATTTTTAGGATATGTGAGGACTGGGTTGCTTTCTGAACTAGAAATGGGCCTGACAGACAGAGTACCTATCTGTGAGGTTTGCTGTTGTCTGTCAGTATGAGGGTCATAAGGAACTTGAAATTCATGACAGAAACGACCAAAGAAGCATGCTTCATGTGCTTGCTCCATCTCATCCATGATGTGCAAACTTGGAGCTCTGCCACAGACAGACATCTGGCTCCAACCGTTTCATCCCTGAGATATGGGCCCTGGTAGAACTATGTCAAAAGTCCTACTTCCTTCAGGGCTGAGGAGATGACTGGGTCAATTAATTATGAGGCCCTGAGTTGGATCCCCAGAACTCATGTGAAGAAAGTATGGCAACAAGTGTGTGTAATTCCGGGACTAGGGAAGTAGGAACAGACGAATCCCTAGGGCTCCCTGGCCAGCCAGCCTAGACTGTTGGATGAATTCCAGGCCAGTGAGACCCTATCGGAAAAAATGAGGGTGGGATCTGAGGAATGACACCCAAGGGTGCCTCCACATGCATACCTCCTTGTGTGCATGTGTACCTGCATATGTCTGCACACACAAAGACAGCAAACAGAGAAATGCAGAGGGAAGGAGAGAGAGAGAGAGAGAGAGAGAGAGAGAGAGAGAGAGAGAGAGAGAGAATCACAGGCAACAGAAATCTGTGGCTGCATACCCGCGCCTCTGTTTCTCCGGTGATTTCTTTTAGCATTCAGGGCCATTTTCAGCGACAGGCAGTGGCTGCTCCTGCCTTGGTCTGACTGCCTGTTTCAGTTGTTTTTCTTTTATCTCGCACAACTGGGTAAAGTGTCTCCCTGAATTTTTATAGCTCCAGGAAGAGGCAGACCATTGTCGCAAAGAAGATCCTAGAAGTATATTATGCATTCCTTTGAACAGAGGTTTCGTGCATGTTATTTTTAAATTCTAAACCTTCGAAGCGGTGAGAGTTTTAGGGGAACAAATTCTTTGATTCAAAACGAGACTGAATCTGCACAAAAATAAAATGGAAACGGCCTGGTGTCGACAGCCTGTGGTAAATCAAGCTATTAAACAAGCTGAGGTCAGGCTTCCCAGCTCAGCGCACCCTCCTCCTCAGAGCGCTCTCAGAGGCACATGTGAATTTACTCACTTGGGAACTAGGGAGAATGTTGAGGAATACAAGCCTGTAGCTGCCATTGGCAAGAAACTTGTCATATACATGTCAACATCATTCCAAGCCATTGTGTGAAACCCTGCACCAGCTTCCTAGATTGCTCAGACAAATGCCTAAACACTTAGTGGGTTTAAAGCATAGATTTTGCTCCCTGGCCATCGTGGAGTCTAGAAGACTGAAGTCCAGGTGTTAGTGGGGCCGTGGTCCCTCAGGCACTGTGGAAAAATTCTTCTTTGCCTCCTCCAGTTTCCCATGGCTCCAGATGTCTTTCAGAAGCATCACTGGGATCCCAGGCTCTGGGTCTCCTCGCTTTCTCTTCTCCTGTCTCTCAGAGGGACATTTGTCACTGGATTGATGCCTCACTCAGATCACCTAGGGTAACCTCATCTTAAGATCCTTAATGACATCTGTAAAGACGCTTTTGCCAAATAAGATCACATTCATACATTCTGAGCCTGGGACATGGATGTGTCTTTTGGGAGGTCCACTTCGATTACCTGTGACACTCTCACAATTACATTCTGGAAATGTCTGGCATTGTCTCAAAATTCAGTTTCTGAAATTTTTCTTATGTTGCTCAACAGTTACACTTCCTTTGTCCACCCCCAGTCTACTCTTTGAGAAAACTTGCGTGCATATGCATGCCATGTATTTTGATCATATTCACTTCCTCCTCCCTTTATCACCTCCAAGATTTCCTCTGAATCCCTCCCAGTTTCATTCTCTGTCTCTGTCTCTGTCTCTCTCTGTCTGTCTCTTTCTCTTACTGAGTTCAACTAATGCTGCCCATATATGTATCGGGTAATGGGTGTGGAGCCATTTACCAAAGCATGGTCAGCCTACTAGGGAGCACAACCTTGGGGAAAGTCGACACTCTCTCCCTAGCAGCCATTACCCTTCCTAGGCTTCCTACCTATGCGTGGAACTTGTGTGTTCCTTTCCCATCTGCACTGGAATATTGACGGGCTTGGTCTTGGGCAGCTTTTGTGCAGACAGCTATACCTGCTGTGAATTTATGAGTGGAACCATGTCCAGAAAACACTGTTTCAACCCACTCCCACGAGACCTCTGGCTCTTAAAATCTTTGCATCCTGTCTTAGTTACTGTCCTCTCACTGTAATGAAACACCATGACCAAGACAACTCTTGAGCATTTAATTGAGGGTTTGCTTACAGTTTCAGAGAACAAGTCTATGATCATCATGGCAGGAAATAGGCATAACACTGGAGCTGAGAGCTTATGTACTGATCTATGGGCAGGAGAGAGAGAGAGAGAGAGAGAGAGAGAGAGAGAGAGAGAGAGAGAGAGAGAGAGAGTTAGAGAGAGAGGCTAGGCTTGGCTTTTGAAACCTCAAAGCCCAACCCCTAGAGGTACACCTCCTTTAAGAAATCTATTCCTTTAGAAATCCCACAACTATTCCAAGAAATCCACACCAACTCCAACAGGGTCACACCTCTTAGTCCTTCCCAAACAGTTCCACTAACTGGAGACTAAGCATTTAAACATAAGAGGGTGGGGACCATTCTCATTCAAACCACCATACACCCCTTCTGTCATGTTCCCTAAGCCTTGAAAGAGGGGGTATTATATAGAATCCCATTTAGTGATGAGCACTTTACAGACACTAATCTCTGTGTTTTGACCAGTTGTGAGTCTCTGTACTAACTACTGTCCACTGTACAAAGAAGCGTCTCTGATGAATACTGAAGCTGCATTCGTCTATGGGTATAGAGATATGAGTTGAGAGGATAGTTAGAGACTATGTTCATTTAGCAAAGTAATAGTAGTAGTTCAGCTCCGAGGACTATGAGTTCTCCATCTATGGGTTCTTGGCCAGATTTATACAACCAGGCATGAGTTTCCTCCTGTGGAGAAAGACAAGACCAGAAAGGGGCTGGTTAGCTCCCTAACATGCATGTACCGATGGGTATATCTTTCCAGGCTGATTGCAGCCCTCAAGGTTCAAAGGTGGGTAAAACTGTTGATGACTCCTGCCCACACCCCAGCAGCTTGCATAGCACCTTTCAGCACTGTGCAAGCTAGACAAATGGAAGGAAGCATCCAAGCCCTGTGACCAAATGTATGGTGTCTTCAGCAATAGGGTCTTAGCTCAATGGTCGAATTTCTTATAAGTGACATGGCTGATTTAAATGCAGAATGAGGGCTAAAACTTATAATTTATTGAATTATGCATGCCTATGTTTCAGGCAATATACTAGTATTTAAGGTATTATTTCTAAATTCTTCCTTCCTTCCTTCCTTCCTTCCTTCCTTCCTTCCTTCCTTCCATTCTCCCTTCTCCTCCTCCTCCTCCTCCTCCTCCTCCTCCTTCTTCTTCTTCTTCTTCTTCTTCTCTCTCTCTCTCTCTCTCTCTCTCTCTCTCTCTCTCTCTCTCTCTCTCTTGCTTTCTGACAAGTTCTCAAGTATCCAGGCTGGCCTCAAACTTACCATGTTGCCATGTAGCTAAAGATGACCTTGAATTCCTTATCATCTTCCACCTCCTCTAGAATACTAGGCTTACAGCTGTTACTCACTTTTGGGGATCAGATTTAGGGCTCAGTTCATAGCAGGCAAGCATTCTACCAACAGAGTTGCACCCACAACCCCTGTTTCTAAACATTCTAATAACACTACAGAAAGGTCTTCTTGCAATTTCGAGGTAAGGAAATGGAGGCTCAAAGGAGCTTTTAAAGTTCAAGGCCTTACATAGAACAACTGGGTAAACAGAAAGTTAGAGTCAAAGGCAAGCCAAGATGTCTGACGGTAAAGAATCCACCGAGGCACTGGAAGGCCTCGAGAGTCCGCCAGTCACATTACTTTGGGCAGATAAGTCTTGTGGAAAGAGACTAAAGTTTTCAAAATGGTTTAGGATTAATTTAACCCATGAAGTGCAGCGTTATGTGGGCACTTTCCACTCTGAGTGAAGCGGAGACTTGGGACATTTTTTTCCAGCCCTGGAGCCTGTCTTGGTGTCAGGCCTTGTCCACACCTTGACTTTGCCACATTACAGAGGTCTGTGTTGGACGCTGAGGAAACACAGTTAACTGCCCTGAAAAGCTCTTCAGCGTCTCCCAGCTCTAGGTCATCCTGTTCTTAGAGCAAGCTCTGGAACTGGTATGGTGTACATCATTATCCTCATTTATAGTCAAGGAAATGGATTGCTGAAGCAATTTTTTTTTGCTACTATTTGCCTCGCAGAGGGGGGAACAGCTCGGATCCTGCCTATTTGGCTAAAGCTCTAGTTCTTTTACCAATGTGCCAAGCTGGTTTGGATTAAGAAAAACTGTCTAGAGAAAAGGAGGGATAAACTGAATAGCATTAACTTTATACACACACACACACACACACACACACACACACACACACACAGGAGAGAGAGAGAGAGAGAGAGAGAGAGAGAGAGAGAGAGAGAGAGAGACCTTTCCTTTCTCAGTTTTGAGGACAAACTATTACATTTTAGCATTGGTACTCAAAAGCAATTTGCAATTGAAAATTCTTTCTGGAGGCCAGGGATCTCTTTATGTAATCTTATTTTCCTTGCAGCCTCAGACAGGCAGGCCAAATGTGGTCCATTATGTCCACACTCGTGTTTATAGTCCCATCTTCAGTTGATGGATGTTACTTAATCATGTGGAATCTGATATTACACAGGACTGAGCCCCTCTTCCAAAGACCCGGCTGCAAATGCCAAAACTTTCGGATGGAGTCATAGCACTGGAATGAACGTGATGTGATATTCAGCCTCTGCTAACTCAGATAATAGACTGAAATATCCTTAAGACAGTGGTTCTGTCTCTGTGGTGAGATGGAGGCAATTTTCTAAATGCTGCTGCAGAGAAAAGAATTTAACCCCAGGTGCATTGTTACCCTCCCAGAGACTCCTTTCTTTGACGCCACATGGATGCTCTTTCTTTTCTCCTGTGTCTTTATCCCATTTCAATGCCTAAGTGCGTCCTTGGATGCATAGACCCTGCCCCCTCCAGGACTCCCAACCAGTGAGCTGCCAGCCTGCCCCACACAGTGCCACTGGCTAGGACTGACTCCATCTCAGCCCCCTTAATTCCTCACTGCATAAGTCAAGCCACCAAGGACAGAGTACACAGACAAGTGTGGCCTCATAAAGTCACAATGGAGCTGAAAATAACTCCTGTCATTGTAACACGAGACATCATGCACAGCCTTGTCGGGTAGATGCAAACAGACCTGTGCTGCCAGGTGCACAAGAATAAAGTGCAGGGGACGGCAAGATGGCCCAGTGGATAAAGGCCCTGGCTGTTAAGCCCGACCGCCTGAGTCGGATCCCTGGGACTCTCAGGGAGGAAGGAAAGCCTGACTCCTCCAGGTGTGCTGTGGTTGCACACTTTCTCTGTAGCACCACATTAACAAATTAGTCCCTCCCTCCTCTCTTCTGCCACCCGCCCACAAACTTCAATAACCCCCTTCCTGATCCCTTAATTGTCTTGTCTGCATGTCTCTTGTGATATTTCTTGTCTCCCATTCCACATTGCAGCACCTTGTCCCATGTCATAGGTAGGTTAGAATATGTCATGTATCCTTAGGACACATTTCCCTGTCCCGTGTGTGTTTTTTGAGACCGGTGTAGGACCACGTTGCTCATTATTGGTACTTAAGAAAATGTTATGAAGTAAACGATCCACTTGTTGTCTAAAAGCCCTTAAGCATTTCTCACCTCAACCCTTAGCTCTTTGGTTTTCCAGGGATACACGGAGGGGGAAAATGGCCACGAAGCTGCTTCTACTTGTATGTCAAAAGGTCAGAAGGTATTAATAGTGGGAGGCTGCGGCTGTCTGCCTGGTGCCATCAGACAATGTGCCACAGGATTTAGCTGACCTCGGACAGTTGCTTCAGACAGGACCAGATTATGTAGTAGTCTCTTGAGAAATGAATGGGCTACAAGGCTCTCAACTAACTGTTTCTTCCTGAAAGAATGGAAGAGTTTGTATTTATTTGTTTATTTATTTATTTATTTATTTATTTATTAAAACTGTTCCAAGCCGAGGATTTGTTACAGTTCTTTCTCCGTGTTGTAAACCTGAGCACAAAAGAACCAAGCAGAAACTGTTTTTAACTAATGTATTTAAACTCAATGCTATTTATAGTCACTGTATATTAGTCATTTCTGAGACAGAGGAAATCTTCACGGAAACAGTAGGCTAAAGACTGGCTGAGTACTTACTTCCCTGTACATATTTTGGAAATTCAATCCTGTATCTGTTGGCAATAAGTAACGAAGTTCCAAGCAAACCTATAGAGAAATTCAGTAGCATTCAAAAGGACAACAAAGGACGTTAATGAGGTTTATTATTTTCTCATATATTAACAAAAGCTGTGATGGTCATTTGACTAACAGTCATTTGGAGAGTTTTGGAGATTATAAAAAGTTACAATATGAAAATTACAGAATTCTTATTAATTAATTAATTAGAATAGGAACTGTATTTTACACATAAAACATGTGGTTCATATTTTAAATGGCATAGATACGTGATCATTCACAATTCTGTTTTATTGTGAGAAACACACTTCATTAAATGAATAGGGTGAGCTGCTATGAAGCCGTTGGTAAAACACTGAGAAATGTTGACAGTGAAGAGAAAGATGTTGCCATTTTTTTTTTTCATTTTTATAACCGTAAAAGAGAAGGAAGAATTCAGCTGGGACACAAAGAAAGTCATAGAGAAGTGCCTGGGTTGGGGTAAGTGAGGACGCAGCAGGCCTGTGAGCACAGGAGTTCCTTGGGCGGCAGGAATCTGCAGTGGGGATTCTCCCACCGATGTCATGGCGACTACCGTAAGTAGCCCAGGTGTCGGAGACCCCACGTCACTTCATGGAGCCCATCCACGAGTGTCAGTCACTCTCTGCACTGGGAGACACTAGCTCCTCCTCCTCCTCAGGGCTTTCAAGAGTTGGTTCCCATCAGGATCATTGTGCTAACGTCCTGTCCCAGCTGTTCTCTTGGCTTCTTAGTCCTGCTAAAAAGAGGAATCCTCCCAGAGAAGTGAGGCAGGGTGTAAACCAAGTGGTGGCCTCTGGGTGCAGGTTCACCTGGCCCAGTTCGGATGACTAGATAGGTAGAGCACACTCACTCTCCGGTGGCATGCTCTGAAGAATGTGGGTCTCACGGCTTTCTCTTGCAGTGGTTGGAAGCAGCCGTCTTGCTCTTCAGTGATGTGTACTCAGCTATTCTGTTCACCACTGTTTTCCCTCCTGAAACACAGGAAAAGCAATGTTTGAACAGCTGCCTGGAGTCTTGAAAGGCTTTTTCTAGTGTGACTTGCCTTCTTAGGTTCTCAGCAGTGTTTGCCATGCAACCAAATCAATTCACTAAATTAAATATACACCCTGTGAGCTGTGAGCAAAGAGAAACCTGCTGGGAGCAAAACAAACGCAAAGAAGATAATATAGTTCTCCCTCCCAAACAAGCCCCAAAACCTGTGACTTGGGTTTGACACTTTCTGATACCTCACACACTCGGTAGGGACAGAGCTCAAAGTGGACGAAAGACTGAGGAGTCACAGAAAAAAATTCCAAACACAGACTGTCCTGGGTTTTGCTGGTTGTTTGTTTTGTTTTTCAACTTGACACAAGCCATAACTATCTGAGAAGAAAGAACTACACCTGAGAAGATTCCTCCAGAAGATAGGCCTGTAGGCAAGCCTTTGGGGCATTTTCTGGAAGGGCCCAGCCCACTTGGGTGGTGCTGCCCCTGGGTAGGGGTCTTAGAGTGTCTAAGAGAGCAGGCTGAGCAAGCCATGAGGAGCAAGCCAGTAAGCAGCACTCCTTCATGGCCTCTGCATCAGCTCCTGCCTCCAGGTTCCTGCCCTGACTTGATGACAGACTAGGATGTGGAAGTGGGGGCAAAACAAAACCTTTCTTTCCCCAACTTGCTTTCAGTCATGGTGTTTTATCACAGCAATAGAAACCTTAACTGAGATACATGCTATAAAATATCGATTAAAAGGAACTAAAGAATTTCTGGGCTTCATTGAACAATTTTGGTGAATTTTCGGGGATTCCAGCTTTTTATCTTTGTCAATAGTGTAGCCTTTAGAGCAGAAAAGCGGCACAAACTACAAACCAACCTTTACTAACATGCTTCCATCGTTCCCAGAGGAGCCAAACGTCCCGAAGCTCGCTGTTGAGCAATTTAAAGCAGTGTCCGCACTGCTGGGAAGTGCGTTGAGACTATTGTACGAAGTGACTCTCCCATCATGTCTGTGAGAAGTTTTCACTATGTATGCATTTTACTTGGGGACTCAAGAAGTCCACGGAGGCCTAAATCTACATTCTCCATAGTCTGGTCCCCTACGAATTAAATATTAAGCAACTGTAATAATGTTAATGTCATGATGAGTGTCTTAAGTTTAATGTTTAATTCTTGCTAACCTCCAGGGTGTTTGGCTCCCAATACATGCCTAGTAATGGTTAAGTGGGTATCCAGCTCTCACCTCTGCCTTCCTTTGTTACACCTTCCAATTGTAACACTCATGTGGAAACACTCGCCGTGAAATAATAATCTTGCTTAATCCTCATAACGACCTGTGGGCTATGTGTTATTGGGTTTATATTTTAGCAAACGAGGTCCAAGAGATTAGTTGCCTGTCTAAATCTCACAACTAACTAAATGCCAGAGCCAGGGGTTAAGCAGCAGTGTGGGAGTCTGAAGTCTCAGGACTCAGGGCAGCCACATTGCCACCCATGAGACTCGGTTGTCAAAGACTACTGCAGGACTACAGGAAGAGGTGTGTGTGTGTGTGTGTGTGTGTGTGTGTGTGTGTGTGTCCACACAAATAAAAGAGGTTTAGGCCCCTAAGATAGGGCAACTGCTATTGGTGTAGAGGGCTCTAGATTTTAATAACCTAGTGATCTACTTGACTGGAAAGGACAGTGGGAAGATGGGTGAGACTGAGTATGACTCAGAAAAACCTGCTTGACTCTTTCTTCACTGCTCGGTTTCACTTGTTTAAAGATTTATTTTTATTGCTGTGTGTACATGTGCACATGCATGTGTGCGTGTGTGCGTGCGTGCGTGCGTGCGTGCGTGCGTGTGTGTGTGTGTGTGTGTGTGTGTGTGTGTGTGTGTGTCTAAATACCAGAAGAGGGCATCAGATCTCCTGGCACGGGAGTCCCAGGTTGTTGTGAGCAGTCTGACATGGGTGCTGGGAACCTCACCCAGATCCCAGGAGCCTTCCTTCTCTCTAGCACCTCGGTCTCATTTATTAAAAACAAGTTTTTAAAGCTCTTGGAGTTATTTTGAGGTTGGTATAGTGATATGGAGCCAGGGTTATCAGAGGCCATCCTGGTGGCCAGGCATATTGACCCATTTTTACCAGCAGGGGGCAGTCTGCATTTCTCCATTGGTTTTTTATTATATTGGAAAAGCAGAGGGCCCTGGCTGGCTACCACAGCCACCCAAGCTGGGTAGACAAAGGGTAACAACACAGTACACCAGCTGAGAGGAGGTTTTGTTGTGTTGTTTTGTTTTGTAAACAGGCTCTCTCTCTCTCTCTCTCTCTCTCTCTCTCTCTCTCTCTCTCATTTACAGTTTTTGAGAATCTCATACATGACTATTGCATTTAAATTATTCCCACTCCTCTCTCTCATCATTCCCTCTCAAATTCTATAATTTTCATTATTACACACACACACACACACACACACACACACACACACCCCACTGCTGAGTTTGTTTAGTGTTGCTCATTCGTACAAGTGTTTAGAGCTGACCGCTTGGGATTTGATGACCTACTAGGGAGAAGACTGATTCTCCCTCTCTCCGCAGCCATTGATTGTCTATAGCTCTTCATTTGGATGTGGGGCCTTTTGAAATTTCCCCCATCCACAGTGGCATGTCAGTTGGTGTGGTCATTATTCAGGTTTTGTTTAGGTGATCATATTGTTGAGATTTCATGAGTGCACCCTGTCATGTTGATAGATAGAAGACACTATCTAGCAACAGGCATCCCAACTAGTCTCTCTTGTATCCCAGGCTGAGACAGAACTTACTATGTATCAGAAGATGACCTAGTGCTGAGATTTCAGGTGAGCTCTGCCAAGTTCCACTTACATGGTGCTGGGAATCGCACCCGGGACTTCAAACATGCTAGGTGAGCACTCTTCCAACCCATTTCTGTCCCTGTCAGCTTAGTGTAATTCTTGAAGGTTCTTCTGAAAACCCCAATAATTAATACTGTCCAGTAGAATTCATCACGGTATACTGAGTTTCTCTCCAAATTATAGACACATTTTATCAACTGGAAAGAAAAAAATCAAGAATGTGCTATTCAACTTTGTTATTCAAGATCAGGATAAGTGGCTTAAATATCTTATTAATTATTAGAAGTCCAGTTTGTACTTGTCTTTTATGAACAAGGAATGTCAAGGTCTGTGAAGGAGACTGATAACAATGGTCTATTCACTTTCTAGAAGGAAGTTTTTTCCCTCCATTGCATAAAAGCTGCTGAATAAAGAAAATCACAGATTTATATCATTCTGGGCAGCTGAGTTATGATTCAGTAACGAGTCAGCCAAGGCTAGGGAAATGGCCAAGAGCCTGGTAGTGTGACTACCGTGAGCAGCGGTAGAGTGTGAGGAATATAAGAAAAAGAAACGGCCTCCAGAAGAAGCAATGTGCCTACAAAGTCCCACAGCACTGTGCACAGGGCCTCCCAGTGTCTTGACCCTTCTCCTCCGTCTTTAGTCACCAGCACTTCACTTTCCATACTTCTCCAAACACAATCAGGGAGAAGGTAAGACCAAAAGCTGACGGACACGGCTGTCTTTTTTAAAAAAACAAAAACTACGGGCTCTAGGAACCAAAGTCAGGTCTTTTTGCTGAAAAGGCAAGCAGTTTATGGACCCAGCCATCACCTTGGCCTGCTCCTCGGAATGCCAAGGTGGTTCCAATAGCTCAGGGCCCTTTGTCCCAGACGACAAGTGGATCTAAAGCCAAGGGTTTGCACGGCCCCTGGGGAAATCTCAGCTGATCTGTGAAACAAACCGGTAAGCAGGTGGTTAACAGGGAAGGGACACAGGTTTATTAAGATGCTGTCTTACTTGTGGGGACATCACAGTAAAGAGGGACAGGAGCAGCAAAGGTTGCTGAGGGAGCGCGCCTGGGCTTTTAGAAGAGATGAATGTGTCTAGAAGAACGGACAGGAGTCAGAAGAGTTGCTAAAGTTCTTCCTGGGCAGGGTGTCCCAGCATCCTCTGCTCTCCTCTCCCGTGGCAGGAATTAAGCTTCTCTGACTCATGAAATCCCCAGGGAGGAAAATTTGGCCGTTCAGTTCCATTTTTAGAGTTAAACAAAAACCATACATTTATTTACCTATCGTGTGTCGGTGTGTGCTTGCACGGGTATGCACATGCACATGCCACAGCACACATGTGTAGGTCAGAGGGTACCTTCCAGGAATCCGTTCTCACCCTGTGTTTCCACGTGCTTCACCAGGAACTCTTGTTATCAGTCTTGATGGCAATCATCTGTACCCAGTGAGCCATCTTGCTGGCCCCAGTCCAATTTCTTTCATAGAATCCATCTTGATTTCACAGAATCCATCCGAGTCTTTACCCTGGCCGTTTCTCAGTTGCCTCTGCTTTAAAGTAATCCGTGGACATGACATACATAAGGACGTTGTGTCCTGACCCCCTTCGTCTGTCTCTCAGAGAACTCAGGTGCTGTCACCACAGCATTTCAAATCAGAATGTGGAAGAGTCTGAAGGGACAGCCCCGTGTTGGTCAGCCAGGACGGCTGGGACAGAACTCCTCAGACTGCTGTGGTGCACACAAAAGGCATTTATTCCTCACAGTTCTAGAAGTTCAAGATCCAAGTGCGGTCCGAAGGTTGAGTCCTCAGGCCTCCTGCCTTCTCTCCATGTGCTCGGAGAACCCTTTGTTCAGGAGATAGCATGCTCTCTGCGGTTTCTGCTCATGAGTACTAAGCTCCCACACATGCCCTTGACTGTCTTTAGTTCCCCCTCATAGGAATTATCTCCACATGTAGGAGAGCGCATCTATGCACAAACTCAAAAACAAAAACAAAAACAAAAACACTCAGTTCAGTCCACAGCACCCCCTTCCCCATTCTCTGTGGGGCTGACTTCTCAGTGCAGACCCTTCCCTGCGACCGTTCGGGCACTTACTGGAACCAGAGGGGGAAATCAATACTACTTCCTTTCCAGAGGAGCTGTGATGGGCTGGTTTGCAATGTCAACTTGCCACAAATTAGAATCTCCTAATTAGGGAGCCTCACTTGAGAAACTGTCTTAATTGCCTTTACTGATGTGGGAAGACCTACCCCCCAAATGTGGGCGGTGCCTTCTGGTAGCAGCCCAGATAAAAAGGAGCTTGGCAGAAGGAAGATCGCTCACCCTGTGCCAACCAGGGCCTCCCTACTCACCGCGGAGCTGATTTGCCCTGTTGCTGTTTCTGATTCCTCCTCCACGGATACCTGAACCTGTGTGCCCCAGGCTTCCAGCACTGACGGAGGGCCAGCAAACCTCCCAGAACTTCCCATGCTAGAGTGCCAGGACAGGACGGCTCAGCCACTCAACCCTGTGGAGCGAGCAGGCTGCTGCCAGATTCTGGGTTCTCGGCCTCTTCGAGGTTAGAGGGCCATCGTGGGCTTTTCTCTGGCTGCTAAGGCACCGTCCTCAAGTATCAGTTACTGGGTTCTCGACCTCTCAGGTGTGATTTAGCTGTTGCTACTATTTTTTTTTCTTTTTGTTTGTGTTTGGGTTTTTTTTTTTTTTTTCCTCTTTTGGAACCTGTCCCGGAACTCACTTTGTAGAGCAGGCTTTCCTTGAACTCACAGAAGTCTGCCTGTCTCTGCCTCCCAAATGCTGGGGTTAAAGGTGTGCGTCACCACTGTCTGGCTCTGATTTAATAGTTTTAAGATATTTGTATTGGTCATATTGGTTCTGTTCCTCAAGAGAGCACTGACTAGTTAGTACTTGAGGTTCTGGGTTCTACAGAGGCTACAACAATCACAATGTGGGGTTTTTGTTTTGTGATTGTTATTTTATGTATATGGGCATGTTGCCTACATGTATGGCACCATGTGAATGCCTGCTACCCTTGGAGATGAGGGAGGGTATTGAATCCCCTGGGACTGGAGTTATAGATGATTGTGAGTTGCTATGTGGGTGCTAGGTAATTGAACCTCAGACCTCTGGAAGAGCAATTGGTACTCTTACATGCTGAGCCATCTCTTCAGCCCCCAAAAGTGGAGTTTAAAAGATTGTCTCTGAGGACAGTAGATGAGCTCCATTCTGGGGTAACATAAACGTTTGGGTGTGCACTCATATTACACATTAGAATAGTTTAAATCAAAACCTCTTTCTTCTTTAACTTGACACTTTTGACATCCAATGCTAACCTGCCTCTAGGGACTGGATTCCGGGTTTTACAGACCCACCAGAAAAGGTCCTGCTCTTTAGTGAGCCCAGAGTCAGACTTGCTCAGGTAAGCCAGCCTCCCAGTAACACGCTCCAGCTTCCAACCAGTTGTGGGTAAAAAAAGAACTCAGGAATCAGCTGGCCACTGCAGGGGAAGCAATTGAAGTTAACTTGTTTTCTTCCAACCCCCAAAAGGGCATTCCTTTGTTCTCAACTGACCAAAAAATGCTTTAAAACACTCAAACGGGAGCAGTTTACAAATGTTGGTGTAGGGATGGCAGTTACCAGTTTGACCTCCTTTTCCAGGCTGGTGAAGCCTGTGTGTGTGGTCTCCTAACATCACCTGTCTGAAGACACGCCTCCCGCAGAGGTGCTGACAGGAAGCAGAAGCCAGAACAGTGTGACCTGCTTTCAGGACCCTTTAGACATCTCCCTTTGTCTATGCATCCCTTTGGGAGATTTTGATCCAGTCTGCCACAGTGAGATGCTCTCAACATTACAAGGGGAAAAGAAAGAAAAAGAAATCCCTTCCATTTTCCTCCTAAGAAATGAACTTTTATTTCTGGATGAGAAAGGTTTTTGGAAGGATGGCCTGGTGAGATGCAGGAACAATCCTTTCCCAGCTGTTCAACATTAGCAGGCTGTGTGTCTGAACCATAGAGGCAGCTCTTAAAATATCTGCCTAGAGGACAGAGGGTCTTTAAGGACCAAATGAGGGTTCCTGACTCTAATAACGGTGTGCTCTTCATGGCAGGGCAACGATCTTTGTGAACCTTGTTCATAAGGAAGAGAGTTCGTGGAAACGGCCCAGTGGACGTGGAGGTCACTGTTGGCCATTGTCTAAGATTGGAATCGCTAGAGTGGCTGGGCACAGAGTCCTCACTTTTGCCCCGGTTCCTGGACATCTAGAAGAAATGTGTTAGAATGATTGTAACTCCATCTCCCTCCTGGCTTCACCCAGGATCGTGGTGACAAGTCGCTAACAGAGCTCTTGAAAAAAGAAACCACACAGAGAGGTGCAGGTCAGAGGAGTGGCCTGTCCCTTCCCAGCAGGATAGGGAAAGCTGCTTTCCGACAATTCCCACTCACATAAACAGATGAGAAAGATCATTAATAAGGACTGGTCTGTTTCATTCTAAATCAAAGCGAAAGACCTTGATGTCATCATTTACTCTCCTGAGAAATTATGTGACCTCAGGGCTCCAGCCAGAACCACAAAAGAATTAGAGGTTCATACGAGACTCTTCAGACCAAACCTTCAAAGACTCAGAAGGGGCAGAAGGAACACAACGGATCATTAATAAACAGGATGAGACAAGTGGGGGAACATTCACCTATGACGTCACCTGCTTCCAAAGGAGGAAATATGACACAGCCAGTCTTAGAGCACTGTGTACCACATATCACATAGCTCATCACTTCAACAACAGAGCACACTAATCTGGTGTCACATTCCTTTTAGGAAAATAAGAGTTCAGTTGTGCCGATTACAATCAACCACATTTGAGTGAAGTACATTGTGTGCAGGAAATATGGCTTTCACGCCTCTCTGCTAACAGTGGTCACTGATCCCTTCTAGAAACAATGCTGTGGCAAGCATCCTGTCTGTGGAATGTCTCGATTGAAATTGTTATTTCTTAAGTTATAAATATTCCACTGGACATGACATGGCCGTCGTACTTGGAAACTTACCACTGCCGCTGTGATTATCTGCATAAGATCCACACAAGATCAAGCCCATCAGCAGCCCAAGGCGGTGGGGAGGGCTCACACGACCGAGCTGAGGGGCAATTGGCAGCCAACAGGAGAGGCAGAGTTATTTCTCCTTGAGAAAATGGCCACTGGTTGACCATGGTCCAGTACATGGTCCCACACCTCTAACTGGACTCAGGGGATTATAAAATCAAAGAGAACACACACATAGAATTGGTTCTTTAATTTTCAGAGGCATCTATCTCTGTGTATATAAAGTGTGAATCATTCTTATATTCTAATTTGCACTATTTTAAATAGTATTCCATAAATCTTTCCTAGATGTGTTTCTTTCACTTAGACAAATAAAGGTGAAAGGTAGATGTAACCAACAGTCTTATTAAATAAGAAACACAGAACCAATGTAAAAGAGAAAGCCGAGAGGTCAGAGCTCAGAGCTAAAATCTCACCCTTCCTCCTGCGGTGTCCCAGCTTCCACGTTGGGCGCCAGATGTAGCATGAAACTTAAAAGTTCTTATTAATAAAATCAAACCTGAGGCGAGTTATTGGGGTCCATGCTGGTAGATCAGAGAGACAGAACAAGCCACAGCTATCTCACCTCGCCGGATCCTCAGCTGGTCTTGTCTCCTCAGACTGGAGGCCTCTGAGTCCTCATCCGGAATGGGTCTCAGCTGAATTACTGCTCAAAAGCCTGAATGCTTAACCAGCCAAAATCTTCTAGTTTCTGGTCCTCACGCCTTATATATCTTTTTGCTTTCTACCACCACTCCCTGGGATTAAAGGCTGGCTTTCTGGGATTAAAGGCATGTGTCACCATGCTTGGCTATTTCCAATGTGGCCTTGAACTCACAGAGATCCAGAGGGATTTCTATCTCTGGAATGCTAGGATTAAAGGTGTGAGTGCCACCATTTTCTAGCCTTTGTATCTAGTGGCTGTCTGTTCTCTGACCCCAGATAAATTTATTAGAGTACACAATATTTTGGGGAACACAATACCACCACAGGTCAAAGAGTGCGTTCTAGAACTGCACATGGCATAGACAAATTTGTTCTGATTTCTATGCCTTTATATTGCAAGAATTTCCATGTCACACCCAGGCAAGGTGGCACACACCTGTAATTCCAGCTCATGGGAAGTAGAAGCAGGAAGAGCAGATGTTCAAGGTCAGCCTTGGCTACATAGTGAAGTCAAGGACAGCCTAGGCTACACAGTAAAGTCAAGGACTGCCTGGGCTACATAGGGAGGTCAAGGACAGCCTGCATTACAGGAGACCCTGTAGGGAGCTAGGGAAGTTCTGAGTGAAGGTGTATTGTTTGACATGGGCAGGGTCATGTGTAGGACCACAGTGCCTCAGACTCGCGAGGGTGGCAAAACTTTCCCTGGGTGTGGCTCATATGGAGATGGCATGGCCTCTCTCTGGCCCCTGTGTGGATGTTGATAGAGTGTGCTGGAAAATGTCCACTGTAGCTTTCTCCCCTGGATGTTTATGGCCCGGAGACTGCTCCCTGCTCCAAGGAGGTCAGCTAGCCCGCCTCCCTGTTCCGCTGTGTATAACAGCCCTGGATCCCTGTTTATCTACGTGATAAACGCACCTCCCTGTTCAACTGTTTGTAGTCCACATGCTGAGCTTCCAGGCTGCTGCTCTTACTTCGTCAGAGAGCCGGTCTACCCAGTCCCAGCTTTTTTTGTGTCTCTGTGTCTGTCATTTCTTCATTCCCTCACCGCTCTAGTTAGTTCCGTCCCCGGAAGCCCGCAGAGGGTGGCAAGACTCAGTCTCAGAAGAAAACAAACAAAAAAGACTTCCCATTTCTTCAAATTTTTACACCATCTTTCACTTTCCCCCAACCTTCTAATATGAAATACTACCTCATGATCATTTTTATTTTGCCCTCAGATTTCTAGTGAGAAAAGTTTATTTCTAAACCTTTATCTGCCACTGGTTTTCCTCATCCTTAAATTCGTATCTTTTGTACATTTTCTTCTTTTGGGTGAGTTGTCTTTTTCTCATTGATTCAGAAAAATTCTTCGTAAGCATATGAAATTGCCATTTTGTAGGCTAGAAATTATATATTGGCAATTTCACATACATGAAACGGGGGTTCCGGATACTAATCTTTGGATCCTTTTGTGAGTGGCAGCTGCCCTCTTTCAGTTTATGATTTTTAAATGTATTTACGGGAACTTTTGATGTGCAGAAGAAAATATTAATACAGTCACCCTTCCATACCCGTGGGTTCTGTGTTTTGGGTCTCAATCATTGCAGACAGAAAATAGAAAATAAAACTGCTTCTGTGCTAAGCATATATAGACTCGCTTCTTGCCATTATTCTTCAAACAGCACAATATTGCATTTATATTGGAGATTACTGACAGCATGCAAACAGCATGATATTATATATAAGGGACTTGAACCTCTACAGATGTTGGTACCCCAGAAGAGTGGGGGCTGATCCAATCCCCCGTGAACACAGAGATGATTGGATAGCCAGTTTGTTAACACTGTCCCTTCATGTTTTATCTGTGTCTTGTTGGATTTCCCAGAGGTAGGAGTTCTGGGTTTAAATTGTGTGTGTGTGTGTGTGTGTGTGTGTGTGTGTGTGTGTGTGTGTGCTTAACTTTTGCTTAAATGTCAAACAGCAGTATGTGAGTGAGTCGCTCCAAACCAAACCAAACCAAACCAAACCAAACCAGACCAAACCAGACCAAACCAAACCAAACCAAACCAAACCAAACCAAACCAAACCAAACCAAAAGCCTATCATTATTGTTTTCCTTTGTGTCTCCCCAGCAGCAGGGCAAAATGAGCATCCTTTTATGGTCTCACCAGCATTTAGATGCACTTATCTGTTAGTTTTCTCCCCCGTTATTAACACTTTCTGTACTGTTTGTCTATTTCTTACTAATCTGTAAGTGTTATTTGTTGTACATGTATTAACTCCTTAACATTTGCTTTTTTTTTTTTTTTTTTTTTTTTTTTTTTTTTTTTGGTTTTTCAAGACAGGGTTTCTCTATGTAGCTTTGCACCTTTCCTGAAGCTCGCTCCATAGACCAGGCTGGCCTCGAACTCACAGAGCTCTGCCTGCCTCTGCCTCCTGAGTACTGGGATTAAAGGCGTGCGCCACCACTGCCCGGCCAAACATTTGCATTTTTAAATGCAACACTTGTCTGTCTTTCTATACCCAAATTCTACATCTTATATATCAAACATGCATTCTTTCACCACTTTTGAGTTTATTTGTTTTTCTCAATATAAAGCAAAGGAAGGGACCTCTGGCCCAACCTTCTACCCGTATCTCCAGGAACTTCTTCCGAGAGGGCCTGTTGGCTTGTTGTGTTGTGTTTTCTTCTAGTCTTCCTCCATGGTGTGTTGTGTTTTCTTCTTGTCTTCCTCCACGATGTGTTGTGTTTTCTTCTTGTCTTCCTCCACGATGTGTTGTGTTTTCTTCTTGTCTTCCTCCATGGTGTGTTGTGATTTCTTCTTGTCTTCCTCCATGGTGTGTTGTGTTTTTTCCTCCTCACTGTCCTTGTTGCTTTTGATTGTTTTCTTTAGTTTTGATTTCTACTATTATTATTTTTAATTAATCTTAGGTTAGCATACAGTTGGGTTTCACTGTGGCTTTTCCAGGCATATGTTTGTTCTTATTCATTCCCTGCCCACACAGTGATCTGCCTCCCATGCTCTCCTGTGCCCATGCACTGATCCCCCCAACACTGCCCTGCCAACACACTGATCCCCTCTCCCCTGCCACACACTGATCCCCCCTCCCCTGCCCACACACTGATCCCCCCTCCCTGCCCACACACTGATCCCCCCTCCCCTGCCCACACACTGATCCCCCCTCCCCTGCCCACACACTGATCCCCTCCCCCAATAGCCTCACTTCTGCTTTCTGGTCACTTGTATCTTATTATTCTCTTTCCCCCTCTCCTTCTGTCAGTTCTTTTCCCTTCCTATAGTCCCCTTTCTGGTGTCCTCTCTCTCCCCCTCCCTCTCTCTGTCCCCTCACCACACACATCTAGACTCCGCATCTGTCTCTCTCTGCATGCAGCTTATTCACTTAGCACATTGCTCTATTGCTTTTCCTGCAATGTCACAATTTCATGACTTCGCAGTTCAATGATTCCATTGTGTGTGTGAACGAATGTTCTTCCTGCACTCATCTGTCGACGGGCATCTAGGCTGCTTCCATTCTCAGTCATCATAAACAATACCACAATAAACATGAACGTGCAGGTTTCTCAGTGGTCGGACTTGGAGTCTTTGGGGAGTAGCTAGGAGTAGCGTGGCTGGGTATAAGGTGAGCCTGCGTTTAGATTTGTCAAGAATCTCCATACTGCTTTCCATAGTGGCTGGACAGATCTATATTCCCACTAGTGGTATATAAGTGCCCGTGTGTGTGTGTGTGTGTGTGTGTGTGTGTGTGTGTGTGTGTGTGTTCCACACATCCTCACCAGAATTTTTTGTTGTTTGTTCTCCTGATGATGGACACTCATTCTCTACTGAATACCATTTTGTGTTTGGTGTGAGTGGGTGTATAGTTAGGAGGCAGTCATATTTGCTTTCCTAGACACATTGATGTGAACTTGAAGTGCACCTCTTGCCTCTGCCTTCTTGCTCTTCAACTTAAAAGCCACAACTGTTCTCTAAACACAGCTTTCAAAACATCCTTCTCAGACACTTCGGGGCAGGAGCTTGGTGACAGGATGTGGAACAAGGCAAAGCTGTCAGGTACAATGGAATCCTTATACAGTTGGCCCATGGGCTTTATCCTTGGCTATGCCAAGAGATAGGTGCACACTTTGGACAAGTCTCTTCAGCATTGAGTGACTGATTCTCTCCTCAGTCCAGACTCTCCAGATGCTTTCAGCTCTGTAATCTGACACTGAGCAGAGTATGGCTTAGGCATTCCTAGTTGGCACCATAATTCTAGTTATAAGTATTGCTAGCCATAAAGCATCCACACTGACCCTTCCCCCTCCCCTGTGTGTGTGTCCACGTCCACGAAAAAGTTCATTTTCATGTGTGGGGGATGATGCATATGTGCATGAGCACGTAAAGGCTAGAGGTCACTCAGGTGTCATTTCTCAGGAATTCAGCCTGCTTTATTTCTGAGATGATGACTCTCACTGGCCTGGAACCCACTGATTTGATTGCGGACCTAGTGATCTCCTTATCCCCACCTCACCCCTCACCAGAGCTAGGATTATAAGTATGTACCATTGTGCATCATGGCCTTTGAACGGGGGTTCTGGGCCTTGAACTTGGTACTTACACTTGACCCCAGACTTCTCACAGGAATCACTGTATCTGCTTGCCATCTTTTCAGCCCTGTCTGGTTGGCAGTGACCTCAGACTCACACGGCCTTTAGCTTGGAAAACGCTCTTCTAACTAGAAAGCTAGGATTTTGCTCCTGGTATCCACAGGTTAAACAGACAAGTACTAGCCCTAACAGTTGGCCTGGCCCCTTCTGGGCTGCCTGCCAGAGTGTGAACACGGGACATGCTCTCTGGACACAGGCATCTCCACAAACCCGAACCTGCTCTGCTCATTCTCTCTCCTCTGGGCCCTGGATGCCTGAGCAGCTGTGCCAGGATGTCAGGATCACTGGGCGAAGCTGCCTTCTCCCTGTGGAGGTGGCCCTGAGACACTAATTGACTTGCTCTAACAGATCTGTTCTCAGTTTCAACCTTTTCACAGCCTCATGTGCCGCTGTGGGGCGCACAGGTGGTTCTCGCCTCCTGCTCTACCTAGTTCAGTAGTTCTTAGCAGAACCTCTCCGACACCAGTTGCAACCTCCTGCTGCTGGCCTCTCCAGGGGAGGCCTCAGCACAAGTTCTGGAGCACCTGGCTGGGGTGGTCAAGGATAGCTCTTTTGTCCACTGGTGAACCAATAGCCTTTATCCCTGAAGATGAAGCTACACTTAATGCATAGTGGTTTAGATTCCAGGATCTGAGATTCCGAGTCAAGCAGGGTCTCAATACCACGTGACTCAATAAACCTTCCCGTGTTCTGTTGCTTCATATTAAGACATCAACACAGGCAGTCCCCACCAGCCTGCAAGCAGATGAGAGAGACCTGCCTCCGGGCTGCACCACTACCGCCCCACCCAGTGGACTCTGTCCCTCCAAGACCCACTCCACTACCCAACCCCATGCACCCAAACATCCTCCATGTGTGGCCAGCCTTCCCCTGCAACCCAACCAAACTACATAGACACAGGCACAAACCACACTGGTTGGAAAAACAGGTGAGTGACTGGCCTCCTAGTTGAACTGCCCCAAAGTCCAGATCCTAAAGCCAGGGCACATCCCGTGCCCCTCCCCCTCCCATCCCAGCACCAGCAAGGCAGCTGGGCCCTGCCCCCAACTCTGGTGGACTCCACTGCTCTGGTGCAGTCCCCACCAGCCTGCAAGCAGGTGAGAGACCCGCCTCCAGACTGCACCACTACCTTCTGGACTCTGTTCCAGCAAGACTCACTCCACTGCCCAACCCTGGATACCTGAACATCCTCTCTGTGTCCAGCCCTCCCTGCAACCCCAGCAGACTACATAGGCACAAGCACAAGCCACACCAGTTGGAAGAACAGATGCATGGACACCAGTGTAAGAATACATTCAACAACAGAAAGGGCAAGATGGCACCACCAGAACCCAGTGATCCTTCAAAAGCAAGACCTGAATATCCCAATGCAGCTGAAACACAAGAAAATGACCTTAAAAATAACTTTATGAAGATGATAGAGGCCCTTAAAGGGGAAATGAAAAATTCCCTTAAAGAAATGAAGGACAAGACAAACAAAGAGTTGGAAGAAATCTATAAATCCGTTAAAGAAAGCCAAGAAAAAGCAATCAAACAGGTACAGGAAACAATTCAAGACTTGAAAATTGAAATAGAAACAATAAAGAAAACACAAACTGAGGTAATTCTGGAAATGGAAAATCTGTGGAATTGAAAAGGAACTATAGACGCAAGCATCACCAACAGAATACCAGAGATGGAAGAGAGTCTCAGGGGTTGATACGATAGACGAAATATTTTCATCAGTCAAAGAAAACGTTAAATCCAATAAATTCCCAATACAAAACATCCAGGAAATCTGGGATACCATGAAAAGACTAAGCCTAAGAATAATAGGGATAGAGGGAGAAGAAACCCAGCTCAAAGGCACAGAAAACATACCCAATAAAATCATAGAAGAAAACTTTCCCAACCTAAAGAAGGACATGCCTATAAAGGTATAAGAAGCTTACAGAACACCAAATAGGCTGAACCAAAAAAAAAAAAAAAAAAGTCCCCTCACCACATAATAATCAAAACACTAAACATACAGAATAAAGAAAGAATATTAAGAACTGCAAAGGAAAAAAAGCCAAGTAACATATTAATATATAAAGGCAAACTTATCAGAATTACACTCAACTTCTCAATGGAGACTCTGAAAGCCAGAAGGGCCTGGACAGGCTTTTTTTAGACACTAAGGGACCAGGATGTCAGCCCAGATTATTATACCCAGCAACACTGTCAATCCCCATAGCCAGAGTAAACAAGATATTCCATGACAAAATCAGATTTAAAAAAAAAAAGAAAAGACACCAACACACAACCCTAGTTTTGGATGACCAGTCCAACTCATAAACCATTTTTTTTATTGCAGATCTTTAGTGAATAGCATGCTTTATCTAAAATTGGGTGACAAGATGAAACATAATGTGATTCTAGAGGAATTTGTAGAGTTAGAAATGCCTAGAACCCAAATGAGAGAAGATTCTGTTTCATTGAAAGGCAAGCTGGGCACAACAGTGAGTGCCTGCGGTCACAGTTCCTCCGAGACTGAGACAGGAGGATTGCTTGAGCCCAGGAGTTTCCATCCAGTCTGAGCAATGTGGGAGCCTAGCCTCTTCTCTTACATAAATAAATAAATAAATAAATAAATAAATAAATAAATAAATAAATAAATAAATAAATATTTTAAGAAATCCAGAAGGGTGTTGAGCTTATTAAGCGTAAAGGGCTTTTCGGGGAAGAGGGGGCATGGAACAGGGTTTTATGTGGTCTAGGCTGGCTTCAAACTTGTTACACAACTGAGGATGACCTTGAACTTCTAACCCTCCTGTCTCTACTTCCCACATGGTGTGATTACCTGTATGTGCCAACATGCCCAGGTTATGCAATGCTGGAGATAGAGCCTAGGGCTTTGGCGTGTGCAAACTACCCACTGAGCCACATCCTCAGCCCGAGCATGAAGTGGAAAATCAAGTTTTCTCATTTCCTATGGACTTTTGGTGAGTTTTCATGTATATGTGGTTCAGTGGGCACACTCTATGTGTAACAAATCCAAGCATACTACGGTTTCTTTGAGCCTACTTCTTTTGAGAGGCATAGGTGCAAAGAAACAAAGACTGTGAAGATAATGCCCTACGTGCATTTAAGAGATAAAAATTCAATACGCCTTTCAAAGCATAAAGAAAGAACCATTTCAATTGCCAGAGACCGTTCCAGCCATTTCCTTATTAGGGGTCATGACGTGGGGCTCCAAGTATATTCATAATGCATAGTGCTGTTCATATGATAGAAATATCTTTGTTTTTCCATAACCAAACAAACTTGGCTTTCAAGTTCTGATAGGCAGTGTATGATATTATCTAGAAATAGCTCAGTCGTTTCTTGTTTAGTATCTAGTATATCCTTGGGCATCTACAGGATTCTCCCATTCATGTCTCTCTTTTCCTCCTCAGGGGAGAGCCTAGTTCTTATCTCATCCTGGTGCTAGCTCTTCCCCAGTCAACACCTCAGTGGAGGAGGGACTTGTTTTTGGACACTGGCCAGTGCCCACTGCTAGGAATCCACCCAAAGGCGCCGAGTCACAAACTGAATATTACCCTTGACGCACCTAAGACTTCTCTGGCCTACGGAGTCACCTTCAGGATGTCTGAGAATCCCCAGCTGCCTTTCTGTACACCCAAGGGAGTAGGAGGGCAGGTGATAATAATGCCATTTTAGCCCAGGTCCTCAGATGCTCACCCTGGTGCAACAGATGCTCAGAAGTAATGGTAAGGACGAGGGGAGCCACTGAAGTACATGTACCTAATTAGTTACCATTTCAAAAACTTCTGCAACCTAACCTGCTTTATCAGACACTGGATGAAGTCTAGCATTTGCGAGATTTTTTTTTTATAAACAATATTGCCTCTAAATGCAAGCCACTGACTTAATCTAGTACCTAACAAAAGCCATGGGAAATGTTATGGCCTAGACTTACCCAGGCATGGTACCTGTCTAAGGGAATTCCAGAGGTAGTTTTTCCTATTCATGATTTTCACCTGTGAACTGAAATTCTCAGAAAAAGTCTACACTGTGTCAAACACTCTGCAAGGCTGAGTTTGTTTGGGAAAGATGGAGTGTTACTGATTGGGGGGAAATGATCTCGGACTATTTTTGACCCTCTAGTCATTCTTTGCTCACCTCTACGTGTGACCTACCATTCTCAGGATTATGAAGTCTATGTATCTTTGTCGAATGAACAAACAGATCCTTAGCATCTGCTAACCTAAAAACTAAAAATGCCATCAAAAACTATCTGAGGTCTAGTCCTGCTTAGTTTTAAGTCAACTTAACACAAACTAGAGTCATCAGAGAGGAGGGAACCTCAGTTGGGAAAATGCCTCCTTGAGATCCAGCTGTAAGGCATTTTCATAATTAGTGATCAATGGTGGGTGGTGCCACCTCTGGGCTGGTGGTCCTGGGTTTTATAAGAAAGCAGGTTGAGCAAGCCCTGAGGAGCAAGCCAGTAAACAGCACTCCTCCATGGCCACTGCATCAGGACCTGCCTCCAGATTCCTGCCCTGTTTGAATTCTTGTCTTGACCCGTTGATGATGAACTCTGATACGGGAGCCTAAGCTGAACAAGCCCTTTCCTCCCCAAGTTGCTTTGTTCCTGGTGTTTCATCCCAGCAGTAGTGACCTTAGCTAAGACCTGCGATTTCCACCCTCTGCTGTAACCCACCTTCCTGATGTTTCCACCAGTGAGTTTGAAAAGCGCCTTAGTCTGTAACCTCCCTTGCTCTGTTGCTCTGTAGAAAGACTTCACACAGTTGCTCTCATGTTGGAACATGGCGTTTGAGGGAACATGAATCTTACCAGGCCATAGACCCACTCACAGTTGGCTCCAGAATAAATCAGTGTCTCCCCCTTCTCCCTCCCTCTTCCTCTCCCTGCCCCCCCCCGTCTCCTTTTCTCTCTTTCACATTCCCTTTGAGGTAGGAACTGAACCTTGTGCGTTGACACACCATGTATGTGCTGCCATTTTATCATCGTGTTCCTTTGAAGCTGCAACCACACAGTTTTCTTGTGTTCTGTGACTCATTCCTGTGCTCTATGACTTGAGTTGCAGCCACCAGAAGAGAACTAACAAAAGCAAAATGCTTACAGCATGACCAGAGGCAGGCTCTCTCAGCTGAGGCAACTGCGTTTAAGGATAAAGGCTGAGGCAGGAGAACTGCGAAGTTGAGGACAGCCTGCGCTACATCTACTCTCTCAGCAATTTGGAAGTATCCCATACTAGACTGTAAACCTTGTCACCATGCTCCTATGTGAAGAATCTTTGTGCCCCTTCACTTCATCGCCCCTCTGTTTCCCCATCCCCTTACCAGACAACCATTGCTCCAGTTTTCTCCCTAGGCTTGTTGCTTGTAGAGTCTGCACGCAGTAAGGCTGTGGCTTGCTGGACACTGTTCAGAACAAGTGTGCTGTGGTGTTAGCCCTGGCACCGCCTGCTTGCCCGGGCCTTTACCACATCCTTCACGCCCGCCATCTCTCCCGGGCTCTCGGTGGTCTTCCACTTCTCTCCTCCCCTTCTCTTGGATGTTCTGCCTCCACGCCACACTGAGAGGCACCTGACTACCTTTTCACGGTCACCTGTCACCATCACTGGTGTTTGTCTCTACAGTACCCCCCACTGTGCATGTGCCTCTGTGTGTGTGTGTGTGTGTGTGTGTGTGTGTGTGTGTGGCCTTTTCTGCTTGCTGATACCTTTGTGCCCACTGAAGTGTCCACTCTCTGATGGTAGGGGGTTCTCTTTCCTGCTCCACCCCCAACACCTAGAGAGTCTTCAGCAGGCAGCAGCTGCCCCTGAGTGTGTGCCCAGGGAATGCCCTGCTCGGGCTTCACACTGATGTGGTCCTGTCTCCTGAGCCCTCTTTGGAGACACCACAAACCTACTCTGCCTTTGTCTCCCATGAACTGGCCCTCCACTAACTGCAAATGACGTAGGGTAGAGAAGTGTTTCTTTCTCATTTTTTTGTATCCTCATATCCCCCGTCCATACAGTTTCTCCTTATATCAGGCCTTATAAAGAGGTGGTGTAATTTTCTGGGCACATGGAATCCCTCTGTCTTTGTCTTCATGTGGTTTGCTTTATGATTTTTCTGCACCCCTAAAACTATCACCCAAACACGGAAGTATTTGGGAAAGCATTCTGGCTTGCTGGAATATCTAAAGGGCACACCACAGATGATATGGGTTGGGCGTGGTGCACCACCAGCCTGCAGAGGGAGTAGGCTTCTGTCTGTCACAGCTGCAGGCCGGCCATGTCCCCAGGACTGCACACCTCAGCAGTCTTGGACTAAACCAGCAGAACCCAAGCCCCTTCCAGACCTGTTTCCCTCACATCTGCTAAAGCACAATACTAGCGACCACCAACCGCTACCAGTGCTCGCTCTCCTGCCGGGAGCCCATTTAGTTCTTTGCATTTATTTTCTCAATTAATCCTGACTGGAGGCATGGGCTATTATTGCCTTCCTTTTTACACAAGTGAAAACTCCAGCCCAGAAAGATTAAGCAACTTGCCCAAGGTCACGCAGTAATTGGCAGGCCTGGGGTTCAAGCCCAGGGTAGCTGTTCCTGAGCTGATTGTCTTCATTCTCACTTTACGGCTGCTGTGCAATCCAGTGCACACAGCCAGTCACAGACGTTCTCGTGGCCAGGTTAGCTTCCTATTTGGTGTTTAATTTCCAAAGAGAATATTGGTGTGATTAAAAAATTTAAACAAAGTGCTGGGGAGATGGCTCTGTGGATAAGGTCACTTGCATGAGCCATCCTGTAAAAAGATGGGTGCGGCTGCACGTATTAAAACCCCAAGACTGTGGAGGCAGAGACAGGAAGATCACTAGGGTTTGCTTGTATCAGCCCATCTCACTAAACTCCCTGTCTCAAGAGTACAGCCTGGTGGAGCAGGATGCCTCCTCTGGCCTCCAAGAATGCCCTTGGCTGTACCCACCCACAAGTGTGTGTGTGTGTGTGTGTGTGCACGTACCACATACCTCCACCTCACACACATACACTAACACAGAGAACAAAAAACAATAAATACTTCTTAAGATAAAAATATTCCAGCCTGGGATGGGGTACCTCTGCTCAGCCGTGGCACACAGGGCACACAGGCTACAAGTGTTGATTGGAACCTTACACTCAAGGGACCCAAACTTCCAAGATAAACCAAAGCTCTCGTGTTTGTGGTCTGCTCAGCAGGTGTGCATCTGTGATGGTCTAATGACTTCCGCATGAGTTAGCATGCCGTTAATGGGCCCGTGTATGGACCAGGGGTCCTGTGAGTTCAGAGAACTATTTCCCCTTTCGCCTTCTGTTAAAACCGCAGGTCATCACGGAATGAGGCTGCTCCATCCCACGAAAAGAATCTGTGAAATAATTTCATGGGCTGTGGGGCTTTGATGGTGATAATTCTTGGATGTCAAAAGGATAAGGACACAGTTTTCTGCTTCTAATTTTATTCCGAGGAAATGATGGTATTGAACTGTCCACAGAGTATTCCTGTGGATTAATTCCAGTCCCTCTTTTGTAGAGGAGACTTAAGAGAAGCCTTAATCTGCTTTATATTTAACTCTTATCTCCATGCTATGAATTAAAAATAGAATGCTGGACTGCAGTCTGGCCTCCCCAGACTCTGAGGGTTCAAATTACCCAGGGTGAGGATGGATGCCAAGCTGCTCCAGCCTCTCTGTGGTTCAGCGACTCTCGGCGACTTCCTAAACACCTGCCGCTCTGATTTTTTTCCATCCAAGTGCTGAGTGTTAACCTGTCTAGCACAAGAAATCCTTAGTCTATGATTCCTGAATGGCACTTAGCATTTTCCCTGTCATGAAACCCAACTCCCCAATCTATTTAGAATATGTAATATTCTTGGTTTATTTTTATTATTTTTGAAACAGGTTCTCATGTGAGCCAGGCTGGTCTGGGACTTGCTAGGTAGCCAAGGGTGACTCCTGCCTCTGTCTTCTGAGTGCTATTTCAGGCTCGCACCCCCATGCCTGGCCTATGGGAGCTCAGGATCAAACTCTAGCCCCGTGCACACTAGATGAGCTCTCTACGGCTGAGCCGCACCCCTCACACGCCTCTTACTTCCTTTTCCTTCCACGTGGCTTCTGTCCTTCCCTAAGGGACGTCTGAGACAGAGGAAAGGGCCAGCGTTCAGGCCTTGCTCCAGGGTTACCTGGGGTCGTGTCCTTTCAACTGCCGTGAGTGTCACGGTGTTAAGAGGAAGGGTGTTGAAGGGGTGACCAGGCCACCAGAGATCCGGAGAAAAAGACAAGGCCTTACCAGAGGGCTTCCTCCTGCCTTTGGCTAGAAGTCTTTGCATTGGCTGACCTCACTGTGAGCAATCCCAGACCCCTGCTGTCTCCACACAGCCCCACCCACTCAGTCTCCTGAACTGTGAGAGATAAATCTACGGATTTAATGAAGTCTCTAGTCTCTGGTATTGTGCTGTGTAGCAACAGACGAAGACAGGAATCATTAACCCAACAGTCATCCAGGCAGTGTTGAGCAGAAAGGGAATCATAGCTTATGTGAACACGCAGCGGCATGTCCTGTGTCCAGGCGGCAGATGGATCATAGCTTATGTGAACACGCAGCGGCATGTCCTGTGTCCAGTCAGCACATCTGGAAAGACTGTGTGTCTTATCCAAGTGCAGGGGCAAAACTAAGTCCTTTGGCCCTCATAGTGAGTTTCCTCTAGACTCTTGAATTAGAATACCAAAGAAAGCTGTCGTGTGCTGTGATGGTCACAGACACCCTTCTGTCCCCACTGGGGAGGAAGGTCCCTTGTGGCCTTGCTCTTCCCTCTTCTTCACTACCACAGGCCTGACAGCAAGGATGCTGGCCGCCGACTCCTGGTATCTTAAGATGGGGTGCAGGACAAGCAAAGAAAACACATCATAAACCTCTTGCCCCTCTGAACAAATGTGCACCCCCCTTCCCAACTGAGTGAGGTTGAGTAGAACAGAAAGCCATGCAAGTATGGAAAGTGGTACCCTGAACCAGAAGGCAGAATGGAGCAAAAAAAATAGGAAAGCATCAGATGATATTAGATGTACCGGGGGGCGGGGGCGGGGGGTGTCACTCTACGAAAGCTGGCCCCAGTTAAATGCACACATCATCCGTCTGATGTGGGGAGTCAAACAGTGCTCCCTATATCTGTGGGCACTGCCATTTCCCATCCCTTTATAGCTGGCCATGTGACCAAGATCTACTTGTTGGAATTGACTAAAGGGTCACATGTATGTAGCTAGAGTTTTCCTGCCTTGCCCACAGTCAGGACAAATCTTTGTCACCCGCCAGTCCCACAGCCGCTCAGACCCAACCAAGTAAACACAGAGACTTACATTGCTTACAAACTGTATGGCCATGGCAGGCTTCTTGCTAACTGTTCTTATAGCTTAAATTAATCCATTTCCATAAATCTATACCTTGCCACGTGGCTGGTAGCTTACCGGCGTCTTCACATGCTGCTGGTCATGGCGGCAGCTGGCAGTGTCTCTGCCTCAGCCTTCTGCTTCCCAGAATTCTTCTCTCTCCTTGTCCCACCTACTTCCTGCCTGGCCACTGGCCAATCAGTGTTTTATTTATTGACCAATCAGAGCAACAGATTTGACATACAGACCGTCCCACAGCACATGTACATTGTAATATGGTACCTAAATCCTTCCATACAGGCTGCTGCTGCTGCTGCTGCTGCTGCTGCTGCTGCTGTGTGTGTGTGTGTGTGTGTGTGTGTGTGTGTGTGTGTGTGACTGTGCATATGATTCTGTGTGTGAAACAGAGCGAGGAGAGACAGAGATGGGTATTTACATGTAGTTTACGTTGAAGATGTACATTTACTGGAGATTTTCGTGTCAAAAAAAATTGAAAGTGGCTCTAGACGGAGTACCTCAAACATGCCGTGGATCAGCTACAGCTAACCTACTCCCGATAGTCATTGTAAACATGGACTATGGATCCTACCAAGATCTACTGAGTTGGGAATTTGACGTGCCTAACAAACACCAAGAGTTGCTGTGTGAGCACTAAAGTCGAAAACCACTTTAGGCCTGGCATCTGTAAAAGGGTTTTCCTGGCAGCCTCGGGGCTGTTTAAACCATCGAGCCTCATACCTATTTTCTTTGGTCACTGTCCAAAGAATGAACCTTCCTACTCCCCACTGCAGCCATGCGCTGTCCGATCTTATCACAATAACACTCTGAGCAGATTCTCCTAAGTCCTTCAGAAGTCTCCCCCGTCTCCCTCCCCTACCCTCCCTCTCCCTTCCCCCCTCTCCCTCCCCCTTCCCCCTCCCTTCTTCCTGAACTCTCAGGCCCTCAGAACAGCCTGTTGCATAATTAACAAAGCCCCAAGCTCCCCCACCTTCTTCAGGTCCTTTTCACAGTCAAAGGAAAGCCACTCAGTAGATGTTCTCTTTGTGTTTGGAAAGTGGGTCAAGTCCCCTCCAATGTCTTCACTGCTGCTCCTGAGTCATAGGTTCCCCACCCTTTAGGACAAGCTTTATCAATCAGGATGCTTTTGGCAGTAAGTCACACAGTGTCCCACTGCCAGGACCTAACAAAGGAACGTTTATTATTATAGTCCATGGTAAATGGAAGGGTTGCCTGATGATTGACTCGTTCAACAGGTCTTTCTGCTCTGCTTCATGCAGGATGTTGGATTTTGTCCTCAGGCTTGTTCCGTGGTGATCACAAGACAGCTGCAGCAACTCCAGCCATCGTACCCTCCGAGGCTATGTCGGTATTGATCACCCACAGCTTCTGTAACAGTTCACACATGCTTGGCACCTAGAACAACAGACGCTTACTCTCCCAGAGGCTAAGATCAGTGTCACTGGAGTGAAAGGGAGGTGACAGTGGGGTTCTTCACCATCTGAAGGTTCCACAGGAGAAGCTGGTCCTTGCTTGTCTCCTGCAGTTTCTCACGGTTCCAGCATCCCTAGGCTGTGGGCATCCTAGCATCCCTCTCACCTCCCGCTGTCTTTGCACTGAGTGTGTACGAGTTTCTCTACCCCACCGGTTCTCCCTCTTCCTCTCTTCCACAGAGACACTGAGACTGCATTAGAGCATCCCTGGATGGAGTCAGAGAATGTCCGGATCTCACGACCTCAAACTTGATCATATCTGCGAAGACCCTCTTCCCATTGTACCTTCGGGGCCCAGTACAATGCCCTACACTGGCATGCACAGATTCTTCTCATCCACGGTGTCCTTTTCCCCTTTCTGTTGATTTGTTTGAGACAGCCAAGGTTGACCTTGAACACTTCTGACCCCTTTGCCTCCACCTCCCAGGTCCTGGGGTTGCATTTGGGCACCACCTCGCCCAGCTTGCTTCCTGGACAACAGGGCCGGCCAGCGGCTGAGCCGCAGCTCCATTTTCCTTCCTCTATAAATTCTCACCAGGGAGAGAAACCTTCACTGGATGCCTTCAGCGTGTTGGCCCCAGACCCATTAGCTGGACAGGGCTCCTGTACAGAGCACACAGCCTCTTCGGGGAGGAAGCTGTGTCGGCGAGAAAAGTGGCCCGAGGGTGCAAACGGTTGTGCCATTGGGATGGTGTCCCCCGCCCTTCCATGGTGTTTTCTTTAGTTTTTCTCCACAACCACAGAGGACTTCAGCACAGATGCTTTTGTGTGACCCACCTAATCAGCCACCACTGGGCTCTTTGACTTTGTCGCTATCCAGTGACCTCACACACCACCTCCGCCTTCCATCCCAGCTTCACTCTAGGCCTGGCCATCACTTTCTCTGCATGGCCAGTAGGATGCCTACTGCCCTGACTAGCTCTACCTTCCCAGCTTGCGTTCGGTGCCACGCCACGCCACAGCGACACTCTGCGCTCTGCCACGCATCAGCCCGACCCTTGGTGGTTCTGCTGAGTCATCTAATCCCCAAGGCCTGCATGATGGTCCCCCATTATCTCCTTGTTCAGACTTCCATTGTCCTTAACTCATGTCCCTTCAACCTCAGTGAGGCACTTCACATTCCTAATTAATAGGGGAGCCTGGCAGACACCCCTCCCTCCTGCCACCCATCCACCTACTTATCCACGTCCTGAGATGCTGAACCATCCATCTTCTCAGTGAGGCGGAACTTCATCCACTTCTATCTCTAATGGGAGCCCCCTTCCTTTCACTCGGCTCTGAAGATTCGGTGTTCTGTTGTCCTTTCCCAGCTCCTGACTGCTTCCCTAGTAGTTAGAGGAGGCAAGCGGGCTGCTGTGGAAGAAGAAACTGCAGCCCCCATCACCCATAAATAACTAGTTTAGTTTGTCTTCTCTCTCTCTCTCTCTCTCTCTCTCTCTCTCTCTCTCTCTCTCTCTCTCTCTCGTATTTTGGTTTCCATGCATTCTTTGTTTTGGTTGACAAGTTAACTAAGAGTAGGAAAGACCCTCCACCCCCTGCATCAACACCCTCATGTATTCATTCTTACTACCCACATTTTTTGTCCTAAATGAAAAATATTCAGGAATACAAGAGTACTTGTTTCATTGCTTCCCAAAGGGACATAGAAAACATCTGCATGAGAGGAAAACAAAATAAAACAAAACCCTCTTATTTGTTTCTAGATCAGTTTTGAACAGGGAGAAAGGGTCCTGCCGGAGGCAGCCAAAGAGAGAGAGCTACGCCTGGGAGATTTGCTTCTCCTCTCCACCCTGGCCTCCTTCCACTTTGTTCTCCAAGGAGCACTGTGGAGGGGCGGCCTCACTGTTTGCCCCTCTGTGAAGCCATCTTCCAGGCAGGGGACAGCTCAGTTCCTAGAGTGCTTAAAAGCTCTGGGTTCAGTCCCTAGTGCTGCAGACACGTGTGCTTGCTGGTGCATGCCAATAATCCCAACAGGGGTGGGGGTAGAGGTCAAAGGATCAAAAGTTTAAGGCCGCATAGTGAATTCCAGGCCAGCTGGGGCTACAGAAGACACGGTCTCAAAACAACTTCATACAGTAACAAAGAAGGAACCATTCTGACTCCGGTGTGGGGCATTCTCTGCGCTTCCAGGTACCCAGTGACACTGCTGTTGCCAGTTTGGTCCCACCTCTACTTTCCCCAGGCTGTTCTCAGGACCACCTCCCTCCCGTCTCCTAGCAAACACTCAGTCCCCACAAGGCTTGGCCTCAATGGCGTTTCTTGACTCTGTTTATTTCCTTTTTCAAACTTTTTCTCCTTCATTTTGGGCTTCCCTCTTATATATATATATATATATTATATATATATATATATGTGTGTGTGTGTGTGTGTGTGTGTGTGTGTGTGTGTGTGTGTGTGTGTGTGATGATATAGATAGGTCATAATAGGTGTCATTCTTCCAAAATCACTTTCCAGATTTCTGTCCTACTTGACTGTGCCCTTACTGGAGACAGGCATCGTGACTGCTCAGTTTTTCACTGCTCACAAGATTCTTGAACTTCCTTTCCATGAAAGAATCTGAAAACACTGAGCGTGGTGGCTGATACCCGTTAACCCAGGGTCTCTCCCCCTTTGCTGATCTGACTCACGAGTCTCTGGTGTCCTACTGGGTACTCTGAGATTGACTTTGAACTCCCGTTCCTCTGACTGAGTGCCGGGAATACAGCTGTGCACTGCCCTGCCCTGTCCACGGCGTGCTGGGGATCAAATCCCGAGTTTGTGCATGGTGAGCCAGCATTCTTGCCAACTGAGCCACATCCCCAGACCAAATCAGGACCAGTTCCTCATACTTGTGTTTTGTTTGTTTGTTGTTACTGTTTTGTTGTTTTCAGTGGTGTGTGGGTATGCGTACTCTGAGTGTGGGCACACACAGGGACAACTTTGGGGAGTCGGTTCTCTTTCCACCACAGAATCAGGGACTTGAACTCTGGGTACCAGGCTTGCTAGGCAAGCACCTTTACCTGCTGAGCCAGCTTGCTGGCCTAAGACCGCAGGACCGTCTTTTGAGGGAATGACAGACTGTATCGTTCTACGGCTCTTGTTCTCCACCAGTGGTGTGTCTGACCGTAAATCCGAGCTTCTCTGCCCGTTCACAGCCTGGCATCTTCAATCCAAGGCTGCACCGCCCCGTGCTCTCTTGTGGTTTATTTTTGCTAACTCACCGTCTGAGTCTCAGTCTCCTGCAGCTCCTGTTTACTTGGGCCACTTGAAGCTCTTGGGCTGGGGCAGTATACCCCAGGAGGAAGTTTCGCCACTGCCTGCACAGGGCAAATGGGTTTCTAAACGGGCTTGCCCACAGTCTCCATTAATATCCTATCAGAGAGCAAGGCAGCATGAAAGAGTGAGAGAAGCAGGAGTTACTTTTTAGGATGATTGAATATGATGAGGGAGCCAAGGACAAAGGGTAATTTATTCCAAAGGAAGGCAACACCTTTGCTTTGCAATAGCTCTTGCAGCTAAAAAATAGGGCTGGTAATTGGAGTTGCTTTATGAAACTCTCATTAGCATTAGCATATAACTAAAATGCACAGTTCCATAGTTAATTGCAATCCTGTACTGCGGTTAACAACTACAGTGATGACATTTGCATACTGCACATAAAATTAAAAATGCATGTCAGATAGGTGCTCTTTCAGGGAAAAAAATCCTTGAATAACATTGCATTCACACAATAATCGGAAAGATTTTGAATTTGAATGGAAATTATATGTATAGTATGAGCTTTAGAAAGACAGCCAGGCCTGATAACTGAATCTGAAACAGTGCAGGCAAAGTCCCCACAGCTGGCATCTTCTTCAAGGACAAGGCCATGGGATGCTGAACTGGTCTCTTTGTGTATGCAGAGAGAGTGTGAGTATCCCTGGAAAGTCTCTTTCCCCCGTAGGCCTCAGTGTCTTCCTGGGGCTTTCTTTGGGAGCTCCTCGGTCTCCTGGGCTTCGTCTTCCTTTAAACATTTGTTCCCCACAAGGCTCAGCACATAGCAGGCATTTGGTTACTTGCAGATGTGAGCCGATTGGAGCCCTCTCGAAGTGAGTCAGGAGACGGGAGAGGTTTCACAGGGAAGCGGGTCACGGCGGAGTTCCCACATCTTCGAGAAGCCCAGCTCTTCCCTGCACCTGAAGCCAGGTACCTCAACTTTCCTGAGACCCCGTTTCCTCTGTGGAGTGGTGTTTGCCTTTGGGGTATTTGAGAGGATCCCAAAAATAATATGCTGAAGGTGCCCTGCACAGCCCAGAGCCTGGCACACTGCAAGTGTTATTTCTGGCACTGTGGCATTGGGGTAGCAGATTTTGGGAAAGGACATGCAGAAGTGGAGTTATTGATTGCTCCACACGTATCAGTCAGCTCCTCCTTTGGGCATCCACAAGGCAGAGGTGTGTCTCCCTGAATGTACCACCCACAGAAAGGCTGATCACTTCCACTCCCTTTCACTAAGGAAGAGAGATCTGAGGAGAGGGGAGGAGATCGGGTGTGAAAGACAAGACAACAATACCTCCCTGGCAGCTGACACACTCTGTCCGTGTCTGTTGGTAGACTCCCTGTGACCCTACATGTTTCCTCTTGGGCGGCAGCTCTGGATGAAGGCAGAAGTGACTAGCGGGGCTTTCCACAGCAGCTTGAGAGATCGGTTCACCCCCTCGCTCATTCATCCACTGGTTCACACATTTCCCCAGTCACACACCCAGTCGCCATCAGTTGGCTAATACTGTGTCCTCAGCATCGTAACATGCAGTGCTTAGAGCTGTGGGAACCCCAGACGTGCGTGGAGTCAGCCATTTTGCACTTGGGAATTCTGGGAGGGATGGAAATAAGTCAAAGGATCAGAGCCGGAGATCAAAGTCTGGATGCCACCAGCATGGTGAGGAGTTTGAACCATGGGCAGGTGGGCTCCCTCTGGCTGCTTACTGGGGAACACTGCCCCTTAAGTTCCTGGGTTTGCAGCTGTTGAAGGCAACAGAATGGTGAATGCTAGGGAAGAGGAGTGTCCTTGTCCTGTGGTGGGTGACAGAGGCCGCTCCGTCCTTGGATTTCATGATAAGGAAGTCCTCAATGGCTTTTCTTCCAGAGAAAGTCAAGGCGGCTGGGAAAGTGGCTCTGTGGGTAAAATGCTTGGTGTGCAAGCGCGGAAGACCCGAGTTTGATCCGAGCAGCAGTGTGAAAATCTGGGCGTGGCAGCACACACCTACAATTTCTGTGGTGGGTTGGCCGAAACTGACAGGTCCCTACCAGCCACTCAAGCTGGATCAATGGGCTTCAAGTTCAGGAAGAGACCCTGTCTCAGTAAAAAAAAAAAGTGGAGGGACACCAAACGTCAGCCCCTGGGCTCCACTCACACACACAAACACGGAGGGGCACAGGCAGGAAAACCTGCTCTGGTCCAGCGACTCCGTCCTACATGAGCCCAGCCCATGAGACTCCCAAACATAAGAACTCCTGCGGAAAGCGAAGCCGGGGCCTCTGACTTCAAGCCAGGCTTTCATGGAAAGGGCGGGAACCACTACCTCCAGTCAGATCCAAGCATGGATTGGAGCCCGCTCTCCGGCGAGTGAGTGACTCTGCAGACTTCCCAGTTAGATATGGAAGCAGCTGTGCTCGTAAACTCTTTAGGTTGGATTTCTGTTGTTGGACCTGAACCCAGTGGCTTTCCTCATTGCAGGCTTGACTCTGGCGTGGGAGCACAGAGTGGCTGAGTCGGGTGGTTTTACCCCAGAGGCCTTGGCACCTTTGGCAGAGCTGGGGCTCCAAGCAAAGCAACAGGGATTTGGTCGAGACAAGAGGCATGGAAGGGTGTGCCTCTTGGGTCAACCTTTAATCCCAGCACTCGGGAGGTAGAGCCAGGTGGATCTCCGTGAGTTTGAGGCCAGCCTGGTCTACAGAGGGAGATCCAGGACAGGCACCAAAACTACACAGAGAATCCCTGTCTTGAAAAACAAAACAAAACCAAAAAAAGAAAAAAAAAAAAGAGGCATGGAAGGCACCTATAACCATGATATGCCTCTGTGTGTGTGTGTGTGTGTGTGTGTGTTTTCATAGGTATTTTACCTTCCTGCTTCTGTTCTGTTCAGGCTAACCCTTATATTGCTAACACAAGGGTGTTGTGTGCCCAGATAGTGCCCTATTTCGGGTGACTAGTCTCTGCTGATACCACCCTCATTTTCTTGCTCTGAAAAGTCACTTAGAGAAAACTGTCTCTCGTTCTTGCTGTGATGCTAAACTTACCTGTGCTGTGTGTCAAGTTACTGAATGGCCTTAAGACCTAAACTGAGCTCAGTGAGTGATGTTCCCAGACAAGCAGGGTCATCAGGAAGAGGGGCACACATACCCATCCCTTGCCCCTCTCTCTCTCTCTCTCTCTCTCTCTCTCTCTCTCTCTCTCTCTCTCGCCTTATTTTCCTATCTACCACAGAACTACCTTTGGACCTCACTCCTCTCTCCATTGGGAATGTTCAACATATTCCTTTTTCTGGGAAGATAGAAACAGACATCTATCTTCTTCCATGCCCTTGGCAGGAAGCCAATGCCAAACCAAAGAAAAGATTCTACCCAAGTCCACTGTGATTAACTAATAAGTGTATTGGGGTTCCTTGCAGGAGCAGGGGTGACTCAGACACAGCAGCACAGAAAAGTCCCACCGCAGCAAGGGTAGGACCCCAGCAAAGCGTCATCGTGGAACTCTTCCTTCAGCCAATCTTCCCCCTTCTGTCTCCCCCAACCACACTCCAGGACCACACACAGTGGTGGGGGAGGCACAGGAGGGGGCAATGGGTGAATCCCAGGTGAGGGACCAGTGGTCCGCCCTTCCCTTTCTACTGGGGAGTGTTACTCATCCCAGTACCACCAGACATAGCTGTCACTGTATTGTTCTGCTTATTTTGTTGCCATGACTACAAGGCCAATGTTATCTCAGCACTGTGATGCAATGGGATGGTCATGGTATGCCTGAAGGGAAAAGCCACGCAGCGGGAAAAGCTTTTGGTTCCTGCTACTTGCTCAATGGGGGTCCTAATTTCTGGTGTGCCGAGGGAGTGCTGCATGTACCGGGCCCCCTTCAGCTCTGCATGAGACTGTGGGAGAACTGAGAGGTCCCTGATCAACTGCCCAGCATGCCTGATATGTCCACCAGAACCCTGCCTCTCGCTTGCCGTGAGCCAACCCTGTTCATCACTCCGTTTCTTTCTCGGTTATAGAATGGCCTTTTCTCTAGGTAGAACAAGAGCATCCCATGCCATTTTGGAGTAGATGTTTCTTTGGTCCAGTAGCCATGGCAACTGATTGAACAGCATATTACAGGGACAGCGAGGTCTATGGTAATGGTAACAGAACTACTGACACTTCCTGGTAGAAGGAGGAGGGATTCCAGCTGTTTCGCCTTTCTGTCCTCTCTCAGCTGCAATTAATCTTGAGAAACTGGTTAGTGCAAACTTAATTGAAAAGGAGTGTTCACGATGCTGCTTCCATTAGACCATCATCCATGAAGGAAGGGTAGGACTGTGTGGGGATGCAGCTGGTTTAGGGTCACCCAACACCCTGTAAGTAACTCCTCTGTACCAAGCCCAATAAACTCACTGGTTTGCTAAGTAGGACTTGGGTGCAACTGGGACCTTGGTTATCACTGGTGTCCTGTCTGGGGCAGGAGGTGCTTGTTCATATCTTACCAGGAGAAATTTACGTGTCTAGTGATGGTATGGGGGCTGTTACTACGCGAGAGCCACGCCATCTCCAAAGATGCCACGACAACCTCTGTCCAGTTGATAAATTGCCTAAGAACTTCATCCAGGCCACCCTTCTTCCTTGCCAGATAAGGAGCTGGAATGTCAGTCCTGTTGCCAGGCCTTTCCCATAAATGCCTGGCCTGGTGGGCTGTGCTGAGGCAGGCATCATTTTAGCCCCAATAGACTGGCACGCTTCCAGGTTCCCTTTGTTGGCGGACACATCTTGCTGTTGAATGCTGTGTGTGAATCAGAGGGTTGATGAAGCCTTGGGCAGGTTGATTGAGCACAGCAAACCCTCCACCCACCCCAGAGTGCACAGTGAGCCTGAGCTCTGCCGAGCCTGCTCCATTAGTGCAGGTATGAAACTCAATTCATTTTCTGCCGTGTCCTCATCCCTGGGCTGGCTGTCAGGGGCATAGAGGGAGTCTACGGTAATTTCTGCAGGAGTTATGGCCCACAGCCCAGCATCTTAATTGGCTTTACTTTGGAAATAAATGCTTCACTGGACAATGACATGTCTCTGCTCTGTTTTAGAAGAAAATTTTGCTTTGTGTAGACTAATGTTTAACTTTAATAATCTTCTCATTAGTCCTGAAGACTGCACTAATTACTCAAAGTTGTGCTTCATCTTTTGTGTGTATTGTTTTCCCAGAGCCTAAGCTGGTGAACGGCTGCATCCGGGCTATTAGATAACGCCTGTCTATATTGTGAGAGGTTAAACATTCTAGAAACCGGCTTCCAGCCTTCCTGTGTCCTGGCCTGTACTCTTCCAAGGGTCTGAAAAAGAATATCCTATGAAATAAAGTGCTTTGCTTTGCAGTCAGATGCTAAGAAGGACTCCCCGGAGCCTGACTAAAGCTACCATGAAGCTTAGGGGTGTCTTAGAGATGTTGGGGACATTGAGGGCGTGCTGAGTCACTTGATAACCTAGGGTGGTGGCTTCTGTCACCCCTCTAATGAGTTGTTAGACTGGTGTGGTCACTGTGAGAGTCCTCCTAGCTAGTAAGACGACAGCAGGCTTAAGGGTCATGGAGACTGGACCCTCCCTGGTAATCATCAGCTTGCAGCCCTAGATCCTGTAATTGCAGGACACTGACTCTGGATCCAAAGAATGGCTTTGAGTCACTACCTCTGACCCTGGGTGGAGACACACATTCTAAACTTCCTACAGCCTAAGATTGCTATCTACCCAGAGGCTTTCTGATAAAGAACGAAGCCCTAAGAAGGCAATCCAAGTGGGGACTTTGAATGTAGCTCAATTGGTAGGGACCTTACCCAGCACACACAAGCCCTGGGTTTGATCTTCAGCACCGCACACAGTGGGGCTTGTTCTTGTGATCAATATGATTATATTACTTGGGATGTGGAGGCCAAAGGATCAGAAGTTGAAGGTCATTCTAGGGTACATAGTTGGTTTGAGGCCAGCCTGGGCTACATGAGACCCAGCTCAAAAACACAAAAAGAAAAAAAAAGCCTACATAAAAATACTGGTGGTACAAAGGTCACTCTGTCTAGTGTCCTTCACTGGGGCTGGAGAGATGGCTTCACTTAAGAGCCCTTGCTGTTCTTTCAGAAGACACGAGTTCCATTCGCAGTACCGGAATGTTGGCTAACAACTGTTAACTCCAGTTCCAGGGGAGCCAACCCTCTCTTCCAGCCTTCTTGAATACTACATGAACATCATGCTCAATCACATATGCAGTCAAAGCATTCATCCACATAAATAAATAAATAAATTTTTTATGTCTACCTCTGAGTGGTCCCTTTGGCCATTGTTCACGAGAGTGTTTTCTTCTGATGTCCATTGGATCACACTCTCTCTCACTCCTTGGGTGCACACCACCTCACTCTGTAATAAACGCCATCTCTTTTGTACTCTACATGTCACATTGGGATTCACTCCACAGAAATCAAAAGGCTGGAGGAGCCCATGGGAAGCCAACATGAGGTCCTGGTACCAAAGGCACTGGCACAGCCCAGGCCTGTGTCTACTGTAGGATGGAGAGGTCACCGTGGGGAGGCCTGCCATGAGAGCAGCCATGGCACTGGCTCCTGGAGAGAGAGAATGAGTAGCTCCCACTTGGTTCTTACTAGAATGGAGCTCCCGGTGGATTTCACACACGGACATTACAGCTGTGACTGTCAGGGTCAATTCCCACTGGCATCTTAGAGCTAGGAAATGCATCTGTTATCACAAGTTTTCTGAGAAAGCTGATTTTTTTTTTTTTTGTACATTGGTCAAAAGTCAAATCATTACTTGCCAACCAATAAAGGCAGAGCCATCGGGAAAGATAATTATTAAGAGCCTTAATTGCCCTGGAGTTCTACATAGAAAATTTTACATCCTGTTACATCTGAGGCAGTGAAAACTCTGAGAAACTGTGGAAGTTCTTTGGCAGAACCAGAATTGGACTTTTTATTTAAAAGATTCATTTTATTTCATGTATATGGAAATTTTGCCTGCATGTATGTAAGTAGACACCATGCATGTGCCATGTGACTTCGGAGGTCAGCAGAAGGCATCAAGTCCCCTGGAATTGGAGTTAGAGATGGATGTGAGTCACCATGTGAGTGCTGGGTATAGAGCCCAGATCCTCTGGAAGACCAGTCAGTGCTCTAACCACTGAACCATCTATCCAGCCTTAATTTGGTTTCTTTAACATTCCCTAGAAGTGGCCAAGTGCCTGGGACTAGTTCTTAAGTCAGTTATAGAAAGATTTGCTCACTTTAATCTTAGCTGGATTGTAATAAAATGAAATGTGTATGTATTTATATAAACATATTAATGTGGAATGTTAACCACAAGATGCTCAATTATTTTCAATGGCATAAACTTTATGTGCTGATGAAAGGAACCAGTTAGTATATAGAACACAAAAACATTTTCTAGGTATGATGGCATTTTATGTTTGCTGTGTGCAGAATATAGCTTAAAGGTATTAAGTTAATAACTCAAAGGGAAAAACAAGTCCAGGGCAAAGAATGTAACCCAGTTGGTAGAGTGCTTGCTTAGCATGCACAAGGCCGTGGGTTCAATACCCACCATTGCAAAATCCAGGTGTGACACACACCTGTAATCCCAGCACACAGGAGACAGAGGCATGAGCATCAGAAGCTCAGAGTCCTCCTTGGCTCCATCCTTATCAAATTCAAAGAGAGCCTGGGCTAGGTGAGAGCCTGTTCCAAACCAACAAATGAAAGAACCAGTGAACAAAACAAAAATGTTGTCCAACTATGCAGAAACGCCAGCAGCTCAAGCGTAGAGAAAGAGGTTTTTGTTGTTGTTTTACATCTTCATGTAGCCAGGGGTTTCCCTACATTATAAAGCATGGGTGTTTTCACCTCCTCAATGCCAATACCCACTGGAGTACAATGGGAATTCTTTCATGACTTGTAACTTTAACATTTTTAATTAGCATACACACAGTATTAGATATCGTTGTGGTCCTCTCAATCCAAGTATGGTATAGTAATTCTTTCCCCTCATCTCTCTCCCACCCCCAGGTACTCTAATCTCTCCTTGTTACCCTTCCTCAGTCTCTTCGATCAGAATTTGTGTGTGTGCGTTAATAACTCTTTAGGGGACAGCAAGGTGGTTCAGCAGGCAAGGGTGACCTGAGTTCAGTCCTTGGAACTCAGGTAAAGACGGAAGGCAAAAAGTGACTTCACAAGTTGTCCTCTGACCACTGCGCATGCACTATAATACACACACATACACATTGTACACACAAATATACACTTAAAATAAATAATTTAACATATAAAACTATAGAATAAATTTTTAGATTGGCATTCATAGAGTTTGATAGAATTATTTTATAGGTCCCTTACATTTTTTTTTGTTATAGATGAATACAGAGAATGAGGAACAGAAAGAGAGAGAGAGAGAGAACATATAACTTACTACAGTTGAACTTCTAATTTCTTTTTTTTTTTTTTTTGTTTTTTCAAGACAGGGTTTCTCTGCGTAGCTTTGCGCCTTTCCTGGAACTCACTTTGTAGCCCAGGCTGGCCTCAAACTCACAGAGATCTGCCTGGCTCTGCCTCCCGAGTGCTGGGATTAAAGGCGTGTGCCACCACCGCCCGGCTGAACTTCTAATTTCTTAACTTCATGATGAGGCAAAAATGATATGTATGTGGAAAAGCCATATTTCATATCTGATCTTTTTTGAGCTAGTAGTGTGTAGAACAATACTGTCCCATGATGCTGGGCAGAGACAGTGGACCAGTGGGTCCCAAGTCTGCCATGTGACCATGAAGGCAAACTGAGTACTCCATGCTGTATTGTTAAATGTTGTTAGTAAGCATGATGCTTCAGTTGATCTTGACTGATAATATTATTGCCTTAGAATGTTTTGTTGGGACACAATTCCATTAAAAGTTAAGGAATATCTATCCATTCTTGTGTGTGTGTGTGTGTGTGTGTGTGTGTGTGTGTGTGTGTGTGTGTGTGACAGACAGACGGGGGGGGGCAGAAGTGTAGAGAAGAGAAAAATCACAAAGTGGTGGTCTGCCTCGGAAGCAAAGATCACAACATGAATGGCATCCGAGACTGGCTCTGATTTTCATTTGTAGCCTAAGTCTGTTTCAGACAGAGAGGTTAGTAACACATCTTTCACAATACAGGGTGAGGAGGTTGGGAGGAGGAGTGTGCCCATAGGCTCATGTGTTTGAAGACTCAGCCCTCAGTTGGTGGTGCTTTTAGGGCAGGTTATGGAACTGTTGGGAAGCACAGTCCACTCCTGCCACTAGCTGCCGTGACTCCCTGCCATGATGGACTCTCTATCCCTCCGGAGCTGTAAGTCAAAATAACTCCTTCTTCTTTAAGTTGTGCTTGGTAAAGTAACTGATATCCTGGGTATGCCAAACCACACCTTTCTTGGTACCTGCTGGCTTCACAATGGGATGTTAGAAGAGGCAGTGACAAAACCATGTGGAAGGGACCTTCCACATTGCTTACCTTTCGGCTTGCTGTGACGACTAACAAAGGAAACTTAAGGAATGTTCCTTTTGGCTCACAGTTGGAGGCATCATCCATCACCAAGTGGTGGTGTCAGGACTGTGGGGCAGCTGGCTGCACTGCATCTGCAGCCAGGAAGTGGAGAGTGGGGCAGCTGGCTGCACTGCATCTGCAGCCAGGAAGTGGACTGTGGGGCAGCTGGCCGCACTGCATCTGCAGCCAGGAAGTGGAGAGTGGGGCAGCTGGCCGCACTGCATCTGTAGCCACGAAGTGGACTGTGGGGCAGCTGGCTGCACTGCATCTGTTGCCAGGAAGTGGACTGTGGGGCAGCTGGCTGCACTGCATCTGTAGCCAGGAAGTGGACTGTGGGGCAGCTGGCTGCACTGCATCTGTAGCCAGGAGTGGATGTGGGGCAGCTGGCTGCACTGCATCTGTAGCCACGAAGTGGACTGTGGGGCAGCTGGCTGCACTGCATCTGTAGCCAGGAAGTGGACTGTGGGGCAGCTGGCTGCACTGCATCTGTAGCCAGGAAGTGGAGAGTGGGGCAGCTGGCTGCACTGCATCTGTAGCCAGGAAGTGGAGAGTGGGGCAGCTGGCCGCACTGCATCTGTAGCCACGAAGTGGACTGTGGGGCAGCTGGCTGCACTGCATCTGTAGCCAGGAAGTGGATTGTGGGGCAGCTGGCTGCACTGCATCTGTAGCCAGGAAGTGGACTGTGGGGCAGCTGGCTGCACTGCATCTGTAGCCAGGAAGTGGAGAGTAATGAAAGTTCATACTCAGCTCTCTTCCTCCCTTATATTCCATCCAGAACTCAGGCCCACAGGATGGTATCTCCCACATTTAGGTTAATTAACCTAATTAGGCCAGTTAATCCAATCAAGAAATTTCTTCTCTGGCTTGCCCAGAGATTTGTCTCCTAGGTGACCGGAGATCCCATAAAGCTGACAATTGATACTCACCATCATGCCTTCCAATTCTGTGGCGGCAAGAAAGAGATTTGAGCCTTTGGATTTCCCATCCAAGACCATACGCTAATTCATTCACTCTTTCAATAAAATTTCCTGAGTGTCTATTACGCCGAGATAGTCTTGGAAATAGTCTGTGTTGCAATGTGTGACAAATTAGTATTAATTGTTAAATTAGCAGGAGAATCTGATTATGGATCAATATGAGCAATAAAGGGTAGCTCAGAGCTCTCCCCGAGGCCTGCTATATAACCTAATTACCTAGGAAGTCGAGTGGGAATGAACTTGTCCATCTGGGCACGTGGATACTATCATATTGCCACTATGCATCTTGGAAGATGACTAGGTGAAGATGCCCACCGGCCAAGAACAAGCCTTCAGAACAAAGGAACCTTCCTTTGGGGATACAGGCAAAAGTAGACTTGTTTAGAGACGGCTGGAGCAGGAAAAGGGCTTGACATCGTGATCAGAGGGTCATGGGTTTATGAGATTAATAAGGAGGTGAGCTTATGATTCACAAGTTCAGAGTCAGCACAACCTAAACAACCTGGTCTTAGTTCAGCAGATGTTTCCTGTGACTCATTTAAGAGGCCTCTAAAAAAGCCAAGCAGCTCGATGGAAGGCTTACAGATGTGAGTAAATGAACTGCACACGAAGCAACACAATAGCAGGGTCTGATACGGACCATGCAAGGGAAAACGCGTCACGAGCTAAGAGGAGCTCTTAAGACGTTCTCGGGGTTGTGGCCCCATAAATACTTTGCTTGTACTCATTGGAACTAAGGAAGGTGGAGATGGCTCCAAAGTTGGAGGACTTTTTTTATGCAAAAGCCAAGCTGATCAAGACATCAGGAAAGTGTGTCATAAGTGAATGCCCTGCAGTTAAAATACGATTTGAATAAAGGAAACACAGGGAGCAGTAACTAGAAACTGGCATGATAGTCTGTAGTAAAATAGACACCGACCAGTTTTTTTGTATTTATTATACTTAATAAAGTGGGTCCAAAACAAAGGGGCTTCCTGGAGGTTTAAGATCTAATGGCAGTCGTCAAGGGGTAGGAGGAGAGAACATACTCAGGCCTCCCAAGAATAGGGCACTGTTTTATTACAGACTAGACCTAATCATCCAGCTAGTTCTGTTATAGTCCAAATGCAGCTTTACTGCACTGTGGGGACAGTCCACAGGAGCTCTCGGGACATCTCTGGCACACCCTGCCCACCCCCGAGTCTCTTGTGAAGTGTGTGTATTATTGTGATTATTTATGGTTTGGCTAAGACTATCCCTGTTTTGTCCTTCCGTTTCCTACTCTAAATATTGGATGCATGTCCGAGAAGTCAAATTACCAAATACACTTACAACAGAAACAAACAGTGGGACATGGTGGAGGATTTGGGGCAGCTGTATGAGTGTGTCCCTACTACAAACGCTGTTGATATTATGAATAAATAATACGGTGCATATATTTGTACTGGTCTTTTATGTACATGTAAGTACTATGGTGATTAATAGACTATTTCAGAGCATTTCTGGGTTTATAGCTTTTACCATTATGTTTTTCACTAAACTGAATACTAAAAGTATAATTAGCATAAAGTGCAGAATCCTCAAAAATTATTGACATTAGAAAGGAATTCTCAAACCTATTGCTGGAAAAATTGAGTTGTTAAAGGTGGAACAACCTTCTTGGGTTTAAATATTTCCTATTTTTCCCCAGGGGACCATCAGTGGGAGCAACAGCAGGAATATTTTAGGATATTATAGATCATACTGCATCTGTTTCCACAGAAATTACATGCCTACATTCAATTGTGTAACCCTTAAATAGGGTAAATTATAATCCTATCAAATTGAGAATACATAATCCTTTAAAAACACATTTAAGATGTAAGCCATATGTTAAAGTGAGTGGATCAGGTGTTGAAATAACGTGTTTTACTTTCAAATACATTACCCCAGTGTTTTTAAAGTTACAGGGGATAAGTAGCAGCCCGAGTGTGGGGGGGTAAATGATCAGGCTCATCGGGCTGTTGCCGGAGGATGTTGTTTTGACAGCTGCACTCTGGCCACCAGTAACCCGCCAGAACGATAACGAGACGTGTGATGGTTAACACTAATTGTCAGCTTGGCAGGGTCTCCAGTCACACAGGAAATAGAACTCGGGCTTTCTTGTCTGTCAAGGACTTTTTAGGTTGGCTTACTTGAGGTGGGAAGGACCCAACCTAAATGTGGGCGGCACGATTCCACGGGCTGGCTTCCCAGACTGAATAAAAAGGAGAAAGTGGGCTGAGCTCCAGCGTTCATCCATCCCTGCTTCCTCACCCTCACCGAGGAAGCAATGTGACCAACTGCCTCACTCCTGCCACCACGCCTTTCCCGCTGCGATGGACTGTGCGCTCAAACTGTGCATCAGAGTAAACTCTCCTGTCCTTGGGTTGCCTTTGTCTCAGCAATTACAAAAGCAGGGGATGCCACACGGCACCTTCAATGAGGGCAGGGATTTCGCCTTCAGCCCAAGGGCTAGTGTCTGCAATCTTTGCACCCTCAGCCACCACTTCTGGTCCCTGCTTGGGAGGTAGAATGTCTAGGTCAGCTGCTTGGGGTGTCCCTAACTCCAAGGGTACAGTCATTTTTTTTCCCTCGGACCACCGAAGATTCTTTTCATCAAGTTTAATCTGTATCCCTTCTTCTTCCTCTCACCATGTCATTCATTCGTGTGTGCACGCATACATGAAAACATTGTTTCTCGTATGCCGGGAGCTGTGCTAAATGCTGCAGATGCAATGGTAAGCAAAGAGGACACAACCAAGTAAGTCCACCGTGAAGAGATGACAAACGACAGGGGCTGCCAAGGCAAGAGTAGAAGCCATGCTGATAGGTAGGATGGTGTACAACAGAGAGCCCTCAACTCAGACGGGCAGTTAGGACTGCTGACCGCAAGAAGCCTGGCTTGACGAAGAGCCAAAGTTGCTGGGGCCATGATGGCAGCTGGTGAGCTGGTGTAATTACCTAAATTCATATTGATTCAGACTAAACACATAAGATTCATTTCCTCAGGGTTACCTTTCATGGTGAGGTGCTGTTGCTCCCAGAAAGTTATGGGCTTTGAAACAAGAGCCCAAGTACCAGGTGTGGGATACCTCCCTTTGAGCAGTTGGCCAGAGAGGTCTGAGAGGCCCCTGAAAGAATACAGGCTACTGGGGCCCCAAGAAATGGCTCAGCAGTTCACGAGCGTTTGCTGATTCTTCCAGAAGACCCGAGTTCAGTTCCTGACACTCACATGAATGGCTCTCAACTGCCATTGACTCCAATTTCAGGGACCCTAATACCCTCTTCAGGCCTCCATAGTTATGTGTGACATGTGTGCGTACACACACACACACACACACACACACACACACACACACACAACACAAATAAATAAATAAGTAAAATAAAAGTCTTTTTTTAAAATGCCAGCGTCTGTCACTGCTCTTGGGTGCCCTCCAGTACTGGGTGGGAAGGCTGTGCTGCTGGAGACACCACATGCTCTGAGCAAAGGCACAGAGAAATTCAGATGGAGCACAGCTGGAAACTCCCTCCTGCCGGCTAGCTCTCTTAGTGCCGGAAGGTGCTGTGCAGGCTGCCTGCCAGGGGAGAACTCAGACTGGTCTCAACCATGTGTATCACTTACTCTGCTGGGCCGGCTAGGCCCACTGACGCAATAGGGACTTGAGTGTTCTGAGGATAACCAACTGCTTTGTGATTGGATTTGAGACCTGCTTCTCGGGAGGGAATACATACCTGATCCTGTAAACCTGGCAGGCGAGAGAGAGCATGGGCCAAGAGAGAATCATGCTTTCATTGCATTCCTAAATGGACATGTCATTAAACTGTGTTCTGATGTTTCTGTTTATAGCCCTAGACTCCTGCTGCCCTCGGCCTGGGGCAGAGAGGCTCTTTTTAGTAGAGGGTGACAGCTCTGTGCAGACTCCTGCATGTAGTGGGTAGTTGTTCTGTCTATGACCTTGAAGCGCCACCCCTTAGAGATGTAGTCGGTAACTACTCCACCTGTCTATGACCTTGAAGTACATGCCCCTGGGGCGTGGCCTCATGGACCCTTAAGACCTGAGGTGCACACAGGCAGGTCTCTTCCCTCGCTGGTAGTTTTGGAGATGGGACTAAGTCAGGTGGCTGGAACAGCATTCCAGAACCTGCGACTATTCTGTTATGTATAGTGACTTTTTCCCCTAATAAATTCCTTTACCTAGCTATATCTATGAGCCCCAGGTTCAGTGAGAAACGCTTTCTCAAAAAAAAAAAAAAAAAAAAAATTGAAGGAAAGCACCCAGTGTCCATCTCTAGCCTCCATATGTAACTGCATATCTGCACACACATGTACAAACATGTACTCACAAATAAATAAATAATATTCTCTTGGGAAAAAAAATAAATTCCTTTACCTGTTAAACAGACTCTGTGAATTTCTCCTTATACTTACATGGCCAAAAAATTGAAAGTAAGTGAGCAATGAGCCCTCAGCCTTCACACACACACACACACACACAGCCTGCAGAAGGGGGGTGAGAAGAAATGAAGAGCTGGAAGATGGGGACACGTGCAGGAACTGCTACCATGCAGATCTGACCGTGCTGGGGGAACTATGGGCACACAGCTGCTGTGGATACCTGCACTAGCCTGGACCACCTGAGGTCCCGTCTCCGCTGAGGAACTAAAGGGTATCAATGGTTCCTGGGGTGGAGGTGTGCTCTCTAACAGAATAGTCACTGGGAGACTACGTAGGAAAAAGAGGTTCATGGGAAAAGGAAAGGAGATGCCAGAGGGGAATGTGGGCAACACAATTATAACACACTGTTATATGCATGCAATTGTCAAACTATTAACATAGAAATCAGTTCCTGCCACGGAGGCCCCATTCAAGTGTCCAGCAGCTCTGTGTGGCTCCTGCATACAGGGCAGCCATGGTGAGTGCCTCACTGCGCAAGTATCCCCACAGGTCCAAATGTGCACGGGTTGTGTGGTAGGAGAGACAGATTGCAGAGGTCTAAAAAAAAAAAAAAAATCCCCCAAACAGCAAAGCATCTCAGAGATGAGAGCTTGCAGGTGGGAAAGGTCATAGAGAAATGTTCACGAATGGATTGACATCGGACTCAGGGGAGAGGGCCCCCAAAGCATAGCAGAGGGAGCCTGGAAATGGAAAGGGAGGGAAGAAGATACAATCGTTTTTTAAGACAAGGTGCCAGGTATCCAGACTAGTCTTGAATTCTGTATGTAGCCGAGGATGACCCTAATCCTTTTTTGAAACAGGTGCCAGGTAGCCATGCTAGTCTTGAATTCTATATGTAGCTGAGGATGACCCTGAACTTCTGATATCCCCGGTTCTACCTCCCAGTACTGGGATTAGAGGTACAATATTAATCCAGGTTATGGGGTGCTCAGGATTGAGTGCAGGGTTTAGTGCTCACTGGTGAAACACTCTACCAGCTGAAGCTACACTGCCAGCTAAGAATGCCAATCGTAAAAAACAAAACAAAAACCACATTTAACCAAGCAAGATGATGAGCAACTGTAAATCCAAGCCCTTGGGAGACCCCAAAGAACAATTGCTATGAATTTGAGGCCAGCCTGAGCTACCCAGTGAATTCTAGGCCAGACTGAGACCCTGTCTCAAAACAAACCCCAAAACAAACAATAACAACAACAAAAATCGAAGCAAAAGAACAAGAAAAACACATGTAAGATACCACCATGGATTAAACTAAGCAAGTCACAGATTGCAATATCATGCATTGTCTCCAATACTGGTGTGAGAAAAGCCCCAGAGGAGGGCCACAGGAGAATCGCCCGAAGAAACAAGCCAGATTCCAGGTGGAGCAGGCAGATGAAGGGCCATTCAGGCTGACCGTGGATCAATGGAATATGCAGCAAGGCTTCTGAAGGGGTGGATTACTTGCAGAGAACCAGGGGCTTGGCTGGACAGCACTGGGGTTAATCACACAGGTGGCCAAAGGAGTTTAGACTTAGGCATTATCTGCTGAAAAATAAATTGACAGTCTGGGAGTGGGTAGTGGGATCACTAGACCTGAGGTATGAGTGTTCCTTCAAGCTCACTCACCATTGCCTGAAATATTCTTGAGCCAGAAGTGGCAGCTTCATGTAGTGTTGGTCTCAACGGCTTTGGCTTCAATGCCTGTCGGCTCTCTCAGAAGCTAGGCACAGAGAGATGGAACCTACATGAGGGGTTGAGTATCTCAAAGGCTAGGCATTAATTAGTCCAGTCTCAGAGACTGTGATGTCGGCAACCCTATAAACTACAACTCCATTGTCAAATAGGCTGGAGTGGGTGGGGCCCAGGATGTGAGTTTTTCCCGCCATCCCGAGTCAATAGCATATTTCCCCCATAGGTTTCTGACGGTAAAGCAGGATATGATGTAAACACTAAGCTCAGCAATGAAAGAGCCCTGTGCACATCCTGAAGTTTTAATTGTGAAAACTTGTTAGAGCTGCAAGTTACAGCTGCTTTAAATTTAGTTCCAACAAAACACAGCAAGAACTTCTGTCACAAGATTAATAAACGCAAATTATTTGAAAGGTTATTTATTATTTCAGCTATGTGACTTTTTTTCCCACTGACAAAAGCAATCAAGAAGATTAAAGTGGAATCAGTAAAAGAGAACTGACTGCCTGAGTCCCAAGTGTCATTGAAAAAATGTCATACACTTAGTGAAGTTCCTACAATATGGGATAGTGGGTTACTCAGAGTGGCCCACCCTCCCAGATTCAGAATCTGATTGTCAGTGCTCAGAATACCAGCCATCAACCGTCAAGCCTGCTTACTTATAGATGTGGAAACTGAACATTTACAGTGACTTTAATCTCTACTGACAACATGTCACCTGAGACTTAGCCCAGAGAATGGCAATGATTCTGTAAGCTTTACAGCCTTCGTGTTACAGAACTGTAGATCTTAATGCTTTACTGTTGAATTGTATGGCCCAGTGCTGGAGGTCACTTGACAGCCACCCGGCAGATGGTCACTGGCTTCTTGACCACCTCCCTTGAGTGGATTCGGATGCTCCACAGTCTAAGGTACAGTGGCTGCTGTAGTGGGAAAGGCTTGGCATTGTGCTCCCAGCGTGGTGGGTATGAAACCTGCCCACAATGTGCTCCTCTCTAGGCTGAGACCAGCAAGGGTTTGTCCCTTTACAATTATGTTTACTCTAGCTCTCTTCCTTCCCAGCAAAGGGATCTGTAGCTGTCAGATGTCACGTGCTGGGCAAAGGTGAAGTGAGGAAGGGGGACAGAAAACAGTACGCTGGGGCTAATTACAGGAGCTTAAGGAAATAGAGTTGACTGCAGGTCGTCAAGCACGTGCTTGTCAACCTTTGGAGTCGACATGTCCTCATTAGTCCTGGAGGGTAGACCGGAGGGTTATATTTTACATAAAGTGTAATCAGTAAGTTCTGGAGCGCAAGCACTGTTCCCCAGCACGGCTGAAAGTTTAAACTGTTAAGAGAATCGGCGGTCCTGAAAACAGATCAGAATTGTTCAGTGAAGGAGACCGTCAGGAGTCAGGGCAGTAAGACCTTCCTTGTCGACTGTAAAGACTGTGATCGGAATGCCTGGAGGGAGGGATGGCTCAGCGGTTAGGGGGTGATGGCTGCCTTTGCAGAAGATGTATCCCACCTCCATTTGACACTGGTACCCACGTCCTCAGGTGGTCCACAACTACTTGTAACTCCAGCTCCAGGGTGTCCTATGTCCTCTTACAGCCACTGTGGACAACTGCACTCATATGTATGTATCCTCACACAGATAAGCATGAATATACATAATTAAAAAGCAAAATAAAGCCGGGCGGTGGTGGTGTACGCCTTTAATCCCAGCACTCGAGAGGCAGAGGCAGCAGATCTTTGTGAGTTCGAGGCCAGCCTGGTCTACAGAGCAAGTTCCAGGAAAGGTGCAAAGCTACACAGAGAAACCCTGTCTCGAAAAACCAAAAAAAAAAAAAAAAAAAAAAAAGCAAAATAAATCTTTTAAAAAAAGATTGTGGTCTGAGACACATAAGAAATGTCAAAATCTATGATGGTGTGTTGAAGTAAGATACAATAATATTCAAACACTACAGCTTCATCATTTGTTTTAATGCGATGGAGCCATTGGTGGTACATTACTATAATCCCAGGACTCGGAAAGTGGAAGCAGGAGGATTGGGAGCTTCAGGCCAACCTTGGCTACATAGGAAGCTGGAGGACAGCCTGATCTACATAGTGAAAAAATCTGCCTCAAAGTACAAATGGAATGGATAGATAGTTCTCAAAGGAAAATATATAAATAGCCGAAAAATACATGAAAAAAAAAATGTTCAACATCTTCAGCCCTCAGAGAAAATCAGAACTACATTGAGGTTCCATCTCATTCCTGTCAGAACAACTAGCACCAAGAAAACAATCACTGGTGAGGATGTATGGCTAGGAGAGGGGGAGGGGCGTGGGACGTGGAGGACCCAGCCCTCATACCTACTTGTGAGAATGTATAATGGAGCAGTCATTATGGAAATAAATACGGAGATACAACGTTTCTTAAAAGAAAATTAAACTCAGCAACTGTGGGACCCTTTTATACCACTTCTGGGTGTATCCCTGCAGGAACCTAAGTCCTGCAACAGAGATGTGTGGGCATGGTGTTTATTGCTGTGCTGTCCACAATAGCAGACATGCAACCTGCCCAGATGCCCATCAGCCGACAGATAAAGAAACACATATATACACACACGCCGTACATTCACAGTGGAGTTTTACCCGGTCGTAAAGAAAAGTGACTTGTGTCACTCACAGGAAAATGGGGGCAACTGGAGATCCCTGTGTTCCACCAAATTGTTCAGACCAGAAAGACAAACAACAGTGTGTTTTCTCTCACATTCAGAATCCAGGTTTCTACGACATGACTTGGAAGTAGAAGGGTGAGCATTATGGGGAGAAGAATGGGGCCAACCGGTGGAGAAGGGAGGATATTGGGGCAAAGATGAGCAAAATATAATGGTACTATACACACACACACATATATAATATCATGATGAAACGCATTGCTTTGCATGCTAACTATAAAAATAAATTATGAAAAGAAAAACTTTGAGTTGGGGATGTAGCTCAGTGGTAGACAGAATATTTGCTTAACGTGCCCAAGGCTGTGGGTTTTATTCCCAGCACCACAAAACAAAGTGACAACAATAATAACATTGTTAATTCCTATTTAATGCCACTCTTTTTTTTCCCCTTGGCTTTTCAAGACAGGCTTTCTCTGTGTAGCCCTGGCTGCCCTGGAACTATCTCTGTAGACCAGGCTGGCCTGGAACTCACAGAGATCCGCCTGTGCTGGGATTATAGGCAAGCACCACTACCACCTGGCTTAACTTCACTCTTAAGAAATAATATCTTTTTCCACCTCTTCAAATACTAAAATTGCAGGAGGCCACTGATAGAGAAAGATATTCTTAGCTAATATCTGAATGTTATTTGGGAAAACCAGGAGTATCTTATTGTCAATAGTTAGTATACTATAAAATATTAATTTACTTTGATTTTTAATTCTAATCCTAGAAGGGCTTCTTTTCTTTGTTTCCAGAAAACCTAATATATGTGTGGCACTTATTTAAATACCCACTAATGTACTTGTTCCCATGGATTCAAAGTGTAAAATTACTTATTTTTCTAGACAGAGAAGCAGATGAATACACATATTTATCTGACAAATTTAGACTCACTAAAGCTTTACTGATAGTGATGTTTCTTCAGAGACTGATTTACCAACAGACAGAAGTATTTTTAAAACATAGTCTCGGAAATCAGAGACAAATGGATTTGAAATGGAGTTTTGTTTCTTACAAATTGCTTTGCGTCTGGTGGGATTTTCAAATTCTGACTCTAATGAGATTTGGCTCCATGTAAATTCTCTGTTAAAAGGCCTGGGCCGGTGTAGTCCTGTAGACATTTATTCCCCCACACATGACACGCCATTTTGGCTGATGAGAGGTGGAGAAAAACAGATCCTATTCATTAGACTGCCCATGGGAAGAGAGGTCTATGAAAACAGCTTTTTGAAACGTTTGCTTGTTTGCTGGGATGATAGCAATGTTGAACTTAAGAAGTGTGTGTTTGTGTATGTTAAAATTAAATCGGGTAATTAGTTTACTTTAGACAATGACCGCTCAATTTACTTCGAACCCACTACAAGCCAGGCATCTTGCCAAGTGTTGCAGAGGATATACAGTTGATGAAGTTCCCTTTCCACACTGAGGCTGTTGAAGCCCATAGTCAAGAAGCATGGCTCTGCATGTTTACAAGAACATATGAAGTAATACTGTGACATATTACACCATAACACAGAAGACTAAAACCAAAGTTTTTAGTGAGTGATGACTTTGAAACTGTGTGCAAATTTTCTGTAAGAAACCTTACGGAAAATTATGAAAATTTACTTTTAAAGAAGAAGCTGGAAGCTCAGGGGTTAAGAGCACATACTGGTCTTGCAGAGGATCTGTGTTCTGTTCCCAGCACAGAGGATGACTAGCTCACCACCTCCCGTAACTGCAGCACCAGTGAGGCCTGATGTCCTCTTCTGGACTCTGAGGGGACCAGCACTCATGTGCACATACCAAGATACAAATACATATATGTGCACTCGCATGTGTGCGCGCGCGAACACACACACACACACACACACACACACACACACACCACCATACACACAAATAAAGATAATAAATCTTCTAGAGTTATAAAAACACGAGATAAAATTGACTAATTCCTCCAAAAACCTCTTATTTTACACTTCTGATGGAACAAGGCCATGCTGTTTCTCTTTCTTGCTTTAGGGGCACCTTGCCTTTGACAAAAATCTTTCCTGAGCCCGACAGAGGCAGGTGCAGGTGTAAGCTCAAAGCCGGCCTGGTCCACACAGTGAGTTCCAGGCCAACTAGAGACACACAGTGAGACTGTTTTTTGTTGTTTTGTTGTTTAGTTTTTTCTAAATTTGTTTTTAGGGAATTGCACGGAAAAGATCATTTTCAGATGACTGAAGGAGATAAGGACTTTCTGGGGGACTTTTGAGGCCTCAGAATCTGCAGGTGAAACAACAGAGAGCAGCGAACAGTGCTCTGCTTGGAGGAGCAGGTGGCACCGAGCTGGCAGAGGGTGGAAGATACAACCAGGAGGGAGCAGAGTCAGGCTACCCGGGGCCATCAAAACACAGAGGAGGGCTTGCTGCTTGTTATATGTTTATTTGTGAATAATTTCAGACTCACAAAAAAGTAGCAAGAATAGCTAGTGTAAGGCTCACCCTTCACCCAGAAAGACTTTTTGTTGATAATTTGTCTTACGGCTTTTTCTTTGGATCACTACAGATAGATAGATAGATAGATAGATAGATAGATAGATAGATAGACAGATAGATAGATGTGTATATTACATATGTATAGATACATATATAACATTTTTCTGTACCATTTGAAAGTAAATTGAATACATGGTCATAACCCTCTTTTCCTATAACTGGATTATTCTCCCTATAACTTTGTTATCTATTCTGAAACGTATGTGCCAATTCTATCTTGTAAGGCTAATGCCTTTCACAGCAGCCTAGTGGCTTGCTGCTCTTAGTCGTCTTACTCATCTATGGCTGAGATGTACAGCATTCCTACAGCGTTGCCATGACTTCCACAACAAGGGCTACAGACGTAGTTTTAAACTTTATCTCTTCAACTTACGTGGATGTGTGTGCTTGTGTGAGTTTATGTGCACCATGTGTGTGCAGGTGCCCACAGGGGCCATGAGGTGTTAGATACACTAAAGCTGGAGTTACAAGCACCTTTGGGCTGCCTACTGTGGGTGCTAAGAACCGAACACGGATCCTCTGCAAGAGCAGCAAGTGCTCTTAACCATTGAGCCATCTCTCCAGTCCCAACACTGACTTCTTAAAATAATACATTCCACTCATTTTTCTATTTATTAAAAAAGCAGTTCTTAGCTTAGAGGCTTTGTAAAGGGGATAATGTACTCAGATATGCAGTTCACGGGAAAAAAATCACCCTAGAGGTAAGCAGTTATTGATCAAGGCATGAGCTAGGAGTCCATTGTTGGGCATTGTTCCCTTGTAGAAAGGTGGGAAGTTGAGGCAGGAATGGAGGGAAAGGGTGTGGGTCCTGGGTAAGGCTACTTTCCAAAGGAAGGGAGGATGCCTCAATGCCAGTGCCTGTGAGGCTGGTAGAGAAGTGTGGATTTCACAGGATGGTGTAAAGACAGCTTGCTTGGTCTCCTGGAGGGGGAAGGATAAAATGTGTGGCAGAGACCACAGTAAAGGCAAACAAACCCCAGTGTGGGAAATTAGCGAGAAGGAAGACTCAAATATTGGGCTTTAGTTTGGTTCATGAATGGCCCCCCAAAGGCACGTGTACTAAAGGAGAGTCTTTAGGAGATCTAGAGGGGTCTAGTGTAGGGTCTCGTCTAGTCTATAGGGTGGTTACTAGTGTTCACCATGTGAATCTACAGTGTGGTCTTCAGATCACTTTAGGGAGAGCAGAACCTTGACGAGGAGGTGGGGCCCCAGCCACGTCCTTCTCCTCTTTCTGCTCCCTCACTTTGAGGGAAGGGGCAGGCTCTGCCATCCTTCTTGCTGAGGGCTGTAGCTTCACCTCAGTGTTAAAACATTGAAGCCACTTGATACGACTAGAGTGTGAGCTAGGATAAACTTGTTCTGTTAGAAGGTGATGGTCTTATGTGTTTTATATGATAATGGAAACTGACACATTAGCCATGGACTGATAATCAAGGGAATTTTCTGTCCTTGGTATCCATGAAAGCCACGTGAATGCAGGAAGTTTGGCCTTGAGTTCTAGTAAAGCAGAGGATTGGAATGTATCTAGGCATAGAGCCAGGATCAGTGATGGTCTTGCCTCTCCCCACTCCACTACCTCCCCCACTCCAAAAAAAAAAAAAAAAAAAAAAACTAGGATTCTGGGAAATGATAAAGAATCTTTGGATAGGTCATGGCAGTGCTTATATATGTTTGAGTTTGAATTTACACTGACTGAACAGTTCAGGAATATTTTCTCTGAAAATAAACACCCAAAGAAGGCGATAATGACCCACATTGGTCTGATAAGAGTGGATGAAAAACTGCTTTGGAAAGATGTAGCCTCATCATGTTCCATATAAGATTCCCACAGATTGAAACATGCTGGCATGAGCTCAACCAAAAACTATAAAAACATGGAAAAGAAAAATCAGTTCTAAGTAGATACCTGAAAAGACCAAACAAACAAAAACCAAACAACACCACCAAAAAACCCCAGCCAATTCCAGCTGTAGAAATGCCGCCTTCAGACTAGCTCCGCAGACAGAGGGGCTTGCGGCCAAGCCTGTCGACCTGAACTTGAAGCTTAAGACCCACCCGTGTGGCAAACCTGGTAGCCATGGGAATCATCCTGTGCCCTCCCTATGGGCTTCAACTCACGCAAGGTGTAGGAAATTTGGATTTAAACAAGCCTAAAGACTAACATAGCACTGAACTATATAAAGCAAAAACGGACAAAGTTGAGGGGCAGGTGGGAGAGCAGGAGGTGTGCCATCAGAGTGGCACACAATTTGAAACATGAATATTTGTGTCGGGACCTGCCTCATTAGTGCTAGACCATCTTTTTTAGTGAACCTAAAGTGGTGGAAGTCATGGAGAGTAAACCACAGATTGGGGTTACAGGGTCAGCGCTGTGCTGTGCCCGCAAACCTTCCAGTGACCAGTGTTGAAGGCACTGGCATAAATATGGAATAGCCCTGGAAGGAGAGCTTACATAGGGAATCAGAGAACAGAGAAACAAATGAGAGACCATTGGGGCTCCCCCGTTTGGAAGCCAAAGCAGAAGAGAGGTCTCCAAAGAAGCCAGAGAAGCTGGAGTCGTCGTGGCAACTTCAGCCTCTCCCTGGCACAAAACTGAGTATCCTACGATATTCAAATGTTTTCATTCCTTGAATTTTGTTTGTGTGGGAGCATGTGTGTGTGTGCAGTGTGTTCATGTGTGTAAGCAAGTGTTTGTGTCCATGTGCACATGTGGAGGCCAGAAGGTGCCTGGTGGCCTGCTCTGTCACTCTTTGCTTTGTTCCTTGAGACCTGCCCTTTCACTGGACCTGGAGCTAGACTGGCAGCCCGCACACCCCCGCAATCTCCACAGTGCCAGGGTTACAAGCTCATGGGAAGCCATACCTGCATGCTGGGGATTCGAACTTGGATCCTCATGCTTACACAGCAAGTACTCTTACCCAACATATCATCTCCTTAGCCTCAGAGATTTCTTTTTTAAAATACTGTATGTACTTTTTTTCTTTTTTGAGGTGGGTCTCATGCATACTTGGTGGATCTTAGTCTTCCTTTCAAGTGTTGGAATTATAAGCATGTGTTACCATGCTTGGTTTAGGGGGTGCTGAAAGCAAATCCAAGGCTTTGTGCAGACCAAGCAAACACTCCACCAACTGTACACCCTAGGGCTCTACTTCATGCTGTATAAATACCATCATATACTAATCTTGTCTCTCTTGATTCTTTGAAATCCCATGTTGATTTTTATCCCACAGAGGGTCCTGCTGCTGACTGGATTATTAAAGTCTAATAGTATGAAAACCTGCCATGATATCTCTTTGAAGTGCTGATGATCTATGTAGATATTTTTCATTCTCCCTATCTCACTGATTCCCGTCCCCGAGGCCACCACTGTTCTTGGTGGTTTTTTGTTTTGTTTTGTTTTGATTGTTCTATGCTTATGTACACCCACAGTCTTGGATACTTTTCCTGATGCTGTGATTAAAAAAAAAAAACATCCTGACACAAACAACTTAGGGAGGCGGGGTTTACTTTGGCTTGCAGGTCAGGTGTCCAGTCCATCGTGGCCGGGAGGTCCTGGCAGCATGAGCCGGAAGCAGCTGGTCACATTGCATCTGCAGTTGGGATGCAAAGAACAATAAATGCGGATATGGCTTCCTCCTTTTTGTGTAGTCCCGGACACCAGCCCATGGAATGGTCTGCTCACAATATTGTTGGGTCTGACCCCCTCAATTAACCCAATTAGATAATCTCCCACAGGTGTGTTCACAGGCTCATCTCCTAGGGAATTTTAGAACCTGTCAGGTTGACAATATGAACTATTGCACCTGAATTCTTATTTTCCTTTCTTGTAAGTGGTGATTTATGCTTTAACTAATCATTGAAACTTGCTTTCCCACAGATTATAATATTAAGATTTATCTATACTGTTGCATTTAGCTGTTAGTATATTTTTACTGCTTTATTGTATTCCATATATGTTAATGTTAAACCTTGCTTTTCAGCCAGGCAGTGGTGGCTCATGCCTTTAATCCCAGCACTCAGGAATGAGAGCCAGGTGGATCTCTGTGAGTTCGAGGCCAGCATGGTCTACAGAGCGAGATTCAGGAAAGGCGCAAAGCTACATAGAGAAACCCTGTCTCGAAAAACCAAAAAACCAAAAAAAAAAAAAAAAAAAAAAAAAAACCAACCTTGCTTTTCTACCAATTGTTATTTGTTATTAAGGCTGTCTCTAAATGGTTGACCCTCATTTGAACTACTATGTTATTACCACAAAAGTAGACCAAGAGGCCCTCCATTGCCGCTAGTGCATGGGCACTGACTTATGTCGATTTCCAACATTTTCTGTTAGGCAAAACATATAGACAAGTTGACACTGAGTGAATTTTCTGATTGTGGAAATTGAAGTATATTTTTTAACCTTAAAATTATTATTTTAATCCCCACACTTGGGAGGCAGAGATAAATGGATCTCTGTGAGTTCCAGGACAGCCCCAACTACACAGTGAGTTACAGATCAGCCAGGACTCCATGGTAAGTTCCTATCTCAAAATATATGCTATTATTGTGTGTATGGTGAGGGTCACTCATGTGAAGATTAGACACAACTTTTAGGAGTTGGCTCCCTCGCCTTGTTTCTGGGGCAGAATCATGTTTCTGCCATGCTGTGTACTCCAAGGTAGGTGGCCCATCAGCTTCCAGCCACTCCCCTGTCTCCACCTCCCATCTTACTGCACCCGTGCTGGGAGTGCACGCACACACCATAGCATCTGGCTTTTCTAAGGGAGGTCTGATGATCAAATGCAGGTCACCGGGCTTGCGAGTGCTTTTACCCACAGGGTTAGCTCTCACGGACCCAGAAAACAACGTCTAAGTCAACCTCTGTCCCTCTGGACAGATACCATCCTTGAAGTCTTGTAAGTGTGGCTCTAGATAAGAGATACTGAGCAAATGTTTGCTTACAGGGCGAGCTTATGCCAGTATTGGTGACATATTTTCCCCTGATCCAGTTTCATGTCAGTGTCATTTTCAAGAGACAGAAGGAACGCTGAGGTGAGGGGTAGAGGGAAGGAGATGAGGTGATAGACTAGCCAACACACGGGGACTGCTCAGCTGCCAGCCAGGGAATTCCTCCCCAAGTCTTTGGAGGGTCCTCAACGCCTTCCTAGAGGCCCTCCTTGCAGTAAGAGGGTGAAAGATCTCAACAGAACGAAGGATTCTGCTGGGCGGTGGCATCGCACACCTTTAATCCCAGTGCTCAGGAGGCAGAGGCAGGCAGATCTCTGTGAGTTAGAGGCCAGCCTGGTCTAGATAGCTAGTTCCGGAATACCCAAGGCTACACGAAGAAACCCTGTCTCAAAACAAAACAGAACAACAACAACAAAAAGAACTAACCAAGGGAAAATGTTCCATCAGATTTAAATCAGTTGAGAGTCAGCCAAGAAGTTTCTCACACTCAAGAGGTTCTGAGCCTGAGAGTGTCTTTGTGAACCATAAGAAGGATGCTTTCTCTGCTGGAGAATCTCTTGTGTGTGTGTGTGTGCATGGACCTGTGTGTGTATGTGTGTGCATGAGCCTGTGTGTGTCTGTGTTTATGTGTGTACAAGGGCCTATATGAGTGTGCATGAGCCTGTGTATGTCTGTGTTTATGTGAGTACAAGGGCCTATATGTGTGTGCATGGGCCTGTGTATGTCTCTGTGTGTGTGTGTGTGTGTGTGTGTGTGTGTGTGTACATGGGGAAACCCTACACTGGCCACAGTAATGCTGTATGACAGACCTCAGGGCTGGCTCTGTGATTCTAATGTTTAGTCATTGATGTTGCACTCCCTTTTATTCCAGGGATGTGGGCTTTTTAAAGAATTAAACAGAGTCCTCATGCCGTGCTTTAGGACTGATCATGGTACTGCACTGTAACACATGTTCCACGCCAGCATAGGAAACACATACAAAAAGTATTGTTTCTGAATTTTGCCATATATGCTTCACAGAAACACGTAAATCTAGAGAGAAACAGCAGGTGCTTCCTCCTTGCTTGGGAAGAACTTTAAGGCATAGCGAGGAGCCTCAGCTCTGTCCCCTCACCAGATCAAACAAAGATGCAGCTCCCAATTTGCTGACCCCAAAAAGTGCTGGCTCTAGTTGTGTCCAATTAAGGGCTGCACTTACAGGTACATTCCTGTGGAGTTAATGCAACTCAAAAATCCTTCATGTAACCCCTATTTAGCATTTATCTAAACATAATATGAATATTTAAGGTTTTTAGACTCAAACCTATAAAATATAATGGTCATTTCCTGTTTACTCAGCTCCAGCTTCTCCTAGTAAAATATTAAAATTTGACAGTAAATACACAGATGGTAGAAAGCAAGTCTATGCACTGACCAAGCATTGTGGTCTCACTGTAGATTATCACAGTAATTTTTCTGTAAATAAAGGGAACTCCTGTCTTATGAAGAGCTGCATTGATTACAACTTGAAGTTGCTTTTCATGCACCTTCTTCCTGAGCCAAGGAGAGAGCAAAGAAAACGTGTGCCGTAGGAAAGGTGCTCTTCCCTTGTCTTTCTCTCCTTGGGAATAGCTTTCTGAAAGGTGAAGTGTGCACAACACGAGAGCTGGGGGACAAGTCAGTGCCACGGCCATCAGGATGCCAAAAACAGCAGCAGCTGTGGCTTTAAAAACATAAAGCAAATTCCAATGCAATGAGCAACTTTGCTGATCATAATAAAACTAGACAAGATGTAATATTAATAACCATATGAGTATATGAGGGAAATACTATGTTGGTTCCTTTTCAGACAAAACAGAAATGCAAATTGATGATATAAGCAGATGAACATCACGTACGGGTTGGCCAGATGCCAGGCAGGTAAAGGTACTTGTCATTAAACCTGAGTTCAGTCCCTAAGAACAATATGATAGAAGGAGAAAACTGTGTCCTGCAAGTGGTCCTGTAACCTCCACACACTCTGCTATGGCTACACACACACACACTAACTAACTAACTAACTAACTAACTAATGTTAAAAAGAATCCAAGTAGTGATACGTGTAGACCTCCCACTCCCAATGCAGCCAAGAGCTTTCTAGGATCCGTGTGAAGAGCTACAGGTATCATTTGCCCATTGCTTTTATCAGTGGTGGCCACTGGCGGGACGAATGGGCACACAGGAGTAACAAGTTACTCTGCTGAGCAGACACTTGCAGAATCCATTTTCTAGGGTGTGTTGAATTCCCAGGACTTCCTGGTTGCTTTGCACTTCCTCGTGAGCTTCCGTCTCTTTCCTCCTTGGCACCACCCCTCCCCCAGACATTGTCCAAAGGGTTGCTGTCAGTCAAAGTGTGCACACAAGCCAGCAACTTCCTGCTGGAAGGCAAAGCATTGCTGCCCATGGCTCAAAGTTAGGAGCAACATTCTTTTCTCATCTTCTTCTACACCTAGAAAGCGAGCTTTTACTGTAGACCCTAGTTAGCATAACCAACCACAGAGAATATAAAGACAAACGGAATGGTTATAAATACTAAGGAATTCAAAGTTACAGGAGGCAATCATAGTACTATGAGTGAGAACTCAAACACTTTCAAATGTTATTTTAAAATAAATAAACATATTGAATGTGTTAAAATAACTGTCAGCAATATGGAATTCAGTTTCATCAAAGCAAAACCGGTTGTCCTGTGATATACAGCATAGGTTCACATTGCAGATGGGATTGCCTGGTAATACAGAAAGAGCTCAGCAAACCTAGAAAGGAATTTCCTGTCTGCCACTGATTGGTTAGTGTCTTTGGTCACGCACCCTCCTGTGTGCTTCAGTACTTTCCCACAAGGGGACGATGCCACCTAACTGTGTGGGCCATTGGTAAGGGCACAGCTCTGGTACAAAGTGTCTACAGCGGAGCCCAGCACACAGGAGCTTGATGGGAAATTGCTTCTGTCACCTTCCATCCGAGCACGTGACTTTGCCACCAAAGCCTTCTGTGACGGACACAGGATCCCTTTAACACTGTGGATAGTGAAGAAACAGCTGGGATGTAGGTAATGGAGAAGGTCTGCCCAGTACTCGAGAAGTCCTGGGTACATTATACCATAGAAACCTCTCATGGTGGTGCGCACCTGTAATCTTAGCCATTGAGAGGTGGAGGCAGGAGAGTGAGAAGTTCAAGGTCATCCTTAGCTATAAAGTTTGAGGCCAGTCTGACCTAATTGAGAACTTGTTTGTTTTTTAAGTAAAGAAAATAATAAAATGGCTGAAATCCAGAGGCTGCTTTTGAACCAACATGCTCAAAAGTCTTTTCTTCATTTTTAGGTAGGGCAATGTTTAGTGAGAACATCCAGGTTCTGGTGCAGGAGCCTGACCGGAACTCAGTGTTTAGCAGCATCCTGGCTCTGCTTTTACCAGCTGCCCCAGGCTCAGTAGCCGAGGAAAACTCACCATAAGGAATTGACAGAGAAGCAGAGCAAATGCTTCTCGAACTATATACCACTGGGTAGGCTCCAAACCTCACAGTCCAATACACCCGTCCGTCAAGTGGAAGAAAGTTCAAGAAGTTTTGAGGCTAGCAGTGTGGCTAGAGGGTGAAAGTTTGATGATCTGAGTTCATTACCTGGAGCCCACATTGTGGAAAGAGAAGTGACTCCTACAAGTTACCCTCTGATCTCCACACGTACCCCATGCTCACACACACACACACATACACACACACACACACACACACACACACACACACCACAAATAAAATGTATTGGAAAAGAAAGAAGTTTGAAAAATGAGCAATTTACATGGGAGCAAAACACCAGAAAAAGATGTGTGCCCCTCTGCTAAAAATAACTTTTCAGACTTTGTCCAGAATCAGGCCGGCGGTGTCTGCCACTCCCAGCTTTTCTCGAGTTCTGGAAACAGCAGCTTTCTTTCTTAATGGTTTTAGAAGTGTCAGTATCTCAGGCCTTCCTTCTTCCCCTGGATTGCAACCCTTTCTCATCTAGTGCCTTATTTCCCAATTCCCCACCTACTTCCTACTGACAGTTTGCCTAGCATTTGCTTCTCCATCCTTCCTGTGTGGCCACGTGGCTGGTAGCCGCTTGCCAGCGTGGACGGGCCAGGATGGCAGGCAAGCGGTCACGTGACCTGGTCCCAGCAGCTTTGAAGCTGCCACGCCTGAGGTTTCCATGACGCACCCGCTGCCGTCACACTGGCTCCCTTGTAAATAGTCAAATCTTTTCCGAAAGTGATTTTACCAAAGGACGGTTTAAGTCCCCAAAGAATGACAGATGACCTGTTATCTAGGAAGCGTAAAACAGGTATAGATAAGCCAGCCCCTCGCCCACACCCCACGTCCTGGCCTCCTCCACTGAATATTGCCGTGGAGACAAAAGGGCGGGATCTTTAGAGATCGCCCTGGCTTGATTAGCATGCCGATCTGGGAGGCAGGCTTCTAGGTTCTCACCCAACTTTTTGGCTGCTATTCAAAGGATTTAACAGTGCTCTTTGTCCATAGCGTAGTGTACAAAGCCCATCTAAAAATAGAACATTTCCAGGGTCCGGGTCGGGTGAGTGGATTGAGTGGCAATGGCTGTATTGTACAAGGCAGATTACAGGCAAGTTACTCCGCGGTACTTTATATGCAGAGCTGTTCACACGCCTCGTCTGGTTTGGTTAAATAATGCAAACACATTTACCAGTGTACGTGGTTGTTTGTTTGTGCTCTGGAGAGCTTGTGTGTGTTTATGATGGAGAGATCTACAAGTTCTGTTCTGTGACAATCAAACAAAGCTGTCCCTGGTGAGGCCAGCAGCGGAGTTAAACAGTGTGGCCCACACTCCTGAGAACCGCTGATGTGACATAGAGTGGTTGTTAAGGACAGGTTCCTGCTGCGCTGGCTATGCTAAAAGATTTTTGCTGGAGGTGGGAATCAAAAAGAGGCTCTGACAACCGGTGGGGCCCCGGGGTCTGGATGGAGCCTGTGTGAACCTCGTATGGGAAAGTTGGCCTGGCCAGGGAGTTTCTCATCCTGAAACAGACTGCTTGCTCTTCCCTTCTCTCGCTCCTTAGACTGGGTGGGCTCACCCCACCCCCACACTGAGGTGACTGTCCGTGGAGACCTTGGAAGCAGGGATCACGGAGACTCACAAGAAACCAACAGATGGAGGTGCTCAGAGGGATGTGAAATCAGAGCGTTATTTTCTGAAACGAAGATGCCGGCCGGGGAAAGGGTGTTTGGAAAGCCCAAGCTGCCCATCCTACCATAACTGAAAGGTGTTTCTGTATCATGGGGAGAGAGGAATTTTTGCATGCCTTTACATAAATAACCTTTAATTCGGTTTGGAGAGTCGCCCTCAGAAAAGACCTCAGTCATTCTGGCAAGTGGATTTCCTTCTAGGATACAGAAGCCCAGAGCAGGGACAGTTATTGGAGGAGTTGGGCCAGGAAATACGATAGAGAAGTTTTAAAAAACCCAGCCTGTCGTTTTGGCAAACTCTTCCCCTGCCCAGATTTTATGGCTTTAAATTGATACGTGTTGGGTGAATTGGGTCTGACAGTCTCCCGGCTGTACATATTGATACCCTCTCTCCCTTGCTTATGTGGGGTGACTTTGAGAGAGTTATGCAAAGTTTTTGCCCAACCCCGAATGCACATCCTCATCTATATGACAGGGAGAGCAGCCAAACAAGGCCTTTGGTGCTTGGTAAGAGTCACCATAATCACAATGGGACCCTGTCTGCCTTCTGTTTGCTCTCTCTCAAAACAGATGTTTTAATGGTTAGCATCTATTGTCATCTGGAGAGGACATAGGGGACACACCTCTGGGCACACCTGTGAGGGATTATCTAGGTTAGGTTAACTGAAGTGAGAAGACCCACCTTAACAATGGAGGCACCGTTCAACGGGCTGAGGTCCTGCCTTAATTAAAAAGAAGAAGTTGTGACTGGCATCCGTCCCTCTCTGCTTCCTAACTGCTGACACAGTGACTAGTCAGTCTCCTCTTCAGCCACTGATCCCCCCCTCACGATGGAGTTTGTCCTGGCCAACTGCAAGCCAGAATAAGAAGTCTTTCCTTCTTCAAAGTGCTTCTCGTCGGGCATTTGTCATGGCAACAAGAAAGAAGTTCACACAGGTACCATCTCACACGCTGAATCCTGTGCAAATGCCTAACTCCTTCTAAATATTTCATTTATTATTATGGTATGTAAATGCGGGTATATGTGTGCCGTGCAACGGCACATGTGTGGAGATCAGAGGACAATTTTCAGAAGTCAGTTATTTCCTTCTGCTGTGGATTCTGGGGATTGCACTCAGGTCTATGGTCATACAGAGAAGTACTCTATCTACTGAGCGATCTCTCCGGCCCTTTGCTTCCTTTGACGTACCACCACTGTCATTGTTATTGTTATCCTTTGACGTACCACCACTGTCAGTCATTGTTATTGTTATCCTGGCTGTGGAGGAATGGATAAAAAAGCATTAAGTCAGTCAGTCCTTTCTTTATCACCAGCTCTACCGTAATGAGGGTTGATTTCTATTTGGAACTGACTTGAAAGATAGCACAAACCATTACCTTGGTCATTATGGAATTTCCTCAGTCTGACTTTTATTTTTCATGAAAAAGGAATTACGACTTTCCTTCAATAAGGCAGATTTTGGTTTACTTCCCTAAAAAGCCAGGAGAACAATGGAAATTTCATCTCTTGTCTGAGATGGAACATTCAAACCAATGAGAGAACACAATCAAGCCAGGTCTGAGCAGGGTGAGTTCAGAAGGAACCGTGTATAGTTAGGCTGTGTGAATAGCCAAGTGGCTTCCTGAAGTGATAGGCACAGCACAGACACACCCACCATGTTTGCAAAGTTAGGAAGGCTCACGGAAAAGTGCTGCAGGAGGAGAATCAGACCATACAGCAAAGCACAAGGCGACTCTTCCCAAGATTTGCTTCCAGCACTGGCTTCTAAATCTACTCTGCAAAGAAGGAGCGTTGTTACTATGACTTACACCACATTTCACCTAGAGTTCACCAAATCCCTGCGTCAGATCATTTCTCTGGCAAAACACTTGAGGAAAAGCCCCTTAAGGAAGGTAGGGTTTGTGGTGGCTCCCGGTTGGAGGATGCAGTTCATCATTGCAGAGAAATCACAGCCGTTAGAGCACAAAGTAGCTCAACGCATTGCAGAAAGATGAATGCTGGGCTGGCAAGATGACCCAGACAGTAAAGATGCTTGCTGCCATCCCTAAGAGCCTGAGTTGAATCTCTAGGATCCACGAAGTAGGAGGCAACCGACTCCTGCAAGTTGTCCTATGACCTCCATACATGGGCCTTCTCCAAAGAAGGAGCGTTGGCACACATGTGTTGACACACTCACATGTACACGAGTACATGAGCACACACACACACACACACACACACACACACACACACCAAATAAAATTTGAGAAATGAATGCTAGTGCTCATCTTGCTTATTTTTTTCCTTTTTATTCAGTGTGGGATCCCAGTCTCCTCGCGGAACCTCTCCAGAAACACTTCCATAGACACCAGAGGTTTGTCTGTAGGTGACTGAAAAATCAGTCAAGTTCATCATGAAGAGTAACCATTAAGGTCTCTATAAACAAAATCTCAACCAAATATATAAATATTTTGGAACAGATCTACTTATAAAACTTTCACATCAATACACTTAAAAATCCTATTGAGCCAGGGTGCAGTGGCTCACGCCTTTAATCTCAGCAGTCGGGAGGCAGAGGCAGGCAGAGCTGATTTTGAGGCCAGCCTGGTCTACAGAGTGAGTTTCAGGACAGCCAGGGCTAGACAGAGAAACCTTGTCTCAAAAAAATGTATTAAAAAGGCAATAAATTTTGAAAATTGTCCTAATTCCATTTTTACTATCCAAATAATAATAATTGTTTGCTTTTTCCTCATGTGGGAAATATAAACAAAATGAATCATCTTTTCTATCATAAGATTAAATAAGATAAAACTGCATTTTAAAAACTGTAAAAAAGCCACTTGGCAGAAATTCAAATTCCCTCAGGGTCAGAACTTCTTAAAATAAGAATGTATGCTCAAGGTCACGTCTTTTTCTCAAAAGTTGTATTCTGCTTTTTGGCTCAGCCATTTTGAGCCAGCCAACTGAGAAAACGTATGAGGCTAAGCTGTGGCCACTCAGAGTAAGACACGGGAGCCCTTTGCACACAAATGGTGGACCTTGGGGAGACAGGAAATGGAGACAGACATCCATCCAAAAGCTCAAGAGAAGGCCGGGCGGTGGTGGCGCACGCCTTTAATCCCAGCACTCGGGAGGCAGAGCCAGGCGGATCTTTATGAGTTCAAGGCCAGTCTGGGCTACCAAGTGAGTTCCAGGAAAGGCGCAAAGCTACACAAAGAAACCCTGTTTTGAAAAATCAAAAATAAATAGATAAATAATAAAAGCTCAAGAGAGCAGCCACCTCAGACACCAACCTTGTTGACGTATTAAACAATTTTTGACTCTGTGTATGGGTGCACGTGTTTATGTTGTGTATATGTTCATGTGGGAGGGTGCACACATATGTGGAGGTCAGAGATTGATGCCATGTGTCTTCCTCAATATTTCTCCACCTTCTTTTTTGAGAGCTTCATATATGAGCACTATATCTACAACAGTCTAGCTCTTCCTCCTCCAACTCTTCCTGTGTGCTCTCTCTCCCAAATTCAGATCCCTTCTGCAATTGTTATCAGTGTGTGTGTGTGTGTGTGTGTGTGTGTGTGTGTGTGTGTGTGTGTAGTATGTATTCACACCCTACCAAGTCCATTTACTATTGTTCATATGTACATGTGTCCAGCTTGAGATTGGACCATCTATCTAGGAGCTCATCCTTGGAAGAGACTGATTCTCCTCTTAGCAGCCACTGGCCGCCTGTAGCTCTTCATCTAGGGCTGGGAATTTGAAATACAGGGTCTCTCATTGAACCTAGAGCTCACTCTTTAACTAAACTGGCCGGTAAGTAAACTCTGGGATCTACCTGTCTCTGTTTCCCTTATGCTCTGGTTACAGACATGCACAAACCACACCTGAGTTTTTAATGTGGGTGCTGAGGTTCCGAACCCAGGTCCTCAAAGTTGCCTGGCAGACACTTTACCAATGAGCTGTCTCTTCAGACCCCAGGCTTTCTTTGCATCTTTATCTTAGATGTCTAGCCTCCAGCATTATGAGACAATAAATTTCAGCTGTTGAAGTCACGTGGCACTTGGCTGTGGCAGCCCTTGCCAATGAACATGGTGGCCTTGACCATGATGTAGGGTTTGAGTAGGTAAAACGAACATGTCTATGTGTGTGTTGAATTTCTGTCTCCTGTCAGTAAATACATAGTTTTACCTGCATGTCATTTTCCTTTTCTGTGTCGTTTTTCAGATAGTCAGGTGTCAAGAACTGGGAAGTGTTGGAAAGAAGGGAAATGAAGGAGTTGAGGACAGGAGAAGAGGAAGCAGAGAGGAGGCTGGGACTGAGCCACGGAAGCAGCAGCAGCAGAGACACAGCAAAGCAGCCCGCACGGGAGCAGGAGCTGTTTGAAACTGAGATGGCATGAAGAATAAGAACTACAGAGTGTTTAACAAGATCACCCCAAATCTTCAATTTATCTATTTCCAATAAGGAAGACTTTATTGCTCACTTGTGGCCTCTTGATAAACTCAACCTTTATCTTCTGAAGATAAATCTGAATATTATCATTATGGTTGTGACTTACTGGGTATTTATAACCCCCAGGCTCATCTCACTGCCACATTATGTTTGCACTGGGGAAATACTATTTTTTTCGTAGTGGATCTAAGTAGTGTAAACGCATTTGTATTAACAGTAAAAATATGGCTGAACTAATTAGTCAAATAGGACTCGTCACTCAAAGGAGTCTCATTACACATTATTGTAATAAATATTTCCCAGTGACTCTGTGGTTTTGAATTGGTTGAGAAACACAGTACGGACAGATGCCAGTATAGGAAAATAAATTATGCCTCAAATCTAAGCTGCTTATATTTTACTGTGTGTATATGTGTGGGTGTGTGTGTCTGTGTGTATATGTGTGAGTGTGTGTGTGTATGTGTCTGTGTGTGAGTGTGTGGGTGTCTATGTGTCTGTGTGTGTGTCTGTGTGTGAGTGTGTGTGTCTATGTGTTTGTGTCTGTGTGTGTGTGAGTGTGTGTGTGTGTGTGTGTGTGTGTGTGTGTGTGTGTGTGTGTGTTGGTTTGGGTATTGGTTTTCTGTGTTGACAGGATCTCTTGTAGCCCTGGCTAGCACTGAACTTGCTATGTAGTTAAGGCTGACCTTAAACTTCTGATCCTCCTGCCTCTACCTCCGAACTGCTGGAATTACAGGTGTGTGCCGTCTTAACCAGTTTATGCAGTGATAGGAATGGAATCCAAGGCTTTGTGTGTGTTAGGCTTGCCCCCTACCAACTGAGCTGTGTCTTTATCCCTATCACTTGTTTTTAATGACGGCATAATTCAGTCTGTGGTAATATGCCCTTGTGTACACTTTTGTCACTTAAGGAGAGAGTGTTTGGTTCTAGCCTCTGAGATACTCTAGCCTCAGTGAATTTAGAGAAATGCATTTCTTTTCTTTTTTCTTTTTTAATTTTATGTAAAGTTCTTTATTGATTCTTTAGAAATTTCACTTCCTGCACCCCAATCCCACTCACCTCCCAGTCCCTCCATATCCACCCCTTACCCCTACAGTATGTCCCACAATTAATTAAAAACGAAACAACCAAAAAACCCCACCTCGCTCCTCCAACTTTCCATCACCCCTTCGTTCATCCTGGTGACATCAGGAGCTGCGGTGTGTCACGCAGTACACCCCTTTTGAACCATCAGCCCCACCCACAAAATGTTCACTTTCGTTTCAAGAGGTTCAAGGCCTCTGGCTTCTGGCACACCATCATCACTGGACCCGCATGGAAACTCTTCTCGAATATCCTGATGTTGCCCCGAGTCATGGAGATTCTGAGGTTATCGTTCTGCAGGACCAGTCCCTTCAGGCACTCTAGCAGGTCATAGATGGGCAGCTGTTAGGATGGCCCAACCCCAGGCCCAGGTTGGGTGGTGGCTGAGCTGGTTGGTCCAGACCATTGGGACCATCCCCTCAGGTGAAGCCCATGCCAGTGGGGTCAGCTTTCCCACGCCTACAGTGCAGGGTGGGGCCATCTCTCCTGAGTGCTGGGGTCAGCTCTCGAATGGGAGGGAAGGGGTGGCGGTGCCAGCTGCCCTGCGATAGTGTCTGGTGAGGGACAGGGCTGGTCAGCACTGCTCTTAGATTCCAACATGCATGGTTCCTATGACCCTCTCTGGCAACACAAGCCATGGACATCATCGGCCCAGACAACACAGTGGCAGCACAACCCTTGGACACCAACATGGCCACAGGATGCAGTCTAGACCCCAGGTATTGCTGTGGCCTTTGGTGGCACCACAGATGACAGACATCACAGGCCCTGACGGTGGTAGGATGGAAGACCCAGACATGGTCCCATGCAGCATCCCAGGCTTGGATGTCACCATGGCCCCGGGTGGCAATGCAGCCCACCCAGACTGGCTATCCCCTCAGCAGAGTGTTCCTCGGACACCAACATTGTCCCAGGTAGCGACAGCCCACACCCCTGGCATCAGCATGGCCTTTGATGGTATCAGGAGCCACAGACATCAACTCAAACCCACCCTGGCTGCAGTAGAACCACAGACCAAGACATGACCCCTTGCCGCAGCCCAGGCTCAGATGTCACCATGGCCACAGGTGGCAGCACAGGCCATCCAGGTTAGCATGGCTCCAGCGGACACATGACCCTTGGAAACCAACATGGACTCAGGTGTTTGACCAGAACCCAGTCATCTGCACAGCCTTCGGTGGTTACTGAAGCCTTGGACATCAACACAGACCCTGGCTGCTGCAGGGGCATGGACCCAGACACGGGCCCTGGCAGCAACCCAGGCCCCATATCATCGTGTCCCTGGGGTGTCAGCACAGGGCACTCAGATCAACGTGGCCCCGGTGTCAGCACAGCCCATGGACATCACAATGGCCAAGGATGGTGACCTACACCCTGAGAGACAACATGGGTTATGAACATCAACATAGAGCCCAGCTGTTGCAGACCCAGATATGGCCATAGGCAGCAGCCCAGGTCCTGACGTCACTCTGGTCCAGGTTAGCAAGCAGGCCACCAACATCAGCCCACCCCTCCCAGCCCCTGCTTCTTCAGAACTGCCTCTACAGCACACGAATCGTTCCTCTTCTCTTTCTCTGCCATTTCATCACCATATACTTGCCCATCGTATTAACACCCAACTGCCCGAAGGCACGTGGATGTTTCAGGCAGGCTGGACCGTGAGGACCCAGGCTGCCCGGTGGGTGTATTTCACCCACCTGCCTAAGCTGTACGGCATCAGGGGGCCTGTGGATTGAGAAATGCATTTCTTTTGTTACAATTTTGTAAAATTGTGTTGGGGATGTGATGGTTAATCTCCATTATCAACATGATTAATGTAGAATTAATCACCTGGAAGACAAGCCTCTGAGCACCACCTTTGTGAGGGATTATCTTGATTAGGTTAATTGAGATGGCACCTTTTTCTGGGCTGGGACCCTGAACTGAGGAAGGATAAGCATGTGCCCTCATGTTCCTGACGGTGGACACGTTGTGACCAGCTCCTTAAGCTTTTCAGCTGATGAACTGTAACCTCAAGCCAAAAATAACCTCTTTCTCCCTGAAGTAACTTTTGTCAGGGTATTTTATCACAGCAACAGAAAAAGAACTATGGCAGGGGTGAGTAGGAAGTAGAATCCCTCTCCTCACTATTAGAAAAGTGTTTGACATGAGAACCGTCTTCCTTCAAACTCTGCTTTTCAACCTCCCCAGCTCTCCAAGGCCTGATACCAACAGAGCTGCCCCCATCCCCACCCCAGGGAAAGCCTGAAGGCTTCCGATAGGAAGTTCTTGTCTTGACTGGCTGGCGGTGTGTGCTCCTACCCCAGCCCATCTCAGCCCCATACACTCCCTGTGGCTGACCCTTCGGTTCAAGCTTCTCACCAGCCCTGTTTTGCCTCCCCAGCTCCAGAGATGTTTCCTGAGTGTCACTGAACTTTGGCTCAGCTTCTTGCCCAATGTGGATTGTCACCTGCACAGCTCAGCTTCCTGGAACCCAGGGTGGGCCCTGTGCTCTTCCAGAGGAAACTGTGACTCGAAGACCATCTGCAGTGTCTCTGTCAACAGTACGAGGCTTCAATGTAGTAATGGGATAAACATTCAATGCCTGCGGTGACAAGAAGAGAGAGCCGGAGGGAAGGAGGGAGAAGAGAAGGGAGGGGAGGAAGGGGAAGACAGAATATACTTCATGCACAGTTGCTACATCTTGGCAATATGTTCTAAAACCAAGAAGAAAGGCACTAAGTAGCAGTTCTGTTTTGCCAATTCGTAAGTACTCTCGGTGACCTCTGGCCCCAACTGTTGCCTTAAACCAAACGACTTCTGTGAAGACCACTCTTATGCATAGATGAATTGTCCCTGATGGGAACAGTTCTCAAGAAATGGAATTTTCCAAGGACATGCAGACCCAGCTCAGGGAACAGGGCAAGAAGCCAAATTTCAGATCAAAGATGGTCTAAAGGTCCACTGTCCAGCTGATTTTCTTGGTTGTGTCAGGACAGTAGGATTCCACATTGATCCTCACAATTTCCTGGTTGTTGGAGGGCCCACATATTCTAGAGCAGTCCGCTCAACTGCCCCTGAGTCTGCTTCCCTGCTTCCCTGCTTCTTCTATCTTGCCCGAGGGAATGAAAAACAGATAAGCAACACTGACTGGGTCTCCCAGGTGACGACATTTGCCTTGGTTCCTGTGGAAAACACACCTGGAATACGTGCTTCTACAGTTTGGATATGAAGTCCCCTGCACCTGCCAGTGTGGACCCCAGCTTATCCTTCTCTCCTGCAACCCCACCTGCTAGTGTCTACTGAGAGGGGTTTTAGGAAGAGGGGTCTATAAAAGGAAGGAAGTCATTGGCTGTCTCTTTGAAGGGTGTATCTTATCCCTGGCCCCTTCTTGTCTCTAGTTTTCATAAGGTCTGCTTACTCCCACCCTGCCCTTCAGCCATGATGGTTCTGCCTCACCACAGGGCCAAAAGCAATAGAGCCCGCTGTTGTGGGCTGAGTCCCTGGAGATCATGAGCCAAAGGAAATTCTGTCTCTTAAGTTGTTTGTCTCGGTTACTTTGTCATAGCAACAAAAGGTCTGTCTGTCTGTCCATCTCTGTCTGCCTGTCTGTCTGTAGGTCTCTCTCTCTCTCTCTCTCTCTCTCTCTCTCTCTCACACACACACACACACACACACACACACACACACACACACACACACACACACACCATGCCTGTCTAGCTCCACAACAGTTCCTTAGCTCAACTGCTTGTCCCAGGGGTCAGGCCCTCAGCTAGTGTCTGCTCTTGAGGCCTGTGATCTTTCTAACTGCTCACAATCTCATTCCTCAGCCTCAGTGGGCACATAAAATGAAGTGAGCACCCTAAGATGAAGAATCTGCTTCTTATGAGACTTCGGACTAGGGTCATGAGGTTATAGTTCTCTCTGGGTCAGCTTTAGAAAAGGAGACAAGCCAGCCTGGTCTCCAAAGCGAGTTCCAGGAAAGGCGCAAAGCTACACAGAGAAACCCTGTCTTGAAAAAAAAAAAAAAAAAAAAAAAAAATAGAAAAGGAGACATAAAGTCAAGAATTTCATGCAAATTCTGTGAGCACTGTTGTCTTAGAAGGGGGAAAAAAGCCAGTTCTTGCCAAACAAGTAGCCAAAGAGAAGCCAAAACAACCCCCAGTGACTTCTGGTTTGGTTTTAGATGCAGAAATAAGGCTTACAGGAGTCTCTGACATAAAGAATGATGGGCCATTCATTGGGGAGGAGACATAAAGATTGATTCCCAGGCACTAAGTTACATTAGGTAAGAGCAGAGTTTCTGACATTGCTATAGGGACCGTAGAAACAATCTGTACTAATGCGCTGCAGAAGCTCCAGGGATTGGGTTGGAACGTTTGTACCACCCTGAAATGAGAAATACTCCAGAAGCCAGATAGTTAAGCTCAATTAAATATCAGACAGTGCAAACCTACATTAAAACACCAAATGGTACCCCGTTCATATGTACAATATTTGATGTATCAATTAAAATTAATTTCATAAGAGATGACAGATTTAGGCACAGTGGCACATTCTTGTAATCCTAATACTGAGAGTCAGAGGCTGGAGGACTGCTGTAAGTTTGAGGCCAGCCGGCTCAGTGAGTTCAGATCAGCCAGGACTACAGAACGAGCCCTGGTCTCAGGACCCCTGCGCTCGCTGTAGATGCCTGTACAAGACTGAGGCCAGGCAACAGTCCAGCTCTGATCAGGAATGGCTCCATGAGGTTCCCACCCCTACCTGAGGAACTGTTAACTGTTGATTGCGGCTGGGGGAGGGGAGTAAGCCTTCTTTAAGGGTGTGGTCCCAGGTGGGTCTCATACTCAGGCATATTTGGGGAACACAAATTGGACTGAGTGGGTTATTAAAACAAAAGAAAATGAGGACATGAAATTAGAGGGGATGACTCCAGGAGGAGTTAGGAAAAAGTGTGTGGGGGAATATGATCAAAATATACAACATATATATGTATATATATAATGAATTTTAAAGTATATTTTTAAAATGACCCTGTCTCAAAGGCAAATCACCATAACCTTATGATTCTCTCTCTCTCTCTCTCTCTCTCTCTCTCTCTCTCTCTCTCTCTCTCTCTCTCTCTCTCTCTCTCTCCCTCTCCCTCTCCCTCTCCCTCTCCCTCTCCCTCCCCCTCCCCCTCCCCCTCCCCTCCCCCTCCCCCTCCCTCTCCCTCTCCCTCCCTCTCTCCCTCCTTCCCAGGTTAGTTTGTATTACCTGGAATGAAAGGAACCTTGTGTAACACACACACTTTGACATGTTTCTTACATGTCTGTGAAACATTTCTTATCTCCACTTTACAGATGACTGAGCTGGTATTAGTTGCCAAGGCCCTACCCATCATACTTTTCAGGGAATGGTATTTGACCTTGAGTGCTTTGATCTCTAAAGCCCAGGCTTTGTCCTGTGAGTCCCTGACAGCAAGATGAATGTCCCCCTTGGTCTCAGAGGCACACAGAGTTGTGAAAATCTGAGGGTGACTCCATAAGCAACACTGGCCACTGGGCTCTCCTGTTGCTGACAGGTTACCGGGTCCTGTGTGTTATGCCTGCCGCTCCCTTCTTCCTGGGCTTGTAAGTTTCCCAGAGGAGTGGCAACTCTTCGCCAGGAGTGTGCGCGCATTCCTGTGTGCTGTTCTCTGACTCTGGGAGGCTGCATTCTGAAGCGCATGACTGGCCACAGTGCAGGGTCTCCTCTTACCCAGAATTCAGAACAGGACCTCCACAGGAGGACCTGCCCAAAGTTTGTGGGTGTCCTCTTTTTCACAAACTGAGTCGGCCTGTTCCCCGGAAAACAGCTGCCCCGATCAGCTGACTCTTCCACACCTCTTCCAAACCTGCTGGAGATGTGGAGACACCGCCCAGGAGGGCCTATGCCTGTGTCCGGAAGTGCTCCCAGGCTCCCATCTGGCCCAGAGGCCAATCCTTTGATCTTTAAGCACAAAAACCTGTTACAAGTCAGGATCTGGCCTTGTTTCCCGGGTTTTCCTAGTGACCAGTGGCCATTAAAGACTCACTTAGGGTTTGCTGTAGAATGGAGAGCTGTGATCCTGAATGCAAGTACTGGAGGCTGCATTGTCTATGCCCCAGTCCCTTGAGAGACCCAGCAGAGCTCCTCAGAGATAGTGAAGACTTCCCTCCTTACCTGTGGGACAACTCAGGTGACCATTTCATGTCTCCTGGAGCCACCATGGCCTGCAGTAAATACAGCCTGGGATTCTCCCTCCAGTCCCCCACAGTCTTCACTGTCCATCCCACAGGGCAAGGTGAGAGAAAAGGGGCTTAATGTCAGGCTCATCTCACCTCAGTAGTGTTCAAATAAGAGTTCTAAAAGAATTCCTTTCAAGGTCAGGGAGAGCACTAAACAGGTAAAAAGGATAAGGACCTGAGTTCCTATCCCCAGAGCCCCTGAAAAACTGGACATACGGTGTGTGTGTGTCTATAATCCCAGAAGCCCTACGGGAAAATGGGAGGTGGAGAAAAGAGAGGTCCTGGAAGTTCTCAGGCCAGCTAGCCTGGCTCATCCAGCCGAAAAACAATATGGAGATCCCGTCTCAAACAAGAAAGACAAGAGACTTGTCCTTCGGCCTTCACGTGTATGTCATGACGTGACATATGTGCATTTGCACACACAAATGGACGCACAAACAACATATGAAAGGATGAGTTTCAAGAATAGAGCATAAAATACCGAATAAAAGTACCGATGCTGCATCATGAGAGGAATGGAAGGAAAGGAGAATCCCTTCTCTACACAAAAGATGACCGCTAATAAAATAGGCAGCGGATCTGTTCTTGTAACACTATTTCACAACACCCAAGGCAATGTTTGTGTCAGATGAGGGTTGGGACAGGCTAATGCCATTGGTGCAGGATGGTTGGGAAACAGGTCACTCACAAGTCTTAAATTTTCAAATAGCAAAGGGTTGAGGTGTAACTCATGGGATAGAATGTCTCCTGAGCATGTGGGAGGCTCTGAAGTTAATCCCCGCACTGTCAACAGATAAACATATAATTAATCAATTAAAAATCAGCTATCAAGCTGGGCAGTGGTGGTGCACGCCTTTAATCCCAGCACCTGGGAGGCAGAGGCAGGTGGATCTCTGTGAGTTTGAGGCCAGCCTGGTCTACAGATCGAGTTCCAGGACAGCCAGGGCTACAAAGAGAAATCCCGTCTTGAAAAAAAAGATCAGCTCTCAGCTCAACAACTACTTATCAAGAGGAAAATACACCTTTGCAATCTTAACTTGAATATTATTAGAAATATCACCAATGAAACAAAGTGACATCATTAGTTCCCCTGTTAGGATGCATTATGAAATACACAACAATATCCCCTATTAACATTTTGCCCCAAATTAAAACAGCTATAATTATGAGAAAATAATCTTACAAATTAAAATTGTTGACATTCTGCCAAGTAAATGATCAGGACATTTCACTAAAGAAAGAAATGTCATGAAATGCAAACAAGTCTGGAGGGTTAATATGTGTCACTAAGTGTTATGTCCAAGCCCTCCCTGGATCCTGGGTTCTAAAACAAATGTACCACAAGACAAGAGACATCCAATGTTTCACTGCAGTAAATGATTTACCATCTATTACCACATTACATCACCACATTCTATAATGTGGTGCTGGAACTCTCAAATATACACAAAGAAATTTATTTTTAAAATAATGTAATTTCAAAAATACTCACTAAGTACTGGGAAGATATCTGAAGGTAAAATTATTTGCTGCCAAGTTTGATGACCTGGGTTCAATCCCCCAGGATCCACATGGTAGAAGGAGAGGATAGATTGTGCCGAATTATTCTCTGATCACCACACACATGCCATAGCACACATGTGGACAAGAGGCACACAAAATGCATAAATGCATACATTTAAAAATAGTCATTAATAGCCTTTTCTAGTTATTAAATGTTTAAATGATCATGTTTAAATATATTAGGTTAAAATAAAATATTGTTCAAATTTTTAAATGATCTGGGTATGGTGGCACACACCTTTGATTCAGGAGGCAGAGACAGCCCTTGAATTCAAGTCCAGCCTGGTCTAAATAGCAAGTTCCAGGCCAGCCAGGGCTACATAGTGAGACCTTGTTTCAAGACAGAAAAACAAAAACAAAACAGGCAAACAAATAACAGAGAAAATGTATAGAGTACATTTTTTGGTCCATTAGAGAGACGCTTAAGTACAGGACACAGACTGGGTAACATTAAGAGACATTGCACGTCTTAGAGGTGCTGCTCAGGCCATGGAGCACACTGTCTTTGGAGGTACAACTCAGAGATCTTCTTGATAAAGTGCTGGGACATCTTCAATTTACTCGCAGATGATTCAGAAATAAAATTATGCAAATAGCATGTGTAAAGTATGTGTGTGCACATGTGAAGAGAGAGGGAGTCACAGGACCTAACTGAAGCCGAGTGTTAATGACGAGTGTAAGCACACTGGATTAATGCACAGCTTTCTGGAGGGTTTGAGTTTTTTCAAAATAAAAGTGTTGCAGGAGGCACCAAAAGAATGAAGGAAGGAGAGAGTGAGGAACACACTGAATTTCACCTTTTGTTTGAATCAAACACTTGGGTAGGTCTCCTAAAACAGTGAGAGAGAAGTTTCCAAGTCGGACAGACTGAACCTGGAATGTGTGGAGGTAAAGGGGTTTGCACTCTTCCCGTTTCAACTTCTGAGAAACATTTCAAAACAAAAACAAACCATTGTGTGCTGATGGGGAGATGGTTCAAAAGTTGAGCACACTTCCTGTGTGGGCAGGGGGACCTGAGTTCAAATCCCTGAAGCCATATAAAAACCCCGTGAGTTTATAAGTGCCATGGGGTGGAGGGGGAAGATGCAGGGATTGCTAGGGCCTGCTGGCTGCCAGGCTGCCTGCCTGGTTCAATAAGAAATCTTCTCTCTGGGATACAGTGTGGAGTAATGGAGCAGAGCACCTGACACCTCTAGACGTATAATACACAGATACATATATGCACACAGACACACACAGAAGTAAAGGGAAACATAGACCATTTTGTGATCAAAAGAATTAGGAAGCTAGCTGGGTGGTGGCGGTGGCAGTGGTGCACACCTTTAATCCCAGCACTTGGGAGGCAGAGGCAGGCGGATCTTTGTGAGTTCAAGGCCAGCCTGGTCTACAGAGCGAGATCCAGGAAAGACACAAAGCTACACAGAGAAACTCTGTGTCAGAAAAAAAAGAGAATTAGGAAGCTAATGACTATTCTGTAGTTTTTACAAAATCACAGTGAATGTTATTAGCATGCTAAGGGAAGAAATGCATTGAATTTTGTCTAATGTCACGATTTCTGAACTTGTTTGATGGTGGGATCCAATTTTTGGAAAATTATTCCCATTATATTCTCATTAACAATGTTTCCTAAAATAAATGTAGAAAAGCCTTGATTCAGTCTAGTCCCCCCCACACACCTGATTTTTTTCTTATTACTATTTTTTTTAGAGATCGGGTCAGACTTGCTGTCCTCTTGCCTCAGTCTTTTGTGTTGCAGGTGTGTGTCGCCACACCCAGTGACACAGAGTCCTAGAGTCCTTGGTTTTCTCAAGGTCATGGGGAAGGTTGGGGCTGAGAGCTCAACACCGGGAGCAGTGGTGAGCAGAGAAGAGAAACGATCCCTATGAAGACTGGGAATAGCTCACATCATCTCAACCGAAGAGAACCCGTATTTCAGCCCATTTATAGACTTTCTACATATAGGATCTGTTTTGCAAACACGACACCTTTGTTTATAACCATGGAGACATATGTTGTTTGCTCCTAATGTCATACAGTGCGCGAGAGAACGAAGTGCCTTCTCTGTGAGCTACTAACTTGGGTTTTATCCTGTGGTGCGGACAAAATATTCCACGGAATTGTGATAGAATCTCGCTGTCTGAAGTGACACTGTTTACTCTATCTGTTGTGATAGGCTGAGAAGGGGAAACCATGTTTTATTGCTTTACCAGCCAACCCCACTAAGAGCGTACATCTGCTTTAAACCACTCAATTTCTTCTCTAGTGCCCAAGCAGATTTGCTCGGGGCTCAGGCAGTTATTAAAGGCAGCTCTGTCGCTCAAGTCTGCATTCCTAGCGGGGACGCAGCCTGGGTGCAGGGCAGGCTGGGCTCAGTCAACAGATGTCTGTTGTAAACGCAGCCTGCTCCTGCTCCGCCTTCCTCACAACTGAGGACGAGAACTGAAGGAGTTCCCTTCGCTCTGTGGCTTTTATCTCGCTGGTTAATAGGAAAGGGTGCAAAAGGAGGCCATTCTTGAGCAATAAATCCAGACAGCAAATAAAACAGGAGAAGCGGGGAGAAAATTTCAGTGCAGGGGGTTTCCTTCGTTTACTATATTTAATTGGGATTCCACACATGAATGAATGAAAGGGAGAAGAGGCTTTCTCTCAGGATGATTGAGAAGGGGCAAGGGGCTTCCTGGGTGTAGGGGCATTTCATTTTTAAGACAAGATCTTGTGTAGCCCAGGCTGACCTTGACCTTGAACTTCTGATCCTTCTGCCTCTGCCATTCAAGTGCGGGATTACTGGCATGTCCCACCACTGGTGGTTTATAGTCTGGAGACCATACCCAAGGCCTGTGTATGAATGGCATATACTCTACCAACTGAGCCACATGCCAGCAGGGATCTTTTTAGTGTGCACATTAGTTGGAGTCTGCCCCTTTAGGAAAGTTTCCTGAGCCCAGTACAAGGCCAATGTCTAGAGACACTCAATGTTCATCGAAGAGGATGATGGTCTCGATGGGTGGGCCTTGTGACAGTCTCTTCAGCGCAGCTCCCCAGCCTTGCACCTAAAAGTTGCTCCATCACTGGAGCAGACCCTTCCCAAGTGAATGCCTTTGGCTTAACGAGAAGAGGCAGTTCTCTTTTTGTCTCACACCCAGCCCATCTTCAGTTCTCTCCAACTCCCTCCATTTCCTGCACTCAGGCTAGTGAGAACAAAACAGGCTGAATGGGGTGCCCTGTCTGGAACAAGTGCCCTCCTGAGACAGTCAGCAGAGGAGTGGGGGGAGGGGAGAGGCAGCTCTCTGCAGCAAGACACCAGAGTGTTTTCCTTCCCAACCCCCTGCCCCTTTGGAGAGCAGGACAACGTGCCTGCCTCCTCTGGGAACATGTGCAGCCTTTGCGTCTTTGACATCTGGCCCAGATCATTTCCTCTGGGTGATCATGCCCATGCTCCATCTGACCCAAAGCTTTAGGAGCCACAGTGATTCTAGCAGCTCTCTGGGCCATTTTCTCTTTGATGTAGAAATGATGTGTCCAGATATGGGCTGCTCTTTCAGTCCTGATGCGGAACGGGGGAAGACCTCAGCACAGTACCGCTCTCCTCATCCCAGATCCGGGAAAGGCCTTGGTAATTGTAACTGAGATTCCTGTTATAGCAACAGGTCGGACTCAAACTGCACAAGTAAGATTATAGATGGCATGTTGAAGCCCCCAGTGCTGGTCTCCACGCATCAAGCTGCCAGTCCGAGGCGAATATGAAGCGTTCAAGCGGCCCTTGCCTCCACTGTTTGACACTACCCTCAATAGTCTTCATCAACTAAAGAGAGCACAGTCTGGTGTTTGGGATGACATCCTGTCTGCCAGCAGAACAAGCAAGGTCTTCCCCAGCAGCCCTAGAGAAGGCTTAGCTTCCTCCGGAGGCACATGAAAAGCACACCAGCTTTCCCTCACTGGGCACCCATCAGGTTAATGTAGATCCCCTTCCAACCCTGAACAAACCAGGGGACCTTCCAAGAGGAGGAGAGGGACCCATGGGAAAAGAGCATGATGACATAGCATCTAGCCAGCTTTCCTCACTCTCACAAAGCCCCTGAGAAGATGGAAAGGAGGAAGGTGGACAGGCTTGGCTTTCAGAGGCATCAACCTGAGACTACTGGGCCCTGTTGCTTCGGGGCTCCTGGTGGTACAGAACACCACGGCAGAGGCACGGGGAGAGGAGGCCTGCTTACCTCAGGGCAACAGAGAAGCCAAAAGAGAGAAAGGAAGGGGTCAGGGTACCATATGCCCTTCAAGGATGCACTTCCAAAAAGATCTAGCTTTCTCTCTCTAGCCCCCCACCTCTTAAAGGGCCTCCAAATCCAATATGAGCCAAGCCTTCATCATATGGCCCATGGGGGACATTTAAGGTCCAAATCCTAACACGTGGACACATTTGACTGGTTTGTACTTTCCCTCAGGTTCCTTTTTCTTCCCCCAAATATAAACCTAGTGTAAATCATAATCCTAGTGTAAACCATAACATATACTTATACATAAATGTAATGTAAATGTAAACTTAGACTCACATTCTCAAGTGAGACCAATTACCTGAAAATAAAACACTCATGATGAGTTTGAAGATGGCTTTGTGTCCTTGTTACCAGGGACCCCCTACTTGTTGGTTGAAGTAGGCTCCCAGCTTTCCTGAAGACAGCTCTGTGAAAACATTGACTCACACAGCCTCCTTAGGAGCTCTCTGCCTACAAAATCCTTATATAGTTGCAAAATTTACATTATACCAATAGATCTTGATTGTCGTCATGAAATAAGGAATCCAAATCAACAGATGATTGTAGCCGATTGCAGCAAAGTAACTGTGAACTTTAAAAATATGCTAATGGCCATCCCTGTGCAGAAATATTAGCCTATGCTCTTTCTGTGACATATGCGTATGTGTTTGGAGTCTATTTTTGTAATAGAGTAAAAAACTCAGCTCCAAAAATATCACTCTCCCCTTTGACATTTATCAGTGACAGCAATCATGTCAGGCAATGACATGTGACAGTGAGCAAACAGAAGACACGCAGGCTTGCCTCCTCAAGCAGAGCTTCAGGTTTCATTTTAAAACAATATGCTAAACATCCCGATTCCCTGGGCCTAATTGTAATGATATTCCAGATCAAATTCCTATTACTGAGTAGTGACCGAGTTCACCTAATCTAATTCATCTTTGCAAACCCAGAGTCTTAAGAAATGTGACCAGGGAGATAGCTAAGCCTGTAAAATGTTTGCTGTGCAAGCCCAGGACCGGCGTTCAAGCATTGGAACCCATTTAAGAGTCAGGCATCATGACACACGTGTTTGTAACCCTGGTGCTGAGCCAGCGAAGATGAAGCCGTGTGGCTCACAGACTGGACAGGTTAGGCTCCTTCGTGAGTTCCAGGCCAGCGTGAGATTCTATCTCAAAAAACACGGTGGAAGGCACTGAAGCCTGACACTCTAGGTTGACCTATGCCCTCCACATTTACTCACCCCCACAAACAAGCCCACATTTGTGTGAAGGGTAAAAATTACCAAAATTATAGTAGACATGTATGAATCTGTCAAAGACTAAAAAAAATAGTTTTGTGCACACATATATAAACACATGGGGGGGGGAGCGGCTAGAAAGCTAGTATGATGGACATACCTGAAACCTCAGGACTTGGGATGAGGAGGCTGGGACAGGAGGATTACTGCAAGTTCAAGGCCAGCATGGGCTACAGTGTGAGACTTTGCCAAAATAAAGAAAGCAAGGAGGAAGAAGAAAAAGAAACAATTGTAAAATCCATAGGAGGGCTTTTGGGAAAACAGAGGTTTGGATAGGTGGTTGAGTGTCTCCTCTTTCCAAAAACAAAATAAGTAAATAAAAATGTTACTGTTTCTATGTTAATATGAGCAATTTTCTTTAGAAAGAAGGCCCCTTTTACCTCAGTATAAATAAAAAAGTATAAATGAGCACAAATCAAATCCCGATAACCATTATTATGGTGACAATAAATCAGAACGCCTATCTCAAGGTAGCTTGCTTTTGAGTGATCTCTTTTGTTGCTCCAGAAGCTCAGTGATGGGTAATTTTCTCTGCATGCCCGAAGGTCTTCTTTGAGGAGTCTCCCACAGGCACACACAGAAGCTAAGGCTTCATCTTCCAGGGAGGGCTGCGAACTGGAGTTGATTAACCCCGCTGAAATAGTCTGGGCTGTGGACAAAAGTTTGCGCTCAGCTTCTCAACCCTTCTTCTACAGGGAGCAGGCAAATTCAAATTAGAGTGTGGCTTTCCTGGGGAGACTTGACGGGGTCAGATGTTCTCACTGGAGGTCGGCTTCCTGTATCTCACAGGATGTATGGACCATTTGTTTGAAACTAAGAACTCTTGGAGGGATGGTGCTTCTGCCCTTTGTCCCTGTGCCCTCAGAGCTGCCCCCTGCTGCCCCTCCATTTGACCCCACTTACCGCCCTCACCAGCTTGAACTTGAACTGTCCAGGGCCTCTGTCGTACATTCCCCTCGTGCTCTCTACTTATTTCTCAAGCCATTCTCTCTCTGAGTCCATTACTAGAATCCCTCTAGCCTCCAGCTCACAAATGCTGACTTTCCTCCAGGGTTGTCCTCGGTCTCAGCAAGACCCTGTCCTCGCCTGCCTTGCTCTCGCCCACTCCCACGTTTTACTTCTTACATCTGCATGGGTAGCTCCAACTTTATGGCTCTCACATCCTCTCAGTTCCACACCTCTGGATTTACATGGATCTGTCTTAGGTGCCCACATCCACCTTGATCCTGACCACATGCAGCCTTTATTGGTAGACAGCTGATCTATACCCTGTGCCTAGAATGGGAAAGCCACCCCCAGCCTGAACCAATAAACAACCTACACCAAGAGAGCAAACGTCTCAGTGCTTTCCTCGAGATGCCTGAGCTGAGGTCCACCGGGAGGAAAAGGGCATTTTCCTCTGTGAGGAGACCTGCATTGTAAGGAGAAAAAGAGGAGCAACCGCCAAACACACACAGGGCAGAGGAAGCCAGGGCAAGCGTAACAACACAAGAGGAGAAGTAACACTGAGTGAAGGCTGCAAGAGGCAGCATCCAAAGACGAGGGACTTCTCCAGTAAAAAACAGGAGAAAGGGAGAGAGCCCTAGAGCAGGGAAAGTGTGAGGACAGCACAGGTACCTGTGTAACTCATTCATTCATTCATTCATTCACTCACCTAACTGAAAGTCAGAAATTATTCTAAGCCCAGCAAAGAGAATAATGAATATTTTAGTTCTCTTTGTCTCCCTCTCTCAATCTCCCGTGTGTGTGTGTGTGTGTGTGTGTGTGTGTGTGTGTATGTGTGTCTGTGTGTGTGTGTCTGTGTGTCTGTGTGTGTGTGTCTGTGTGTCTGTGTGTCTGTGTAAATGGGGTTATCGTAGCAGAAGAAACTAAAAAAGTGGGTTGGAGCAGTCAGCCCTGAAAGCAGATGTTTGCTTCTTTCAACTTCAATGACATGCACTCTCCACTTCCTGAGGAAAGGGCAGACTGCTAAATTTCAGGGCCTGATATTCACTTACATATTTACAAACTAATGCGAGTTGACATTGAGTTAAAAATGTACCACCACGTGACTTCCTGCCATATTCCAAAGGAATTCACAGCAAAAAAGTAGGTATTTTGTGAGCCCATACGCTGTGGGTCCACTCCTGAGCCCCACCGCTTTCTGTGACCAGCTCGGGACCAGAAGACAAGGCAGGTTAAGAAGAAGGACGGGTGGAGGTGGCGGGTGAGAATACCAAGGGAGGAAGGGGAGGAGAGGGAGAGCAAGAATAAGAACAAGAAGGCAAGGGGCTGGGGATTTAGCTCAGTGGTAGAGCACTTGCCTAGCAAGCACAAGGCCCTGGGTTCAGTCCTCAGCTCTCGGGGGGGGGGGGGGGGGCAGGAGACAAACAAGACAGCCTTGCCTGGTGGGGTGAACACATAATCCCCGCCTTGGCTACACTTGTAGCAGGATCTTGTCTCAAAACAATGAAGAAGATGACCCGCAAGCTTGGCCTATTTCATACACACTGAGACCATTTTAGCCAGAGAGGGCATGTGGCTTGACAAAGCTGGTCTCAACAGGTGTTACATACATTCAAACTCATAAAATGCTTGAGATCTGAGGTCTGAGATTAGAGGGGAGTCATTTCACTGTCCTAGCCTTAAAGGAACACATGAGCACAGTCACCAGTTCTCTGGGACAGGTCATGGCGGAGAGTGCCTAGGAGATGTAATGCTGTGAATCCAGCTCTTCAGTTCATGGATTTACAAAAAAGCAAGGGGATTTCCACTAAGGAAGAGTACCAGAGTCAACATACACAGCACAGAGATCTGAAACTAGTTTTAAATGCAGGCCTGGTGTACCACCGAGAGAGATGTTCTTTTTTTCCAGGGATGGGTGACTTACAATATTTGGGACTATCAGGGTAGGAGAAGGCTGCGTGGGACATGTATAGCAGTCAGCTGATACAAGGGACTAGGAAGCCTCATTAGATTGTTGGCGCCGAAGAGAAGGAAGACTTCTGGAGTTTGCTTCCCAGATTGGAGATCACATCTGGGTAAAGTGGCCTCGGGTGAGCAGCAAAAGTCATTGTTCCTTTCTTGTGTTCATTATTTGTGCAGCAAGAGGAGCCTTCAATGATCTCTCCATAGGATTCGAGTTGGCTCCTCTCAACAACTTGTGAACTCGTTCGAGCTGAAAAAGAAATTGCACTTCGAGGCATGATGAATGAATACCCTTGCACCTCAAAGGGGTCACAGAGGTTATGAGGAAGGCTGGAGGACTCCAGCAACAGCAGCTTTAACGCATTCGAAGGCTACGAAATCTGGGGGAATCTGCCAGATTTGCAAGGAACCACTCTGTGTTCTCTCCAAGCCGAGCATTCCATTTTCACAAGGGTCCCTTTGTTGTTGTGTTTATACGCAGACTAATAAATGCTTGACCTTTTGTTTAACTGATGAAGGAACAGTCTGTGCCTGGGAAGCATATTATTTCAAGAAGCACAAATGAAGAGAAAGTCCAAGCCCTCTGGGACAGATGGATGGAATAGTTTGATATTGGAACCACATGGGGAAAGGCAGAAGTTGGCAACAGTAATGGAGGTCTGATAAGCGGATCTGGAAACGGCATCATCGTTCTTAGAGCATTCCTGGGGCTCCAGGGACACAAGGACCAGGCACCCAACAACCTCACAGCAGCAGGAGCACAGAGCGAGAGAGGTCTCCATTCTGGTGTGCTGGAAATGTGTGGCCTGGCGAGTGTGTTGATTTGGTAACTTTGGAATTCCATTTTAAAATCACTACAACATTCAAGTATTTGCTTTCTACCTAGAACTTGGTGCTTTTTCTAAAATCAGCTATTGGTCATCATATCACCCTACAAGACAACAGTGTATTACTTCCTATACCATTTTATTGTGGGTTTTCTTTTTTCAACATAGAAGTTTAAAGGGGGAGGGGTGTGGAATCTCCAAGAGTCACAGTGCTGGAGAGAGACTTTCAGCCCAGTTCTTTGTTCTAAATTCTGAGCCTACACTAAGCCACCACTGGACTCACATCTGTCCCCTCTGTCCCTATAACTGAGAGTGACTGCTTTCACCAGTCAGTTTGAAGTCAAGAACATCTGGATGGCCTGTGTGGTTATACCCCACGTCCTCCAAACTCCTGAATGTCCGACTTTGTTTTCTATTGCTGTGATAAAACATTCCGACCAGAAACAGCTTAGGGAGTAAACGGTTTAATTAGCTTTCCCTTCCCTGTCACAGTCCGTCAACTGAGGGAAGTCAGGGTAGGAACAGATGCAGAGACCACGGAGAGACACGGCTGACTGACTGGTTTGCTCCCCATGGCTCGCTCAGCCTGCTCTCTTACACAAGCCAGGACCCTGCCCAGGGGTGACACCGCCCATAGTGGGCTCGGCCCTCCCCATCAATCATTAATCAAGAAAATGACCCCCCAGACTCTCCAACGTGGAGGGAGAGATACTCTTAATTGAGATGCCCTCTTCCCAGATGACCCTGACTTGAGTCAAATTGGCAGGAAAAAAAAGTAATTAAATGGCACAGAATGATAACCCTCTGGTCACCATTAGGGTAATTATGCTGTATTCCTCAGAAATATTTCGTAGTGAATTATGCAATGCTCTTTCTAACATACTATTGGACCATTCATATTACATAGAATAATACTTGGTGATAGTGATGATAATATTTATTTAAAACTCTGAAAATAATCTGACTTCTGACTCAAAAAAGACTATTTTGGAGTTTAGTGGCCAGTGATAAAGCATGGATTCCAATGTGGAATTAAAACTACGGGTATCTAAAATGCAATGGGAGGGCCCTGACTCAAGCCAGTTAATTGGTCTCCCTTGTGAGCATAATGAACTCTGCCCTCTGTGCTCCATAATCCAGAGTTTGTGGCCCTTCTGCGGTTCTGTAAAGTAAGGAGTGTTTCTCTGTCCTGCCAGCTGGCTCCCAAATAATGATATAGAGACTTCTTATTAATTATGAAAGCTCGGTCTATAGTTTAGGTTTATCCTAACTAGCTCTTATAACTTAAATTAACCCATTTATATTAATCTACATTCTATCACATGGCATTACTTCTCTTCCATCTCTTCTTGTCTCCTGGCATCTTTCACGTGCCTAAATTCCTCCTCCCCTTCCTTTCTCTCCCTGGAAATCCCGCCTATACCTCCTGCCTAGCTATTGGCCATTCAGCTTTTTTTTTTTTAACACCAATCACAGCAATACACTTTCACACAGTGTATAAATATCCCACAACACCATAGAGATGCATTCAATGGGACCAAGGAGAGTTCTACAGCATATTATCAGGCTGGAGGATAGGAATGAGAGGTCTGATGCCTGTGTGCCTCTGCTCCCGGGAATCTAGGTGAACAGCATTTTAATCTGTGTGCCAGCACTTCACCCTCCCTGGCATTGTTTTCAAAAGCAATCAGATAAACCAGTCTCCTGAAAGGTCTGTGTGGACTCTTACAGATGGAGTCATTGTGAATGACAGTCACATCTCAGAACAAGGAGGGAACAAGGCCCCACATTTAATTCACTGTGCTCAGGCATGTAAAATGTAAATCTTTATTTCCCACAAAAGAGATCTTGCTTCTCCAGCTTTTCCCATGCCAGGTAATGTGGGAGAAATCACAGAATTGCTGTTGAAAGGCATCTCGGCCACCTCAGTCCAAGTAGCTCTATTCCAAATTAGTTGCAGTGTATCTGTTCTATTAGTTTTCTGTGGTCATTTTATAAAATGAACACGAATTTGGTTCCATAAAGCAACATGCATCGATTATCCTGAAGTTCTCTAGTTCATAAATCCAAAGTGGGACTCCCTGAGCTGAAATCCAGGTGCCAGTGAAGTTGTGTCTCTCGGCTCTGGGGACCCTGGGTCCTTTGCTCTCTGGGCTTTGACCTTGGGCCACCTTCCTGCCCTTCAGAGCTAGCCTCAGTGGTTCAGTGCTCACATCCCTTTCCTCTGACTCAGCTCTCCCACAGTGAAGGACTCTTTTGATGACATTGGCCTGCCAAGATAATCCAGATAAACGCCTGTTTTGAAGACTGTTAATTAGTAACCTTAATTCCACCTGAAGTCTTAATGGCCCTTTGCCACCCCAAAGGTAATCTTTCACAGGTGGCAGGGAATAAGATGTTGCCTTATTTTCTTTTCCTGTTGGGGTGAGAAAATACCCTGACAAAGGAAGCTTAAGGAAAAGGGGATTTATGCTGGCTCACAGTTCAAGGATGTGCACCCACACGAACACACACACACACACACACAGCACTATGGCTGTATACTCTATAGTGTTCCCACAAAAACAAAAATCACTTAACATACTTCTTGGTATGGGTCTCTGTTGTTAAGTGACACTCGATTGCAGTCACCTTGTGGGATGCAAATTGACCACCTCAAAACATAATGGCTGTCATCAACGATGTCTTAACCATTCAAAGGACAGTTGTTTCGAGTGGGTAAACTGTAGGTTGACTAGGGAGCAATGTCAGTTTCTGTCCCTTGTAGTAGAGCTGAAGTCAATGGCTGGTTCAGATCAGAGCTTAAAAGCATAGCCTGCTAATCAGCATAGTCCTTTCTTTATCCTCATGTGCTTTCATCACTCAGGAGTGTCCCTTGAATGTCATTACGACATGGCAACCGGCTTCAACCGGCCTCAATGAGAACAAGAGTAAAGGTTGCAGGCTGTGTCCTCAAACTGGCACAGCTCTCTTCTCGCTGAAATCAAATCAGAGACAGGTTCAGCCAGACCCAAGAGAAGGAGGATGGATTCCTTGTCTCTGTCCAGAGACATGTGGGAGATGCTAACGTGAGTCAGCCAGCAGACTTCCCCGTAATGTGTTCTCAGAATGATCAGAGATTGTGGCACTGTTCCCGGAGCCCTAAGTACTGGTTGTGGGCATGGTTGTTCTCAGCCTGGTTGGGGAGACCCCCCAGGCCACACACTCACTTGACTTCCGCCAAGATAACCCCTGCTTGTCTCTGAAGGCAGCCTCAGTAGCTACATTCTGCAGCCCCAGAGCTAATGAGAACTGGGCCAGCCTGGGGTACAGTGTGAGACTTTTTTTTTCAAAAAACAAGGAAGAAAATTATGTATAAATATATGCATGCATGTAGATTTTGTGCACTGGACCACTAAGCAAAGCTGAGGAACACTAATTTAGTTTTTCCCAACTTACTGTGCTGTAAGCCATTTTTAATCTGCCAAGCATTTGTGGTCCAGGCAGAGACACCTTGCAGGGCCATGAGAGTGGGAGCTACAACTTACCTCCTAAGGGCCATACAATAAACTATTACGTATTTAGAAGAGTGCAATGTGAATTCTTTCCTTTCTCTACAGTTCTGCTGCAAAAGTCAGTGCGAGCAACGTGACAGCTGGGACAAGAGGACTTCTGCCTTACTCCTTTCTCATAGTCTAACTCATTTATAAAAAGAGTTTGTCTAGACTGGGGTTGTGGCCCAAAGACAGAGAATGTGCTTAGCAAGTGTGAGCCCTGGGTTCAATCCCCAGCAACCCCTCCTCCCCCACCACAGAAGTAGCATATCATAGTTTATCACAGCACTGGGAAAGATGATCGGCAAATACAAAGATTACAAACAAAAATAGTTAGTGTTTTCAAAAAGGACTGACTCCAGAGAAACATGAACCCAGACTGGGGATGTGGCTCAGGTGTATCGTGGTTGCCTACCCTGAATGAGGCCCTGAGTTCTAGCCCCAGCATCACATAAACTGGGTATGGTGGTACACACCTGCTATCTAGTACCCCAGCACTTGAAAGTGGAGACAGGGGGATCAGGAATTCAAGTTTAACTTCAGCTACATAGCAAGTCCAACATGAGACCCTGTCTCCAAATAATTAGATGTTAAAAAAAGAAAACGAAATAAATGAACCTCTAATTAAGATGTGAATATCAGTCATCCAGACCAGTAGACAAGAGGACATCCTGGAGTCTTCTATATTATAGATGCAGAAGCTGTTTCTCTTGGGACAATGGCTCTTGCCAAGGCACAGCACCCATAAGGGAAGACCTCAGCAAGAGCAGAGAACGAGCTCACACACCCTACCTCACCTTCCTCCCTGACCCCCCCCCCCACACACACACACACACGCACACACACTCCGAAGGTTCCAGTACCTGTACCTTCCAGAGACCAGCCTCCGGGCCTGCTCTCCGGGCTGCTCAGAGGGTCTGGCCTTCGTTGCAGATAGCAGAGGCCCCACCTGCTGCACATGCTGCCTATCTCTCCTTTTGTGCTGCCCTGACAGAATACCTGAGGCTTGTAACATGTGAAGAAGAGAGACCATTTCTTCACTCTGGGGGTTGGGAATTCCAAAGCCAAGGGCCAGCATTCCCAAGGGCTTTCCTACTGGAGATCCTAAGGTGGATAGTTAAAGAGAAGAAGGCTGGGGACTGACAGGTGCTTGCTTTTGTATCTCCCTCGTGGCAATGAACTTATTCCTGTGAAAATGACATTAATCCAGTCCTGAGAATGGAGCTTCATGACCAAAACAGCTCTTCAAGATCTCATGTCTTAACATCATGGCACTGGTGATTAAGTTTCCAAACATGAACTCCGGGGGAGGCATTCACGCAAGAGCACTATGCCATAAGCTAGCTCAAGAGATCTACACACTAGACAGAAACACGCAAAGCTTTCCCATTGGCTTTGTCCCTCTGTCTTTGTCTGAGTTGAGAAATTCCTGACGGCAGACATATACCCTATGGCTGAGTGATTTAAATACGTCTACAACCAATGTCCTATATATGCATGTTTTTCATGGGAAACATGCACATTTGAAAATAAATCAGACAGAATTTATACTAATGTGGAATGTCATCTGCCATAGCACTTAGATCATTCTAGGAGGTTCTAAATTTAGGAATCATGTGTTGAAAACAGGATCTAGGCACAGTGTCTCATGCCTATAACCTTAGCACTCAAGAGGCTGAGGCAGGAGAATGTCACAAATTCAAGGCCAAGCAAGACAGCTTAGTGAGACCTTGTCTCAAAATAAAATAGAGAGAGAAGTAGCTAGGGATTCGTTCAGTCATAAAGTCCTTGCCTTGTGTATGGGGTGGGGGTTGCTAAAAACAAAATAAGAAAACAAAGTTTAAGCCTAGGAAAGGCATGGATACTATGGTCTCCAGAATGTCAGACAGAGTCTAAACACCCCACACAGAACCAACATAGCCTCACAATTAGATGGTGTTGATCTAGAAGGTTGAGGACTGTAATTTATTCTCTTTCAGTTCTCCTGGAGACTACAGATTTTGGGGCGGGGGATACTTGGGCATAGGGGTTTATGCAGTCTTCACACCCTGGTAGGATAAAAGGATGAGCATCTAGTAACAACTGGGTTCAGATCAAACAAACAATGGAAACCTAGGAGAGGGCCAGAGCCCAAGGACATGGTCCACAAAATTATTCTAGCAGCAGAGATCCACTTTGAAATATGTTTAACTGACATGAAGTAATATGGTGCCCTAGTAAGAACCCTGGACCAGAGGTCAGGACATGGGCTTACTCGAAGCTTTGGTTCTGCCATTGACACTTAAGTGACCTTGGGTGACAGTCTCTCCAAGGCTCACTTGCCTTTATTTGCTGAAGTTTTCCTGGGATAGTGAGTTGGTGACGAGGTATAGAAGAGATGAGGTGTTCTCGAGAGCAGGCTGCTTTGAGACATAGTCGAATGTCCATTAGAGAGCAAATAGTGGCTTTCTTGCTTGACACTGAGTAGACACAGAGTAGACAAGCTCTGAATCATTGGCTCAGGTCTGTATGGTGGGGCCCATGGAAGAAGCATGCTGGATCTGCAGAGAACATACCCTGCATCTGAGTGGGGCTGGGCAAGCTGCTTCTCACTGCAAGCTGCTTCTCACTGCAAGCTGCTTCTCACTGCAAGCTGCTTCTCACTGCAAGCTGCTTCTCACTGCAAGCTGCTCCAGACCAATGTAGAATACTGTGTGGAGGGTGGAACTGAGGACAAGTCTCACAGGCAAAACCTAGAGGATCTGAAGCAGTTTCTTGTGTTCCTGATGTCACCAGGAATAGTCTTTTCTCATCCCCAAGTGTCTATTCAGTGTAATAGTTACCTTTCTCATCATTGTGTCAAAAACCCCGAGGAAAAGCAACTGCAGGTAGGAAGGGTTTATTTTGACTCCCGGGTCCAGGGGGTGTGGTCCATCAAGGCATGGCGGCAGGAGTGCAAGGCCATCGGTCACATTGTGCTGGACAAGCTCTGATGCTCAGCTCACTTTCTCCTTTCCATTCAGTCAAGAGTTCAATCCACAGGATGTCCCCACCCATACTTAGGGTGAGTCTTCAGTTAGCCCAGCCTAGACAGTCTTTTTCAAACATGCTCAGAGATTTGTTTTCTAGGAGATTCTAGAGCAGTGGTCCTCAACCTCTCTAATGCTGTGACCCTTTAGTGCAGTCCCTCATGTTGTGGTGACCCCCAACCATAAAATCACTTCATTGCTACTTCATACCTGTGGTTTTGCTACTGTTATGAGGCATAATATAAATATCTGATAATGCAGGATATTTGATATGTGACCAGGGGTCGAAACCCATAGGTTGAGAACCACTGTTCTAGAACCACCATTTCAAGCTGACCATAAAAACATAAAAACATCACATGTTGTTTAGGCTGCTCACTTATGAACAACAGAAATTTAGCCCAGCTTTTGAGTCTGGAAAGCCTAAAATCAAGGGCATTGTGAGGCAGATTCAGGGTCTGGCAAGGTCATTACCTGATTCACAGATGATGGCTCCTGCATATGCCCTTCGATGATGAAAAGGATGAGTTTGATAAGCCCGCTTTGACAAGAGTCCTGACGGCACCCGATGAAGGGACCCTTGTAACCTAGCCATCCCCAAGTCCCTCCAACTGCTGTCTCCTCAAGGATTAGGATTTAGCAAGAGTTTTAGCGGACCATAAACATTCAAACCCAACACTTAAAAAAAGATAGTGGAGGGAAGTGTAAAAGGGCTACACGTGATTTTTACAATTCATATGAGGTACGGGGAGGGGCTCTGGGAACTGGAGAGGTAGCTCAGCAGCTACTCGCTGCTCTTACAGAGGACCTGGGCTTAGTTCCCAGCACCGATGTCGTGCAGATCACAACTGCTACAACTCTAGTTCCAGGAGATCCAATGCCCTCCTCTAAGATACCTGTGCTCACATGTATGCATAAACACACACACACACACACACACACACACACACACACACACACACACACACACTAAATAAATGAATGAATTTAAAAAGAAAAGTAAAAACTTCCATTTTGGAAACCAAAACTTTCAGGTGTTGAGGATGAGAAGCAGTTTCTTTCATTTCTGCATCTGTGGATATTTAAAGGTGGGGGGCATGGATATGAGCATGACAGGTGGGGAGCATGAGTACGAACTCCTTTGGGGAGGTTTGGGAGAGGCATTGTAAAATACCAGTCCACAAGTTACTGAAGAGCAGTTCTGATGTTCCCCGACGTGGCTCTTCCCTCACCCATATGCTTGGTGAGAAGCTAGAAGTCCATAAAAAACGATTGCAAGGTTTCATTATACATGGCCTTCATTCAAAGCCAGCAATATCTAAAGCACAATATCCTGAATTGGACATAGATTAATTACAGAGGAAGGAGAAAACAAAGAGCGTCAATATTTATTGAGTATCGTCTGTTTGCCAAGAACTATACTGGGTACTTTACACACATGAATTAACCTTTGCGATGAGTTAACCTTTATAGTGACATTAACCCTAAAGTAGCCCTCAGAATGACTTCCTTATAGAGATAAATGTGCTGAGACTTAGGAGAGAAAACCAGTTGTCAATTATCACAGTTACCACAGTTACCACAGGACAGAACCAGGCCTACCTAGGACTCAAGTCTTACATCAAATGCCTCCTCTCTCTCTCTCTCTCTCTCTCTCTCTGTGTGTGTGTGTGTGTGTGTGTGTGTGTGTGTGTGTGTGTGTGTGTGTGTGTGTTATGCATGTACTGGACAGAGAATGTAGAGTTTTTCATATATTGGAAGCTGCTCTACCACTGGACTCTATCACCAGCTCCAATACTCTCTTCCACAGGTCTCTCTGCTCTATAATTCCTGGATGAGAAAGCAGTATGATAGCGGCCTGTAGCCTTGGGGAGATGGGATAAAATCAGACCTTTTAGATGACATAATAGACATGGCAGGACAAAGGATGAGCGAGGATGTGCCCTATACAGAATCTATGCCGACCCTTACTAAAGTAAAGACATCAGCCACGGTGGTGATCACTCTACTGTATTCACTGCAAGTGTGATAAGGGTGGAGGAGGACACACCAGAAGCCCGGATGTGGGGCTTCCACAGATGGGCTCTGTGAAAGCTGATCTGAAGCCGGGGATGGCTGGAAGGAGGGGAGAAAATGGCTGAGGAGAAGGGCAACTGGAAGCCCAGAGAAAAGTGAGCCATGTACAGCAGAGGCCACCGGATGCTGAGATGTGCTTTGTAAGATAATCAAGGGGCTGGGCAGATGGCTCAGTCAGCAAAGAGCCTGCCTCTTAAGCTTGAAGATCCGAGTTCAAACCCCAGAAGCCACCTGAAAAGGCTGAATATGGCAGTGCACATTCTTAAGTCCTGTATTGGGAAGACAGAGACGGGCAGATCCTTGGGCCCACTGACAAGCCAGCCAGGCTACTTGGTGAGTGGGTGGCACTTGAGGAACGACAACCAATGCCACACAAGCACAGCATTTAGATAGACAGACACACACACATGCGTGAGCACACACCACAGTTCCACTATCAACGAGTCCCGGCTGCTTGCCCATTACTCTGAAATGATTGTCCTGTTGTACTATCGGGCTCCATTATAATGTCGAGTGACTGCATCTGAATTAATAACTCACCAATCTGCATTGTCAGAAAAAAAGTGAGTTTTCTAGGGAACTGAAGCTTCGAATTTTTAAGCATTAAACTCTTGAAAAGTTTAGTCGTTTTCACGGAAACTGTAATAAAGTGAATCCCTGTCTGCTCAGCCTCATTAAACAGAATACATTGAACATCACTTAACCAGTTCTTGATGACTGTGAGTCCTTGCTGGGAAGGAACATGAGACATTACTGGGCAGCTGCATAATATGCCCTGGGGGGCCGGTGAAATATGCAGGGCTGCGTTCCCCTGCGGCCATCTTTCTTGCACTCAGAGGTGGGAACGGCCCTGGCTTCCAGCATCTCTGTGGCGGCTTCTCTCAACCACAGGCCTGTCAACATTGCCTTCCACTTGGACCGTAGTTCTCCTAACAGATCACTTGGAACATCTGCACTGCTTTCTGCTTGGACTACAGTTCTACTGACAGATTATCATAACCTTTGCGAGGAATGACAGCTGCCATGGAAATCAAATCAGCTAACTTTTAAAACTGCCTCCATCTGGATCTGTTGTTCTCTATCACCAAGTTAAAATATAAAGGTGGAGAGGTAACCCCGGGGCTTATGCCGTAAATAAATCACATAGACTCTGGCAGCGAATTTCTTTGGGATCGAGACGTCTCTTGTATCAGTGCTCACCTGCATTACAGCTGGATGCTGCGTGCTTATCATTTTCACAGTCTGATGTGGGATGGAGAGGACACTGCTAACATCAGTCCGCAGGTTTGTCCTTGGTTTTCTAAGATGATGTCACTCGGCACTCTGGTCTCATCCTATTATTTCAGAATTACTTGTCTACAAAGAAGACACAGAAAGGTGGACTTTCCTGTTTGAACAGCTTGTCCTTTAGACAAACGCCAGAGTACAGCGGCTTGTGATTAGGAACACGTGCATCTCTCACTGCCTGGTGGCTCGGGAGGAAATACTCGTAGGCCGGGCAGGTTCAGCCAGGCCCCCCCCCCTCATATGACAGGGTCTCAGCTGAAAGTGCTTGTCCTCTCCTCGCATCTTCTCCCAGGCTCCAGCAGACAAGCAAGTTTATCGCAAAGGTGGCCAAGAGAAAGCGCATCACATTGTGAAACAGCAGTAAAACTTCTCCTTGGGCTGGCAAGATGGCTCTGTGGATAAATAACTGGCTTCCCGCCTGCTGTCCTGGGTTCAGTCCCCAGGGTCCATGTGGTGGAACGAGAGAACCAACTCTGGCAAGTTGCCACCTGACTTCCATATACATGCTGTGGCACATGTGTGCTCTTAAGTAATTAAATAATTTGCAATAAATTCAATATAATTTTCAATAATTTAAAGCTTCTGCTGATGTCCTGTTTGTTAATGTTCCCACATCTAAAGTCAGCGACATCATCAAAGGCAAATTTAGGGGAAAAACAGATTCTGTATCTCAACGGAAAAGTCTACCGAGTCAGAGGAAGGTAGGAAGACTGTCTTCGGATTCTCTAGAGGATCTGAACCAATCACAAGGGGTGTATTATATTGGCTGGGTGGTTCAACAGTAGCAGTCTGTATACTAGAGAGACTGAGAGCATTAAGTCTACCAGGCTGGGTGGCTCAGCAGTCCCAGTCTAGAACTGACAGTTTGGAGGATTGTGGAGAGCAGTTGGGCTTCAATCCACATCAGAAGGCCCAAGAAACTGGGTTCCAGGGTGAAGGGTGGCAGCAGAGGTAGCAACAAAATAGATGCACTCACCAGCAAGAAGTGAAGGCAGGCAGGCAAAGCCAGCACTGCTTTCCCTTGGAACTCTTCACATACAGGCTGCCTCCCGAAGCTGCTACCCAATCTTGACTACAGTTATTCCCCCTCCATTAATTCTTCCAGGAAATACCCACATAAGCTCACACAAGCCCACACACAGAGAGGTGTGTCTCTTACTTGATGCCAAATGCGATCAACTTGACAGCGGAGATCAGCCATCAACCATCACAAGGGTGCACACATTTTGCAGCCTACCATATCCACACACATGCATCTCGTCTCGGGCTGGGTGCAACCCGGAAGCTGGGTGCTGAGCTCATTAATCCATGGAGCGGAAGGAAGCTTATCTCACCATCAGAGCTCTGAGGGGAATGGTGGCTTGAAGCGAAGCTTCTCTGCTTCCCTGCCCTGGGTTCACTTTGTAATTCTGCTTCGTTTGTTTGTTTTTACGGCTACAGGTAGCTTCATCAGGAAAATGAACAGCATGCTGTCTTGAACAAAGTAACTGAAGAAGGGATCTAAAGAGTCCCCTCTTGTTCTTGAACGTGGTCTCTATTCCCATGCTCCTATTCTTCCTAGAAAAGATGAACCCACACCTCAACAGTGGTGATTCTGCCCTTCCCCACAGCCAGGTGCTGATGGCCACTCAGGAAGCTTCTTCTAGAACAAACGATCGTCTTCCACCCAGGCCAGCCCCAGTAAGACCTCCTTCTTAGGCTCTGGGGCTGGGACAGGAAGTAAGATGTGTGAATGTCCCTTTTCTGGGGTCATTTTTTAGGTCTTCCAAGCTGATTTCTGCAACAACTACCCCAGTTAACTGGGGTCAAAGAGGCTAGAGGCTTCCAGAAGCCAGAGTAAGCTCCCCGGAACATTTATTGTTTCAGGAGATTTCTTGCATTGAAAGCGACAATTCTTCTTATTTTGTGAGTACATTCCATTCCATAAAAATGATGGGTGATCACGGCTGAACTTGGCAAACTGTGTCTTCACAGAGAACTTAATAGTCCAACTTAGTTCTTACGAAGGGAATCTGGATAACATAATTAATCATCTCCTGAGCTTGGTTTGGGCCACATTCTGTACATAACCCAAGTGGGTGCTGATGACTTGGTTCTCCTTTTTATCAGTATGGGGATTCAGACACAGGGTCTGGTATGTGCTAAGCAAGTGTTCTACCACTGGGCCGCACCCTCTGTTTCACGGCATGTTTCTAATACTATGTTTTCTAAGATAATTTTTGCAAGTGTATCTGAGTCTTTCCTTAAACATATAAAATAAGCTCCCTTTGCTCTGTTGTGTTTTCACATCAATAATGTACACAGAAGGTCCTCGATCCCAGAATGGAAGATGAGGTGATTGAACACAAGCTGGTGAGACGGAATGAGATCCGTTCTCTAAGAAGCAACCCATTAGCTTGCCATATGGCCAGAGTGATATTAGTTTATCTCTTTTTTTTTTTCATTGGGTTGGATAGGAATCCATGCCTGATACTCATTCCTCCTTGCTCCTTTTCGGTTTGTTCATATTGTTGTAAATACTCATGTGAAGCAGCCAGGCCTCTTCTCCCTGATGGTTTTCTCTGGGGGCTCGTTCTAGAAGAACTCCGTGTCGAATGTGAGCTATCCTGCATTGTTCATGGCTCTTACCTCCGTGGCCTTCTTATTGTCAGTATCTGTAAGTACCACTGTTAGTGAATTTGGCTAGCAGCGTTTGAAGCAGATGAGATTTTAGCTCACGCCTTGATAACTGCATTGGCTCAGTCTAAGCGAAAGCCTTATTTTCATTAAAGGGAGCAGACATGCTGAGGAAGAAGGTGCTATTTTTACATAGGGTCTTTTTTTTTCCGACTGAAACCACATGATAACACTGTGCTGTTAAAATGATCTCCAGCATGCTGAGTTAGCTGAAGAAACAATATGCATGTTGCCAAAATCAAGGCGGTACTATTCTGAGCCTCCTCCACTCTAACCTCCAGCTCTCCTTGGTGGTCATGGAGAGGAGACCAGGGCAGAGCTGGTAAGGAGAATACGTCACAGACAGAGTGGAGGCCACCTACAACTACCAGCAGGAGATTATATACATTCTTGACTATTTGGTTATTGACTGTCCTCCATCATTGACATATGAGAAGTTTTTTAGTTAGATAGTTGTTGAGTACTCCTTTTATCGCACACACACGTACATACACACACACAGAGTCTCTCTCTCTCTCTCTCTCTCTCTCTCTCTCACACACACACACACACACACACACACACACACACACACTACTACTACTACTACGTAGACGAGGCTCTCCTCTAAATTACAGAGATCCCCCGACCTCTGCCTCCTGAGTGCTGGGATTAAAGGCGTGCGCCACCATGCCCTACACACATATGGTTTTTAAGTAAAGCAGTATAAAACAGAACTCAGGCTAACTTTAGAACTTTACAAATAGAGGAAGTTTAAGTAGATACCCTCCAACTTCGTTTTTTCCTTTAAGCTATTATTATCATCATTTACATTGTTGTTAATATTATTAGAAATGCCAAGACTGGATATATATGACAAGCACTTCACTAGGCCATCCATAAAAAGTCTCTCTTGGTCCCCACAGTGGTCTCTGATCTCCATTTGCAGAAAACAGAAGTTAGGCTCAGCTAGAAAGTAAGCGATCAGAGGTTTGAGCTTACATGTGGTTATCCAGCTTCAAAGCCTCCATTCCTCACCAGGCTTGCTGCAATTCTGGGTTAGTAAGGAATCTGGCCTTCCAACGTGCAGGGCTCAGTCTTCATTCTCCCTATTTTTCGGTCTCTGATCCTCAAAAGGACTAACGAGAGCAAGTTAGCTCAAACCAACAACAAAAAGATGACCGTTTTCTCTCTTTGCGGTCTTCAGGCCCTTCGGGCAAAGCACCACAAATTTGGTTTCTCTTGCCCTCGAATACTGGGAGACTTTCCCCCGCTGTACGCCAGAAGTGGAGTCAAGTACTTGTTCACAGACAGGCTTGTACTTGACGGAGAAAATAATTGGAGTACCTGTCGAGCAGACAGATGCTCACGTACAGGACCGCTTATTGCTTCTCTGCCCTGTCTCTAAAGCAAAATTGCTTTTGTGGCTTCCATATTCCCCAGGATCTTGTGCAGATTAGGGGCTTGGAGTAAGGAGAACACCATGGCTGCCAGGCTCAGGTAGCCCAAGGTTGTAACCACATAAAAGCCACTCAGAGCGATGACAAAGTAGATAAGATGTGATCAACAATGCAATGCCCTGGATTTAGGAAGAAATTAAGGGAATTTGTAGAAAGAGGAAACAAACCATTTAGGGAGGGGTTGCTGCATGCGTTAAGGGGTGTGGAAAGAAATCTTAAGACATTTACCAAGTATTATTAATATAATCTCAGCTCCAGTCATATTTTTCTGAAAGATTTAGAAAGATATTAACTAATTAATATTCAATTAATTTGTAGACTCGACTAATATTTCCTTGGTAAGACTTGGCCACAAGGCCCATAAACACCAGCAGGTTGTGCTCTGAGGATGGATGATAGATGAAAATATGCATGAAAATGTGGGAGAAACAAGAGAAACCCCACCTTGAGCAAGATGGAAGGAAGGTGAGCCCGGAATTCCAAAACCCTGCCCTCTGACCTCCGTACTCATGAGAGAGCACAAACACCCCCATACACCCAGATGAAAATATTTTAAAAATAAATAAGTAAAGTTCCAAATAAATAATTGTAATTACATTCCTCTTATCTGTTCCTTTGGTTCTGTATAATTAATTTTGAGCCAGTCAGTTATCAGATTTCAGGAACTTAACAACTTCTAGACCAAAAGAAAAAAAAAAATCCAAGACCTGGAACCCTTGACTGAGACTTTCAGTCCAGTCTGGAGGGTGTCTAGGGCTGTCAGTTTAGAAGCTCATATTTGGAGTCAGGGTCCATTCCCTCAGGCATCAGTGGTCAAGAGTACCCAGTGTCCAGGTTGTGGTGGTGCACACCTTTAATTCTAGCACTCAGGAAGCAGAAAACAAGGTAGATCTCTGGGTTCCAAGCAAGCCTGATCTACAGAGTGAGTTCCAGGACAGCCAGGGCTACAGAGTGAGACCCTTGCCAACCAAAAACAGAGAGTCCCCAGCACCATCTTCTCGGGAGTCTCTGGGACTCCTGGTGAAAGTCTGGTGTCTGGCTTAGAACTCCCAGCAGAAGCTCTGGGCAAGTGTGAGAGGGAAACAGGCCCTCTACAACCCACTGCAGCATCGGCAGAGCACAGAACGCGGCGGACTGACGCGTGAGTGCTTGTGTGTAGGCAGGTTTTTCTCTGGGCTGCCAGCTCACAAAATAATGACACAGAGACTTATTATTATGAAAGCTCTGCCTTAGCTTAGGCTTGTCCCTAACTAGTTTTTGTAACTTAAATTAACCCATATCTTTTAGTCTCTGTTTTTTTTTTTACGTGGCTTGGTTACCTTTACTCTGTCCTGCCCATCCTGCTTCCTCTCCATCTGGCTGGTGACTCCGCGTTCTTCTTCACCAAATCCTCTCTCTGTCCAGAAGTCCCGCCCATACCTCCTGCCTAGGTATTGGCCATTTAGCTTTTTATTAAACCATCCACAGTGACACATCTTCACACAGTATAAAGGAATAGTCCATAACACTTGTACCTGTTAATCCATTGTTGTTTTTATATTTGTAACATATTAAAAAACTCAACTCTACTCACTCCCAATAGTTCCTTTATCATAAGGTCAAGTAGCAAATCTTCGTGATGTGCCAGAGGTGCTAAGGGAATCTTCATGGTAAACTTGGGTATAACGATACCTTTTTGTCCTAGGGTGGAGCCTAGTTTTAGAAAGGCTGAAGGAATAGACAGAATAGGAGTTTAAGTCAGATCACAAATGCCTGAGAAAAAAAGGCCATCATGTATTTGTCTAAACAACAATACTAAATTTCTGTAAGTGTAAAAATAAGTAAAATAATTTTATTTTATTTTATTTTATTTGAGTGTGTGTGCACAAATGTGTGTGTGTGTGCAAATGTATGTGCAGGTGCCCTCAGAGGCCAGGAAGAGGGCATCAGATCCCCTGGAGCTGGTGTTGCAGGTTGTTATGAGCTAACTGACTTGCTGGGAACAGAACTTTGGTCCTCCAGGAGAGCAGTAAGTACTCTAACCACTGAGCCATCTCTGCAGCCCCAGTAAAATCATTTCAAGGACTCTTAGACATTTAGGGATGAAGTGACTTGCTCTTTTTAAGCATGAAGATAATGAAACCAACAGATGACAGAAAATTCTTCTGGTACAATGCTAGTCTCTATTTCTGGGCGGGCTGCATCACAGGTGAATGACGACTGTGTGTTATCCCTTGCTGAGTTGGGGGATTCGCATTTTAACAGAGGGAAAGTCAAATTCTGTTTTGATATTAATTCAATATTTGGCAATAAAGGGTCCAAATTCCTTTTTTAAATTTTTGAATAAGATCATCACCAAAATGTCAACATATTTTATTGTTTCCTTTTGAAAAGCAAGACAAGAACAGTTTATGTTGTGCAAACCGTCTACAGTTTCCTAGACCCACTTATGTTCCGTCTCTCCTGTCAGGCTCATTTTCAGAAACAGCGTTTCCTTTACAACAAACTAGTCACTTTTTCCTTGAAAAATAACTCTGGAGACTGAAAAAATGGCTCAGCAGTGAAGGGCATGTGCTGTTCTCACAGAGGATCCAAGTCTGGTTCCCAACACCCACATGACAACCACCTGTAACTCCAGTTTGAGGGGATCTGACACCCTCTTCCGACTTCCGTGGGCACTGCACACACATGGTGTATATACTCACCTGCAGACAGGCACTCCTATACATAAACCATTTACATCTTTAAGTAAAAGCCTACTTTTTCTTTATTTTGGATACATTGCATTTCTCCTTACCCTGCATGCACTACTGCCATTGTTACCCTTTACTTGTCTTAATTACTTATCAACAGTAAGTATAATTGTATCTTTTTTTTTCTGTCTGAGTACTTGATGATAGTTATCAGGAATCTTCAATACGCTAGGTAAGCTGGACCACTGCTCTGCATTCCCAGACCAGTTAAGCATAACTTGAAGCAAATTTACTGTGTTAGTTAAAGTTCTGTTGCTGTGAAGAGAACCATGAGCACAACAACTCTAATAAATGAAAACATTTAATTGAGGCTGGCTGACAATGGGGGGTTAGTCCATTATCATCATGGCAAGAAACATGGCAGCACACAGGCAGACATGGTGCTGGAGAAGGAGCGCAGAGTTCTACAGCTGGATCCACAGGCAGCAGGAAGAGAGAGTGGTCTGGCTTGAGCTTTTGAAAACTCAAAGCCTACCCCTCGTGACACACTTCCTCCTACAAAGCCACACCTACTCCAACAAGGCCACACCTCCTAATAGTGCCACTCCCCATAGGCCAAGCATTCAAACACATTAGTCTAGGGGCCATTTTCATTCAAATCACCACATTTGCCAACCTCTATTTCACAGAGAAACCTAAATAAATGGCTAATACCTGAATGTTATATACAAGCAACAGTGAGCATGTTTGGTAATGTGTCCAAAGCATGTCACTGTAGCACAGTACGACAAAAACAAAAACAAAACAACGTGTTTACATGTTTACAATTATGCTTACCGGAAAATTATCTAGGATTGCAAAGAGTTCCCATTACTTAAGTGAATATTAGTCCAAGATTTTAAAGTTAAACTGAGGATATCAGAAATTATGATTATATTAATATCCTACAGAGTATTATTATTGATATTAATAGATTGTCAGAACTATTTTTTTTTATTTTACATACATGATTTTTGCCTGCATAAATGTCTGTGAACCACATGTATGCCTGGTGCTCACAGAGGCCAGAAGAGAACATTGGATCCCCTGGAACTAGAGTGCCAGACAGTTGCTGCCATGTGGATGCCGGGAATTGAACCAGAGCTCTCTGGAAGAACAGCCAGCATCCTTAAGCACTGAGCCATCTCTCCAGCACAGATTGTCAAAACTCTGATTTTGTTTGGTTAGTAACACAATTTTGTTGTTGTGCTGGGAAACCAGGGCCTTGTGTACACCACATAAACACTACACAGAGTCCTCCTTCAACTCTAGACATAATTTTCCCTGTGTTTCATTCTCCTTAACAATAAGTGGCAATGTTAGCTTATGTCATCAATAAAGCAGTGTGCAAAATGAGAAGATTTAGAAAGTTAACAAAAATATTCTGAAAAGTAAAATGTACAAACTCATTTTATTTAACACACTAAAATTCAACCTTCTGTCTTAAACCCAAAGTATAAACTAGACTGATTTATCCAAAGATTTCCTATGAATACATCAAACAGATTTAGATTATCATATAAAAATGCTTGTGTTAGCACTTTCTGAAATAATTTTTACTAAAAGACTACATTTATTGTGTTTAAAGTTTAGCTTACTTTACAGTAATTCTAGAGATATAGATTTTTATAAACATTTATTACTCCCCTTAGGTCAACTAGGACAGAATTTCTTTAACTGAAAACATCTCATTGTGATTTACTAAACCTTTCCACAGGTAAAACAACATGACACCCACAGAAAGAGGTCCAAACATTTCTCAGTTGCAGAGGACTGGCTGGGTTCACTGCTGTGACCTCAGCTCCAGGTCAGCAGTAAGCCATGGAGCCCGGGAACTGGATCTTCCAGTTCTCAAAGGGCTGTTTCCCTTTCTAGTGTATATAAAATATTTTCCTAATTAATCTGAGTTTACTGGTGGATAAACAGACAAATAAAAAAGTGGACAAACCAGATTAGCTCTCATCTCCCTCCAGGTAGAGAACAGAAACAGACCCCATTGTCCCCCTTACGGAGAGCTCCACATTATCACACCACAAAACCAAGGTTCCCAAAACAATCAGCCACTGTGCGTAGCAGAAGGATATGAACACAAGGCCATCTCTTAGCCAGGGAATCAAATCCAGACCTGCACAGCAGCAGTCCTGCACTTAAAAAGGCTCATGTGTGTGGGCACAATTTTTACAAAGGATGATCTTTAGATTGGTACAGCTGATTTGGACAAACAAAACAAACAGAAACCAAAAACAACAACAACAACAAAAAAAAACCGTGGACTCACTAGGGCCCCGACCCAGCTACAAAACTCTTGGTGCAAACATAATGATACACCCTAATCTGTAGTGTTTGCCACTTTTTACAGTGTAAATTCTCCCACAATGGTGACTTGTGAGCTGTCAACACACCGTCATGAGTTCTGTAGGGTCAGACTCAGTCCATCTGAAGATCTCAGCCAACCACCCAGAGTGGCCCCAGCCCTTGGCACCTTCACACACAGCCCGTACAATCTATAAATCTCAGACTCGAACACTTCTCCTTACAGTGAGCTGTAAGTCTGTCTTCCTATGGCTCCTAACCGTGAGGAACTTAGACTTACTCTGGGTAGATGCACCAAATAAAGCTGACTCTTCATTGAGCCGATAAACGTTCAATGTCAAGTGCAGTTATCCTGAGACTAGAGAGCAAGCGTCGCACACTTGGCAGATAAAGAAACGGAGTCTCAAAGAATCTGATGAATTCCCTGCTTCTAGAACATCACACTTTATCACATTTGATGAAATCAAGGGGAAAACTTAAAAGTTTTTCACAGCTCATGCCTTCTGAGTCTTTGTTCTTTATCTGTGTTACTACTTCATCTAATGTTTTAAAAAATGATTGTGTGTGTTGCATATGCACAGGGTGCGTGTGTGTGTGTGTGTGTGTGTGTGTGTGTGTGTGTGTGTGCATGTGCACATGTGTGTCATACACACAAGTGTATGTGCAGGTACACACAAGAAAAATGTCAGGTGTCCTGCTCCGTCACTCTCTCCTTATTCCCTAGAAACAGGGTCTCTCACTGAACCTGGAGCCAAGCTGGCAGCCAGCAAGCCCCAGTCAGTGATTATTGGCTTTATTCTTCCTCTACTCTCCACAGCATAAGCGCCCATATTTTTCACATGGGTGTTGGGGATTTGAACTCAGGTCGTCATGCTCACAAAGCAAGCACTCACTAACTGAGCCATCCCCTCAGCCCCAGCATGTTTTTAAGACCTGTCATCTTAGTTGTCCTCTTCTTCCGGGTCTCTGTTTAAATGTCATTGCTCTAGAAACCAGGTACCCTGGAGCTGGGCAGCCTGCAGATGCTGGGCATATCAGTCATTGCTCCAAACAATCGGCTTATTAATTTTTAACTATTTGAACAACCGCTTCACATTTTACAAGTTAAAAGCCAAATTCCAGAGAAAAACAGAAAGAGGCCCACATTCGTTAAAGTTGGGTGAGGGGTATAACTCGTGAGCAGTGATATATTGTGTACCCTAATAAACTTGCCTAATGATCAGAAGACAGAGCCAGCCACTAGATTAGACATAGAGGTCAGGCAGTGGTGGCCCACACCATTAATCCCAGCACTTGAGATCTCATGCCTTTGCTTGGGAAGCACACATGCCTTTAATCCCAGGAAATGATATGGCTGGGCAGAGAAAGGTATATAAGGTGTGAGGAGACAGGAACTCACTCTTTTTAGGCTGAAGATTTCATATAGGTAAAAACTAGTGTCTGGCTCTTCTGCCTCTCTCATCTTCAGGCAAGTTTATTAGGGTACACAATATATCACCACACCGGACAATTGCCTACATATGAAGAACAGGGTTCAGTTCCCAGCACCATACACAAAGAAGTTAAACTCACAAATGAGTAGGATAATAAAATTAGTTTTAAAACATTTGAGGAACTAGGGCTTATATGGACTGTCCAAAAAAATAGCAATTTTTTTTTTTAAAAAGAAAACAACCGGATGGTAGTCTGCAGGACATTAAAACTATCTTTATTTGAGGCTATATTTCCACCAAAAAAGAAACCTGAAAATTAGCACGTATTTCCCTGGGCTCCAAGCAATAACTAATCCCAAAGTCAAACAGGACACACCCTCCTATAAACTAAACGCTCCCTAGGAAACCTTACACAATGCCCCAGCACGACCTTGAAAAGGCATACAGTTAACTTGCTTGCTTCATCTTCGAATATCACCACGGTCCTTGGTATCTTTTAAATTATGAACCATTGTTTCCCTGCCTCCCCAGAACCTGCTAAAGCGAAGCAAGATGGATTTTCATTTATTTCTCTGACCTTCTTCCTCTCCCTCTCCCTCTCCCTCCCTTCTGCTCGTCTCCCTACATCCCCCAGCCCCCATGCCTCAGGTCTCCTGTATTCCAAGCTGGCCTCCTGGCCTCAGACTTGCCATGCACCTGAGGATGACCTTGAACTCTGCGTCTTAGCCTCCACCTCAGGATCACCACATCCATTTTCTGCCGTGCCGAGGATCCAGCCTGGGGCTTTTGCCCGGTGTACAAGCCCTCTCTACCCTTGAGCTGCATTCTCAGCCCTCTCTGTATCGAGTGATTTCTGCAAGTCCGGTTTATTTTTCTTTCCAGCACAAGATGGATTTCTCTATACCTGTAATCAGTAACGCTCCATTGAGAAGGCTTCTGTGTCACAAGGTAGCCAGCAAGTTAATTGGTAGAAATAGGTTCCCTCTGTAACTATTGCCCACTGGAGATCTGGACAAACCAGACAGCTGGCTGAGCAATAAAGGAGAGAGGGATACCAAATATCACCAAAACCAGTTGGAACGTGGGCCAGATAATGCATTTCTGCCCACTGTACATAACCAAGGATTATATGAACAGGTTTTACCAAGTGGAAACAAAAAATACTTTTAAGGGAAAAAAAAAAAAAAGACTCTCCATCTGTACCACGACTTCTCTGCTGGATGTTCCCAGGAGGCAAACAAAATCCTAAACAGACCTCGATGGCTAAGACCTACACACTAATCCTTAATTCTTGAACCTGGAGCCCGAAGATATGTTCATCTGAAATTCCAAAGCCCAATAAGCAACTCCAAGCTGTTTACCAGGAATGGTTGTTAATTTAGTTAGCTAAACCATAAACCCTTCACCAGGCCATTATTTCCCCATCAGAAAGCCATAAAGTAACCCCAAAAGATTATAATACAGCAAGTTTGGGATAAAGTCGGAAATGTGTCCTTGATGAAAAGCTGGGAAAAAGACCTGTCAATTCGTCTGGATGGAAGTCTTGATGATAACCCACAAAGGTCACCTCTGTTCTTACTTACACTCAAGTGACCTGAGCTGTCCATTAATGAGTGACATAAAGACTGGAAACATTTTCAAAAATTAAAGCTTTATTGTTATGGTACCACATGTAATAAATCCATTATTTTTATCATAAAAAATACAGACATTTTATTAGTAGAAAAAAATAATTTTCCCCACCTCTTGTTAGATACATGTTTAAGAAAGGGATATGGGTTTGTATTGTTGCCAAATTCTGAGCCACAGCTCCTTCTGGCTCTGATGATTGGTTCTAACATCTGGAACCATGCAAAATAAGTGGACCATTTTCCAGATGGCCGATCTCCAGATGCCCCTACAGGCATCTCATCTCTGCTGAAATGAGCACACCCTCCCCGAAAATGGCTTCAAGATTTGTCATTTGCATAATCACCTTCCTGCAGGGGTCGTCCAGCTTACGAGTGTGTCTGAGTGTGACTCCCAACACCAAACACAACCTAAGAAACGTCTGGGGCTGGAGAGATGGTTCAGTCAGTAAGAATCCTTGCTGTGCAAGCGTGAGCACCTGAGTTCAAATCCCCAGCCCCCTGTAAAGAGCTGGGCTTGGCGGCACTCATGCTTGTAATCCTGGGCTGAGAGGGTTGGAAACAGGAGGGCTTCTGGGGCTCATTGGCAGCCAGCCTAGCTCTAGATTCAGTGAAAGACCCTTCGTCAAGGGATAGAATCCAACACCCGATGTTCTTCTCTGGCCTGTGGATGAGTTTGTGGATTAGTAAGCACATACACGTAATGCATATACCACACACATACACCACAAGTGTATTCACATACGCTAAAGAAGAAGGAGGAGATGGAGGAAGAGAAGGGAGGAAGGGGGAGGGGATGAAAGGAGAAAAGAAGGAGGAGAGGAAAAAGAGGAGGAAGAGTGAGGAGGAGGAGGGGGAAGAAATATCTGACATAGCATTTACACCAGGCAGCCATTTTGGTCAACCTGTTGTGCCAACTCCACAGTAAAACAAGAGACAAGGAACATAGCACCAAATACTTTTAAAGGCTGGATTCAGTATCTTAAGCTTCCTGGAGACACTGAGAATTCTTTCCAGGCTAGGGCAGCCATGCAAGTCCAGTCCAGAGACAAAAAGCACCACACTATTCAAAGAGAGCAGACCTAACAAAAAGGCATTGTGTGGTGCACAAGGTGATTAGGAGGGTGTAGAAGGACGCCAAAACCACACAGATAATAACTGAAGGAAGTTGCTATCACCTTGGTTACCCTGTAACCACCTGTGTAGGACCTGAAGGGATTAGACTCTCTGGGATTCCTTTGAGGGAAAGTGCTTGGGTGTGGAGCTATGGACACCCAGAGCTGTTGCAGAGATACAACAGAGCCCAAGTGAGGAGAGGGAACTTTAAGGTCTAAGGAGCTCTCAGCCACGAGAATGCCATCGAGCCACGGATGCCTCTCAATGGAGTTGCGCATCTCTCCTGAAGCTGCCTCAGCACCCAAGCACACTCATTTGCTGTCAATAGCAGAAGATGTGAGAAGGCGTGGCTTCAGAGCTCAGGGGCCCATGACTGGGAGGGTTTCAAAGAGCAGCAGGTAACTGGGACACCTACCTGGTCAATTACTCTTGGGGTGCCCAGGAAGTGCACGACACTCAGATAAACACGAATTTCAGATAATCAGTAACATTTTAGTTTATATCTCAAATATTGCATAGGATATACTTCCACTAAAAAAAAAAAATTGTTGTCTAAACAAAACCAGAATTTTCCTTTTTTGTTTGTTTGTTTCTCAATCTAGCAACGCCCATGAGAGGTGAAGGTCTGTGAGACACCTCTGCGTGACCACAGACTCCTTGGGCTCCTGGAAGAAATGTAAGAGCTTGTCACTTGGTTACGACTCCCTCTCGCAGCCCGCAGTCTTCCTCAGCATGCTCTACAGACGGGGCCTGACAGGGAGCCGTTGGCAGCGCAGCAGTGCAGATCAGGGTTTGGGGAGGTGCGTCTGGGCTGCCGATGAACCTTCAGTTGGGATGGAGATGCGGCTCGGCGGCGGCGGTGGACTAGCACTTCACCACTGCACAGTTTAAATGATGGCTTCTGGTCCAGTCGGCTCATAAAGCGCTCAGGAACCCGTGGCTCTTAGCTGCATGCGGTTTCAATCTGACCTTAAATTCTGCAAAATTTATGGTCTGGTTGTTTATAGAAAGATGCCATTGACCAATTCCTATCCATCATTTCAAGCCAATTACATTAGATGGCAACAGGATGGGGAAAGGTTGGCCTTACTTTTGATGTTATCTTCTTGAAACAATAAGTGAGTTAGGATCTCCAAGTTATCACTGAGACCTGCAGAGGGATAGGAAAGAATGCATAGCCTTGTGCTGTGGAGAAAAGACTCATATATGTCATCACCAAAGACACAGACACTAGTAGGCCCAGATAATCAGTAGACGCTAACCTTTTAGGAAAGGGAAGACCCATAGGGAAGTGGTATGGGATGTTAAAGAGAAGGAATTGCACTTGCATGCAATTTCTAGTTTAGAAAGTGTTCTCTCCATGTCTTTAGAGCCCCCATATACCAAGTTTCGAAAACCTTTGCAACTTGCAAATTTTCACTTGAAATTTTTATGAGGCCCTTGATATACAAATATATAAAATAGGTATAGAAGTGAAACATTACTAATCATGAATCACAAAGAATTTTTTCTTAAAGCAAGCCTTTGCTAGACATATAATCTTACCATTTATTAAAGACAAAAGCAAATTTACACACTAATGAGATGGGTGTGCCTATTTTTACTTAATAAATTAAATCTCAGCTAAATATTGCAAGAAGTGAGCAATTGCCATGATTTTTTGGGATGATCAATATTTTGGTTGTATAGTTGTCAATCATGAGAAAGCCACTTCATATAAATATACAGCACAAAATGCCAGAAACATGTTTAGGGCCACATTTGAAATTCTGTCTTAATCCCAAGCCAAAATTCATTGATTTTTTTTTAAATAGAACTCAAATTGGCAACTCAAACAGCAATTTAGTGTCCTTGTGTATATGTACTTTTGTACTTGTATATGTGTGTGGCTGTGTGTATTTGTGTATGTGTGTACATGTGCGGGCTAGAGGGCACCCTCAGGTCTTGTCCCTGAATTACCATCCTCCTGGTTTTTCAGATAGAGACTCCTGAGCCTTGAACTCCTCAAGTAGATGAGCCTGGCAGGCCAGTGATTCTGGCCCTCTGCCTGTTCCTGCCTCCCCAGCACCGGGATTACAGACGTAAGCTCCACGTCCATCTTTCTAAGACACGGATGCTGAGGATTGAACTCAGGGCCTCGAGCCCAGCAGCAAACCACGTATCAATTGCATTATTTCCCCAGTCCCCAAATAGCGGTTTTTAAAATCCAACATTCTCACACAATATGATCCCAAGATACACAACTATTTTGATGCTTACATGCTGAGGTCTGGCCACAAGGAACTATTAAAGGTCTCTGTTTTCTGTAATTAAGCCATTATATTCCTATAAGCATAGGAAACTTTTGTGTGTACAGTAGAAACCCGGCAATTCGTAACACCTAATCATCTCAGATCCGAGCTGAAGCGTTCCAGGAAGCATTTGTCCATGGCGTACTGTGTCACAGGGTAGTACGCATAGCTGGACCGCTGTGAGGCCACGTGATGTGACTGGGGAACATACTGCCCAAAATACCTCACATTTGTTGTACATTTCACTTTGAGTCGATGCTCAACCTTTGCACATTCAGAAAGCTTTTCCCATTGCCAGATTTTTTACACTTGCCACATTCAGTTATGCTACCTCATTGGGGTCACCACCCACAACATAAGAAGCTAGTTTACATAAGCCATATGGGGTGGTGCCCTAGTTTGTTTTACTAGTGCTATGATGAAATACCATGCCCAAACAACTTGGAGAGGAAAGGGTTTATTTCAGCTTACACTTCCAGGTAATAGTCTATCACTGAGGGGAAGTCAGGGCAGGAACCTGAGCAGGGCGGGAGCCTGAGCAGGGCGGGAGCCTGGAGGAAGAAGCTGATGCAGAGGCGTAGTGCACATCTCTACAGTGTACAGAAGCATGAAGACAGACATGGCACTGGAGAAGTAGGTAAGCCTTCTATATTGTGATCCATTGCAGAAAGAGAACTGGGCCTAGCATTGGCTTTTGAAACCTTACAGCCCACCCCTAGAGACATACTTCCTCCAACCAGGCCACACCTCCTAATCCTTCTCAAACAGTGCCACTCTCGGTGTCTAAGTATTCAAATATATGAGCCATTCTTATTCAAACCACTGTAGGTAGGGTGAGAAGGACAGGACTAACCTGAAAACTAAGACTATGTGTATTAAACATTTGAGATTTTCATATATGTACAAAATGTATTTTGAGCTGGGCAGTGGTGGAGCACGCCTTTAATCCCAGCACTTGGGAGGCAGAGTCAGGTGGATCTCTATGAGTTCGAGGTCAGCCTGGTCTACAGAGTGAGTTCCAGGAAAGGCGCAAAACTACACAGAGAAAGCCTGTCTCAGGGGGAAAAAAAAAAGCACAAAATGTATTTGGAGCAATTCACCCCTCGTTTCTTTTCTAACTCTTCCCAAATCCACCCCCTTCCCACCTCCTCCCAACTTTGGGTCCTCTTTTGTGTTTTACAACCCTACTCAGTCCAATTTGTATTACACATATAATCATTGCACATATAATCACACACTCCATTCTAGAATGCTGTCTGGTTTGATGTTGGGCAGGTCTTGTGCAGGCCACTCCAGCTGCTGTGATGTCGTGGGTGCAGTGGTCCTGCCACACCCAGAAGACACTGCTTCAAATCAGTCCTCCTTGAACTCTGGCTCTTATGATCCTCTGTCTCTTCTGTGTTGCTCCCAGAACCTTGGGGAGGCTGTATGATTCTCATGTTCTATTCATATCTGAGCACTCCTGAGCACTTACCATCTGAACTTTGACCAGTTATGAGGTACAATGAACTACCTTCAAAAGTTGCTTTTGACTGACAAGCAGTATCGTCAGATCCATGCCTTAGAAAAATATACTTACCACGGATTCATTCAAAAGATAAGGCCTTAAATGCAACTAGTCATTGGGTTGGAGCTAACACTAATGTATGTATTTTCTCCAGGCCAAAAGGGGTCGGGGAGAAGATCAAAGGAGATACAGTGTGGGTATATAAACTATTTCAGGAGAAGTAAGGGAAGGATACCCAGTTCTCAGTTTTCTTAACCCTTTCTGGCATTTGTAACCATCCATATTATGCACTCAAATGCAATAGTTGCACACCAACCTTGCAGATGTGAGCAGGTAGAAGGTAGTCGGGGATTCCCAGCATTTTTGGTGAGACTTGTGTAATCCAAGTGAATGAGAACAAAATGGAAATTGCTGGGGGGAAGGATCCTCTGATTCTACAATAATTATTATTTTCACTTCAAGCGTTTCAGACTGAGACAGCACCTCCTGCTAACTGCTTCCTGTGTTAGCCATCTCTTACTGCACAGTGAATTCCCCAAAGCTTAGTGGCTTAAAACAATAATAAACATCCATTAACTCAGATACCTCCTATGGGCCGTGCATTCAGGAGCAGCTCTTGTCAGAGGGGAGCTGAGATATCAGCTGGATCCTCCAGTGAAGGCTCTAAGGGAGACCCCCTTGCAAGGGCCTCACACATAGAATTTGGATTTGGGAGGGAGGATCAGGCTTTCCACAAAGACCTCTTTCAGGAGTGCTAGAGTGTTGTGACATGGCAGTAGGTTTCCCCAGAATAAGCCATCTAAGGAAGTGAAAAGCAGGCAGAAATGCCCCTTTCATGAGTTGCATTGGGTATATGTTGCATTATTTCTACCATATTCTTTTCATTACAAGCCCTTGACTAAGCTTAACTCAAATTCATTCAAGGGGAAAGGAATTAGACTTCCTCTTTTGAAAGGACAATGTATGTCTGAACTGAATCCTGCTGCTATAACAAAATGCCTGAGACTAGGTACTGAGTAAAGAAGATAGGTTTGCTTCACACTGTTCTGGAGCCTGAAAGCCTAAGCTCAAAGCATTGTGTGTGATGAAGGCCCTCTCTTTTCCTCTAAGATGCTGCTAATGGCAGCAGCATTTTCTGAGGGGGAAAAATGTTGTGCCTTCTCACAGGGTGGGAAGGGACAGACAGCCAAAAGAAGGTGCAGTGACTCTCAGGTCCTTTTGTGATGACCCTATTTTCTTCTTTTTTTATTTATTTAAGAAATTTTTTATTTATTTTATATACCAGCCACAGATCCCCCTCTCATCCCTCCTCCCACTCCCCCACCCCCATCTCCTCTTCCAAAAGGGTAAGGGCTCCCATGTGGAGTCAGCAAAACCTGGTACGTTCAGTTGAGGCAGGACCAAGCTCAAGGTTGAGTAAAAAATCCCACCATAGGTAATGGGCTCCAGAAAGCCAGCTCATGCACCAGGGATAGATCCTGATCCCAATGCCAGTGGGCCTTCAAACAGACCCAGCTACACAACTTGTGTCTCCTGTATGCAAAAAGTCTAGTCCAGTCCCATGCAGGTTCCAGAGCTGGATGACCCTAATTTCACTCTTGAAAGTGGAGCTATCTCATGTCTAAAGACCTCTAAAGGCCCCACTTTCTAACACTATGGCGTTGGAACTCAAGACTCAATGTGAATTTGGGGGAGAGACACAAATATTCAAACCACCGTGATGTGTCAAAGATTTTGTGAACACACTTTTTTAACGCTTGACTTACAAGTAGATTTTGATACTTTGATGTGCCAAATAAAATTCCCAGCTTACTGTACAGTGTCACAGGAGAAGATGCCTGGAGATTGGCAATTCCAGCTACTCGGCCCACAAAAGCTTGTCAATATAGACTGTGAGTTTGAAGGTTCACAATGGTTACAGGTGGAGAAACTATTAGCTTTGTGATGCAGAGGGAAAAAAGCAAGCAATAAAGACAATACCAAAACACCCCAACACCTTCCATTACATAAATCCATCTCCTTGGATTTCCAATGAAAAGATAGGCCTCAAGATTTGAAATGTCCTACCTAGTTTCTGCCTTTATAAAACATAGATACTTATTGAGAATCAGAAATGATGATTTGCCTATGAAATGGAAACATAGTTGTAGCTACACCAGAAGCATGTCTGCCTCTAACCAAGGAAAGGGGGAAATCCTCAGAATTATGAGTCTGATGCCTGGGAGAGGAATCAAAGATTGGAGTCCTGATGACTTTGGTGGCTTTTCATCACCTTGAGTGTGGCAGCTCAACCTGGAGCCTTGATTATTTTTGTGGCTGCTCTTGGTTTTGAACGATCACCATGTTGTCTGTCTTTCAGGTCTAGAACAGTAACTAACCATTATCTTCTAACTCTTGGTTGGATTCTGGGCTCTCAGAATTTCTTTGAATATGAACTGAAATCGGCAGTCTGCTTCAGAGGACAACCCCTAGAAAGCTAGGCCAAGTCTAGCCAGAAAGCAAAATACCGTGTCACAAATGTCTACAAAGTTGACAAGGATTCTCAACCTGGTTTCAGTTCCTTTCATCAGGAGTAAAGAGAAAAATACAAAACCAGTGCCCATTGCTCTTATAAGAGAAAGGCGAGAAGTCATATGCTATGGTTATGGCGGGGGGGGGGGGGGTGTATCTTGGGACCTGGAGAGGAAGAGTGAAGTTCCTGTAGAGAAAGGCAATTATGGCTACAAAAGCCTGAGGACTACTTATAAATCCCGGGACCTGGGAGAGGCACCTAGTGTGTGAACTTAAGGGACAGAGTCAGACAACCAGAAAACTGAGTGCCGCTGTGCATGTAAAGATTCTGAGTATTGAGGGGTCCAGAGGCATACACTTCCAGTTGGCCTCTACACCTGAATTTGTTCTAGAAGAATAGAGATAGTGTTGATCACAGTCAAATCAATCTTCCCCCTCCCCAGACAGCCTGATTTATAACTTTATACCATCTGTTGGTATTAGTGGTATGACTCTAAGACTAATTAACAGCTCATAAAGGACTCTGCCTAGAGCTGAGCCAGACAATTATGGCAAGGACCTCATCATATAATCTGGCAGTTTCCACTCGTAAGAAATTAAGATTTCATCTAGATCTAAACAAGTGTTCTTTTACTTGTGGTCAAACTCTTGGGGCTCTCCCCACTCTCTCTGAAAACCTTTGCATATGCTACTGTCTTCTGACTAAGGAATTCTAGGCAAGTGTGAGATTGGAGTCCATGTGCCAGACCTTTACCTCTGATAGCTTTATTAGGAGGATCTTGCCTTGGGGAGGTTCCTTTGCACTAACAGGGAAATTTGATGGTATTTTTTTTTAAAATACCATATAGGAAGGAGAGAAATTTTTAAAAAACAAGAAATGTTGCTTTCAGAATAACTGTTTCATGATGTAATACAATGACCGCAAAAATCAAAAGTCTTGGTGCATCACCGATGCACGCATAACCTCAGGAAAGCCACCTTTTGATTCTTGGTTTCCTAAGATGCCCAACCAAGGGAAATTGCATTGAGGTGTGTTATAACTCTAAGGTACCGATGAGGCAATACTTATCACTGTCTATAAAGGTGTCCTCAATGGTGTTCTATGAATGGACCCTCTCTACCAAAGGGGCGAAAGCTACTCCAAATGGCACTTGAGAAACAACCAGGCAATCAGAGGGCAGCTGTCTATTACGACAACATTGTCCTTCCTAACATTGTCACTCCGTTCCTCCTTGACCTTCTGTCCCTTTCTACCCCTCAGTACTTTCTAACACTCCCTGAGGACCCAATGTCACAGAGAGAAATGCCAGTTTCTCCAGAGCCATCCCAGACAGCCTTGCCTGTGCCCTCTGCCTTTTGGAGGGTGGGGCTATTGAACTCTATCACAGGAGGAAAGTAAGGTTCTTCCCTCAGGAGAGGTAAAGATTGTTTTTTAACATATTTAGTTAGTCTCTTTTGCTTCTCAAAATAAACATCTTTGTGCTCAGTTAAAGGCTTTCCAAGATATTACAAGGGGAAGGGAGACTCTTGCCAAAAACTTAAGCCCAGCCAGACAGGAATATGAAAATTTTGCTGCCTGTGGAAACACGTGACCAGGCAGGACTTTGGCATAAAAAGCTGTCATGTGTGCTTAAATAACCGCAGCGGAGTCTTGGGGTGGCTCAGGGTCCACAGGCACAGTGGGGCTCACAGCCTTTTTGATGGGTCCATTCAGTGACAGCTCACAGCACACACTTGACTATTTATAGAATGTACAAATCCAACTAGACAAACTTCGGTTTTGATGGTTGGAGGAGCAAAGAGAGGCGTGCTTCTCTCTCTTCTCCTGGTTCACATTCTGTTTCCAGTTCTTAACACTTGAAAACTGCTGTAGGAAATCAGGTCCTAAGAGCTTGACTACAGGTTTATAGGATTGGGAGCTTAGGTGAGACATCCTCTTCTGGGCAGCAGCTACCTCCTCCATAAGACAGTAATAAGGCAGTGAGCTAAGTACACCCTCCCACCTACCCCCCTCCCCCGCTCCCCATAATGCTTCCTCAACTTACCAACACGTTAGCTTTCCATCACTATAGCAAACACCCAAGAGAATCATTTTTAAAGAGAAAAGGTTAAAACCAAGAGTTGTAGTAGACTCTGTAATCCCAGAACTTGAGTGGAGACAAGAGGATCAGGAGTTCAAGGCCATCCTTAGTTATAGCTCATTCAAGCCATCTTGGGCTACAAGAGACCTTGTCTCAAACAAATGAGACACACATACATACACAACCACAAAGAGAAAAGGTGATTTTTTAACCCATGATTCAAGGCATTGCGGTATGTGGAATGGACTCCACTGTTGGTGTTTGTGGTGTGGCATTGGCATCATGGTGAGAGCGTGCTACAGAACAAAGCTTCACACCATGAAGAAGAAAGCAAGGAAAAGAGAAAACAGGACCCCATAATCCCTGTTGGAGGCATAACTCCAATGACCGAAAGACCTCTCACATCTTAAAGATTCCCCATTCTTTAGTAGCAACCCAGGGTGGCCCCCAAGTATTTAATATATGAGTCTTTGGGGAAATGTAAAAGATCCAAACTATAACACTTTACAAGAATGCTGAGACAATCAAATGAATAACATCAGTGAAAACACTTTGTACATTAAAAGATGTCGTACAAACTGCAAGCTATTTTTAATTATCCGGGGTTTCTGTTTCTTTGCTCTTTCCTTGGCCTCATTTGTTGCTGTTCCTTGAGGGATTTTTGTTCATGCTTAGTTTCTTACACAGGGACTGTCTGTCAGCCACTCAAATCTGCATCTACACACGATCTATGCACTGTCTAATTCTGAGACCAGTCTGCAACCTAGACTACAGCCCGATTTACCCCGACACTTGTGTATCAAAGGCCGGATGACTCTGGGTCCTATGCTGGAGATACAGGACACCCCTTCAGATCTAAGCCTTTCCTAAGTTACGTGAATCGTGTCTAGCTAATCTGTAGCTGAGTCACCCCTCCCAGTAAGACAACACTGTTTCTCAGAGTTCGGGTATATTTGGATACTTTGAGGCAAAAGTTGGAGTTTTATATTCTTTAGTCCTGCCTTTGTGAAGAAGACAGGCATCGTATCCTTGAAATAACCTAACGTTACTTAGATATCACTTTGTTGACTTCCGCATACCTGCCTCCCCGATTAATTCAATACTTAATTTGAGGTTGAAGTGTTGCCGGCGTTGGATTCCATATCAGGCAAAGACAGCTGATTTCATTTACATTCACACAGCTTGACTATGAAGGCAGTGAGCTAAGCGGGGGCCCACCCCCACCCCCCATAGCAACATGACTTACTATTTGTTCTAGGAAATTCTTGCCCAGGAAAATAAACTTGTAGAGCAAGAAATAATTTCACTGTTCCCATCAGGAAACTCCTGAAAACCAATTTATTTGAACAATAAATCTGCTCATGTCGTCAAACAGCCTCTTCTGAGGACAACAGATTGCTCACCTGGGCAATTGGTTTACTTATTAAACAACTGTTCACTTATCAAAAATTGCTTTGAGGACAAGAGATGTAGCTCAGTTGGTGGAAAGCTTGCCTAGCATTCATGAGACCCTGGGTATAATTCCTGGCTCTACTAAGTGGGGTGTGGCGGTACACACCTGTAATCCAAGCACTCAGCAGATGGAGGTGAGAAAATCCGAAAAGCAAGGTCATTCTTGGCTTTGTCTGAGGTCAAGGCCAACCTGGGCTACATGAGATCCTGTCTCAAATTTTTTTATTTAACTTTTTTTTTTTAACAGAATTTCTTTTAGACCTTGTTATTACTATGTCTATAACCAAACTAGTATAAAGCATTCCCAACTTTTACAAGGTTCCCACTTTGAACTCATACTCCAAATCCTGTGCACTTTACAAGGGCCCCACTTTAAGCTCACACTCCAAATCCTGTACACTTTACAAGGTCCCCCACTTGGAGCTCATACTCCAAATCCTGTGCACTTTACAAGGGCCCCACTTTAAGCTCACACTCCAAATCCTGTACACTTTACAAGGTCCCCCACTTTGAGCTCATACTCCAAATCCTGTGTACTTTACAAGGGCCCCACTTTAAGCTCACACTCCAAATCCTGGTTGTTCCTTCTAAGAGAATCTGTCAAGGAGGTGTGTAGTTGCATTTGCTCTGCCCGTGACCTTGGGCTACAGGGCCCGAAGGACGTGGTGCTGGTGCTTCTTTCTGTTGTATGTGACCTCTTAAAAGGAGAGGGAGAAGGGTCACATGCCGTCTACTCCGTTCTGTATTCGTGAATGTATTTCCTCAATTTATATCTTAATAAATCCCTGCTACCCACTAAATAGACTCATGTGGATTGATCTAATAGAAGAGGCCTCCTTCTCTTGTAGATTTAGTAGTTTTAGCCATGGTTGACCCAAGTTGTTTTATTTTTAATTACATGGGAGGTGGTACATTTGCAATTTTCTTTTTTGCATGGAACTTCCATTTAGTCCTGAATACATCTAAAGATTTTTTCTGTTAAGAAGTGATTACTAGCTAGTGTGTTTGCAAGAAAGTAATCACTTAATATTTTAGGAATTGAACTGAAAGTTTCGGGCAGCTGGGTTGGGGTCAAATCTGAGCTGCTTGGCTCTTCACAGTATTTGAATTCAGTTTATGGCTTGGCTCTCTTGATCACTTTGAAAGCTGGAAACTTATCAAAATGTCATACGTGGGAAAGAGCACTTGTGGTGTTTGTTTAGATCCATGAAACAGCAGTCATTTAGAGAATTGAGTTAAAAAGCAATCTTTCTTTTTTCTATCTTTGTTTTTTTCCCTTTGTTTTTGAAAATAGATTTCTTTGTTCATACATTATATCCTGATTACAATTTCCCTCCCTCTGCTTCCCCCAGGTCCCTCCACCGCCCTTCGGAACCTCTGGATCCACTCCCTTTCCGTCTCTCATTGGAAAAGAACAGGCTTCTAAGAGATAACAAACAAACATGACAAAATAAAATATAATAAATAAAAAATAAGATAAAACAAAACCTATTACATCAAGTCTGAACAAGGCAACCTAACAAGAGGAAAAGAGCCCCAAGAGCAGGCACAAGAATTAGAGACACATTCAGGAGTCCCACAAAAATACAAAGCTAACAGCTATAATATACACACAGAGGACCTGGTGCAGACCTGTGCAGGCCCTGTGCTTGCTGCTTCAGTCTCTGTGAGCTCATATGAGCCTTGAGTAGTTCATTTAGAGGGCCTTGCTCTCCTTGTTCTCCATCCCCCCTGCCTCTTAAACTCTTTCCACCTCTGCTTCTGAAGGGTTCCCTGGGCCCAGAGGGGAGGTATTTGATGCAGCATTTTACTTAGAGCTGTGTGTTCCGAGAACTCTCACTATGTGTAATGTCTGGCTGTGGGTCTCTGCATCTGCTCCCGTCTGCTGCAGGAAGAAGCTTCTCTGATCATGACTGAATGAGGCACTTATCTATGAGAATAGTAAAATATCAATAGGAATCATTTCATTGATTTTTTTTAGACCAGTAGTATTTGGTTTTACCTTAGGTCTCTGGGCATCTAGTCTCTTGTTCTTGGTCACCCAAGCAGTGCTGGATATGGGACCCATCTCATGGAGTGGACCTTAAGTCAAATCAGACATTGGTTGGCTACTCCCACAAGTCTGTGCCACCATTGCCCTAGCATATATTGCAGGCAAGACAGATTGAAAGTCAAAGGTTTTGTGGCTGGGTTGGTGTATACATTTCTCTTGGTAGGCCATGGAGTACATTCCCCAACCAAAGACACTAGAATGTAAGGATAAAGGCTCTATGTAGGCACCAGCTCCACTTCTCCATGTTCAATAAGTTGTGTGGATATTGTCCTCAGCAATGGGGCCCCATTGTCAGTTTGCAGAGAGCAACCTATTGTCTTGGCAACAGTCTAGGTTGTTTGGGGATTTCCATAGGATCCCTTTGGCTAACAACTCAACTGATGCAACCCAGCCCTGGTGCTGGAAGCCTTGCTTGGCCAGTTGATACTCTATGTCCCCCATTGTTAGAAGACCTCAGTAGAATCATCTTTGTATATTTTAGGAAGTTTCCACCATACTAGGTTTCCATACCATCCCTCCACTGCCCCTAAATTCCAGCTGTCTCTCCGTGTATTCTCTCCCTCAACCTTGTTTTCCCTCCCTTTCCCACGTGGTCCTCCCATCCCACTCCTCCTCACCCCTAGTCCACCCATAACATCTAGTGTAGTTCCCCCTCCCAAGGATATCCATATGCCTCCTCGTCCCCAGTCCCTTCCTCTGTAGTGGTATTTGAGGAAATAGCATTACATTCCTCTATATCTAACCTCTCTGGATCTACAGATTGTAGGGTTGGTTATTATTTATTTAATGGCTAATATCCACATATGAATTAGAAAGTCATCTTGCCCTTTCAGTCTGAGCTCAAGGAACCTCACAAATTCTTATAAAGCCAGGAAGTTGGAGTGGATGCAGCAACTGTGATGTCCATTTTGACAGCTTTCCACAGCTTGTACGTTTTTCAAAAGCTTTCTGTCCTTAAAGAAAATATCTAGGGCTAGAGTGATGGCTCCATGGGTAAAAACACTTGTGTACAAGCCTGAGGAACTGAGTTCAAATCCCAACACCTATGTAAAAACTGGGAGTGGCCACAGGCACCTGTAACTCTACCACTGTGGGGAGCCGAGACAGTAGGATTGCTGGGGTTTGCTGGCTGCCTCGCTCCAGGTTCAGTGAGAGACCTTGTCTCAAAGGAATAAAGCACAGAGTGATAGAGTAAGTTACCTAACATCCTCCTCAGTACACACATCTATATAAGCATATGACCAAAAAACCCACACGGATACTACACTCTAACAGAAAAATAAGTAAATAGCTATTTTTTAAAAGAAGCAAAGTAATGTAAAATATTTAGGAAGAAATCTTTGAATTTAGCATCTGGCTTCTATTGACTTCTAAAGACATCAAGCCATTTTAAGTTTTGCATCCCATGGTAAGTTGGGTCTTAATTTTACTTCAGTTTTATTTCAGAGAATCCGAAAGTGGTACTTATTTTAAGTCAGAATGTTTTGCATGTGGTATTCAACATGGGCTTGCTTCCTAGGCAGGTAGCCTGGGAAGACTTACTTTTTTGAGTACCCGTGAGCTTCAAGGAGAGCAAGATGTTTTCAAATATGTTAATTTTGACAATTTTATAAGAGTATTAATCTCTTTTAAAGGCAGTGAAACCAGAGCTCAGACTTCAGTAGGTTACTAAAGACTCGAGGCACGTCAAAGTCAAGAGGCATCATACAGTCTCTGGTCGCAAAGCCAGCTGTTTTCGCTTAGCGCATTGTTGCAGACTCCTAGCCCTCTTCCTATTCTTTTTGTCCTGCCACTAGGCAACACAGCGGATGATTTCACTCTCAAAGGACAAATGAAGGATTTTGAAGCAAGAACTCCAGTTCAGAGTTCCTTATATATCCATATGTTGCCAAGCATCATTACACAAGCGAATTAACAAGTAGACTAAGATGTAACGATGAGCAAAACTTTAATTCCTGAATTTGCTCACTCATCTCCTTCACTTGAAGGCAGTTTGTTGGAATTTTTGTTGTTACAAGATTCTATACACTGTGATGCTTAATACTATCAACTTGGCTGGATCCAGAACCACCCAGGACACAATCTCCAATGACCTTTGTGGAGTATCTAGATTAGGTTGAGGTAGGAAGACCCAGCTTAATTGTGGGTGGTACCAGCCCTTTCTTTTGGTTGGGGTATTTTTATTGAAGTACCTGGAAAAGTAACTAGTACAGCACATGCCCACCTTAGCAATGCAGAGGAAAGAAACGCTTCTTCCTCACCCATCACTGATCTCATGGCTGCAAGGCTTCAGCAAAAGACATAAAGAGTGAAAAGAGAAGGGCACGAATGACGTGCTCACAGTGACTTAATATACACAACATGGGAATTTTTGTGAGGGAAGGAAGAGTCGAGAGGGCAAGCACGCTTGTGTATGTCCAGTTTGATAAACAGTAGATGGTTGTAAAGAATAGCATGTGTATGATGGACAGGTGAGAGTGTGTCTAAGGATGACACACTGGGGCAGTGAGCAAGGCCTGCCAGCTCGCTGTGTCTTCTGAGAAATGTTCCCAGACATTCCTTGCTTGCTTTCAGGAAGAAGAGGGAGCCAGAAAGGTCTGCCTGTCCCTGCTGTTTCCTGAAGAATTCCTTCAACTTACAATAGTCATTGGGCTAGGATGTAGCTCAGTGATCAACCATTTGCCTAGAATGCGTATAATTCTGGTTTGAGTCCCAGCACTGAAAGAAAAAGAAATAAGTATGTTGAGAAGTCATAATTTGGGGCCATGCATCCTAAACTTATGGACACATTATAAACATTCTCTTTTTTAAAAAAAAATACTTCCTGTGGCATAGCCCTTTGTTCCCAGTACTCAGGAGGCAGAACCAGGTGAATCTTTGTTAGTTCAGGGCCAGCCTGGTCTACATAGCAAGTTCAACACTGTCTCCAAAAAAAATTTACTTTCTGCTGGACATGGTGGCACAGACCCGTAATCACAGCATTGGGGAGGTGGAGCCAGGAGGATCACAAGTTTGGGGCTATCCTGGGCAACTTAGTGAGACCTGATCACAAAATACAAACCACAGAAAACACTTTCACAACCTACAAATTATGATACGTATTCTATTACATTTTATAAAATGTTCAAATGACCAAAGCGTTAACTTTCATGAGTCTATTCTAAGCTGAGAGCTGTTCAGTAGTTATGAGCACTTACTGCTCTTACAGAGGACCTGAGTTCAGTTTCCGCTGCATCCAGGATGGCTTGGTCCTGGAAACTGGATAGGGGCGGAGACGGAATAGAGAAAAGACAGACACCCGTGAACTGAAAAGCTGGGGTCCAGTGGGCTGTGCACACTCTGGTGGAGCGGCACCAACTAAGGGTAGTAATCAGGAACCTCAGTGTGTTTATTATGTGTTCCACAGGGACAGGGGTTAACTAGTCTGAGTAGGAAGGCTCTGTAGGCAAGCAATCCCTGGCGATAAACATCCTGGAGGAAGAGGCTGCAGTTGCTAGTTTTTGCACACACTGGTCAATCATCTGTAAACTTGGACCAGAGGAAGGTTTTGCCCATTTCCCATGGTGGGAGGCATTGGGTCCTTGATGTGGCTGAGCCTATTCCGACAATAACCATCCACTCAGGACTTTATTCACTCTTCACACATTCAGTCATGGCTTCTTACACCCCCCACAAGTTCCAGCATCTGTACTGGGGGTTCATAGCCTCCTGTAGCTCCAGTTCCATGGGACTCCACGGCTCTCTCTAACCTCCACAGGTACCTGTGCATACATGATGCACACACAGGCATTCAGGCCTACACACATACACAAAAAATAAAAGCAAACCTTTTCTCTTTTTCTTTTTTACTGCATCTTAGTTCCTCCCATAGTCTGTCTTCCATTCTATTTCTCTTTTTTTAACACTTTCTTAGATTTCAGGACAGTTACTGCATCCTGGAAATGTGACATGCACATCTCTATTCTGTTTATGAAGAGGGTAATGTCACTGGCATTCAGCATTACACAGCAGCACTCATGACAGAAAATCCCTCTCTACCCTTTTCCCCTTCCCTACCTCCTCCTCTGAAGCCTGAACAGAATAAAGCTTATTTCTTTTTAAAATAATGGCTGTGCTTTGAGGAAGGAGACACATTCACACTCTGATTGTCCTGTGACCCCCCAGACAGCATGAGTCCTGGAACAGGGGGCCCCAGGAGAAATGCCAGTGGATGGGAAAGGAAGAGTTTCCAGTCAGCTGGGCCACGTGGGGGAGGTTATAGGACATATATAAAACCAGACCTTTCTAGGGGCTGGAGAGATGGCTCAGAAATTAAGTGCACTTGCTGCTGTTGCAGAGGATCCAAGTTCTGTTTGCAGCACCAACACCAGGCTGCTTACAACTTTCAGTTACTCCAGCTCCAGGAGATCACGTGCCTCATCTGGCTCCTATGGGTACCTGCACTCACATGCACATACCCACAGACAGACAGACAGACAGACAGACAGACACACACACACACACACACACACACACACACACACACACCTTCAGAAAACTTTTTATTTTTGCCTGCAGGATTTAAAATGTTTTATCCTTGAGAACTTTATACACGTGTGCAATGAAAGACAACCATGTCTACCCTCATCCCCCTCCACCAGCCTGATACTCCCCTAATATGTCCTCCTTCATTCCCCTCCCCCCCTACTACTTCCAGTTAGTGCCATGGAGGCCGTGCACTGGAGGCAAGAAATCCACCAGTTGCTACATCCTCAAAAAAAGAATGCTTATCTCTCCCTCAGCAACTATCTGCTGCCAAAGTTCCTCAATAAGGGGTGAGTTTGGAGATCGCTTGCCCATCTATGCCAGGATTTTGGCTGGCTTGCTCTTATGTAGGGCTTGTGCAAGCTCAACAAAAACAAACAAAACAAAACACGTGATCTTTCACCACATAAAACAAGTGATCCCCTGGGTGTTTCTTTTGGGCAACCAGAGCAAAATCTCTTACTGCTATTCTCTATTCTTGTTTTTTTTGTTGTTGTTGTTGTTTTTGTTGATGATGGGGGGGCGGGTGGTGGTGGAGGGAGAGCTGTCCTGAAACTCATGCTGTAGACAAGTCTGGCCTCAAATTCAGAGATCTGCCTGCCTCTGCCTCCCAAGTGCTGGAATTTAAGGCGTGTGTCACCACCACCCGAACTTATCACCAGTCTTATCTACCTCTCTTTAGTAGATTTATTCTTCTGTGGCAGAATCCCTGAACAATAGCCTCCTGGGTATAATTTAAAATGGAGCTTGTGAGCCAGTCTAGTGGACTTCCAATGCCAACATCCTAGAGGCTGAGGCAGAAGATCTCTAGATAGAGCCAGCTGGTCTACATAGTGAGACTGCCTCAAAAGGTAAAATAAGGGGGCATATCTCTGTTGATAGAACACTTTTTTTGCAAGCATGCATGGAGTCCTGGGTTTGATCCCAGCACCACGTACACATGGCTTTGGTAACACCTGTCATCTAAGCGCTGGGGACCTGAAGTAAGAGGATCAGAAATTCAAAGTCCTCTTCACTTAACTGGCAAGTTTCAGGCCAGCCTGAGACACATGAGACCCTGTCTCAAAACAACTACAACAACAAAACCAAAAAACACAATGAAATACATTTTTATTTTTACCCTTTTAATTTTTAAACTCTGTCCATGTGTCCATGTGTCTGTGAGTGGGTGTGCGCACACGGGGCATCAGATTCTCTGCAGCTGGAGTTACAGGCAGTTGAGAACCACCTGATAAGCTGAAACCTGAACTCAAGTCCTCTGCAAGAGCAGTGTACACTTGTAACCTTTGGGTCACCTTTCTGCCCCCAAAATGGTGTTTCTGAGTAGTCAAAATAACATATCAGCTATTTTCAATGCAGGTAAACATTAAAACAAAGAAACCACCATCTGTGTCTTCATTTCTATGCTGATATTTCTGCCTTTTTAGGGTTTTCCTCTCTTACTTTTTCTTTCCTTGTACACTTTAGATATTTCAGTAGTAAATGTCATTGTGGGGGGCTTGAAGGGAGCCAACCTCTTCACAAAGGGACATGAAGAATTACCAAAGTTCTAAGTGTCCATTAATAACAGTGCTCTGTATTTGTGTCACTAAAAACATTCTTAGACTATCAAAATGGCCAGTCACTTCATTCCTCAACAAATGACTTACATACCAGGAACTCTTGGGCAGTAATGGGTATAGCAAAGTAGGGACGATCTCTCCTGTGCAAACAGTGGATAAGAAGTCAACAAGAAGTGAACGGAGCATTCCCAAGTAATGATAGGATAACCGAAGGTCAGGATGCTAGCCAGATGACCATGTTAACCTGAATAGTCACAGAGTATCTTCAAAGAGAAAGTGGGACAGAATCTTAGATGAGGAGGAAAACTTTAAAATCTATCTATTTTGGTACTCTTATCTTATATATAGACACACAGGTACTGGGAATTCACACAAGAGCAAGGCACACACATATGCATGAGTGTGCTTGTGTGTGTGTGTGTGTGTGTGTGTGTGTGTGTGTGTGTGTATGATGGAGAAAAAGAGATTAAAGTTTGTTAGCACAGGCACACAACTGTCCCACACAATGCCTGTGCAAGGATAACCCAGAAGGAAATAGCTTAGCATTAGACAGCTCTTTGAACTTATTCAAAGACGGTGACTCTTTCTCAAGAAAAATGCCCTTGAGTAATACACAGCCTACACAGAAGGTGTGACTTCTCTTCTCAGTCCTGGTGCACCAGGGAGCCAGGCGGTAGCCACTCTGCTTCTGCCAGGGCAGAGGAGTAAGTCTTCTAGGATAAGACAGACTTTCTTCAGGGTGCACACTGGTGACTGGTGTCCCTTGCTTGTAACTCAGCATGAAGCAGTACTTACTTTTCTGAGCAAGAGTGTAGCAGAAAATCCAGGGAGCTGTCAAAGCAGGCTCCTTTAACAAGTAGGTTTTCTGAAAGGGGGAAAGAGACCCTTAAACAGCTTCATGGGTCATAAAAATAAGGAACAAAGGGACTATGAAGTGCCGAAAGAGAAAATGTCATCGATGTCTGCTCAGAGGTACGGATCTCATATATACCAGACAAGAGCAGGTTTGTTTGCAACCTGCTGTGCAAGCTGTGACCCCAAACAGTGGTCGAATAAGATCGTGTCTTGTTTATTATAAAAGAAGACATCTCCAGGTGAGTACTACATGTCAGTAACTGAAGCAGAATCCACCTCTTTGTTTAAATGTTATCCATGTTTAACTTTTATCCCCAGGACAACATCAAAGTTCCAGATGATACCCATGTTCTAGGTAGCTCTAGGGAAAAAGGAGATGCCTTCACTGGCAGCAGGAATATTTAGGAGCCAACTCCACAATGGACCAGCTTTCAGTCTTGGCAGCTTCTAGCTCCTGCTTACTGTTTGCTGATGACTCAGGTAATATTTGTTAGAAATAAAGAAGCTGATGTTCCCTGGTGTAGGAGAAGTTGTTAGGAAATATGATTCTCCTTTATTCTCTTATACATAGTTCCCTGTGTTCTGCTTACCGAAGCTCCTTTTTTCCTAAGATTGACATAGTCATCTCCATCTTCCCTCACCCATTCTCCAACAACCTAAGTCCATGGCTACATAATAAGTTTGAGGCCACCCTGGGATACATGAGCCAAGCGGCTCCTTCCTTAGCAATCCTGCTCCTGTCAGGCCGTTGGAAAGGTCATTTGGGGTGACTCATCTACACAAACACTCCTTTCAAGCTAGACAGTCAAAAACCGTAAATGGCGAGGCTGCAGTGAAGCTGCGGTGCAGCATGTGATCGCAGGGATTGTGTTTTGCAAAGAGCATCTGCCCGTGGCCGGAGAGGCATAGCATCTAAGACGGCATCCTCCAGCTTCACCGGAAAGACCAGACCCTTGTCTAACAAGCCACTTGGACAACAGCAGCTCTCCTGCGAGGACCTTCCTGTTGCCCCGCAAAGGAGTGTCCACTGCCTTCTCCCTCCAGGCAGCATCTTTAGACGCTGGTCAGAGCGTCAGAGCAAGGCCATTCCTCTTTCTTCAGTTCCCTGGTCCTTACCCTGTGCCATATGCAGCCTCAAAGTCCAAGCCACAGATCCGCTTATTCAGCACAGGGCTGGCTCTCCAGCCACTGCTACCTGAGTCAGCGTGTGCACAACGGTCAATTGAGTCTGTTTTTTTTTTTTTTTCTTTGAAAAAGGAAAAGGCAAAAAAACTTTGTGGCTTAAAAGTAGAAGTGTCAAGATGGTGTTACAATTATAGCACCAAAGTCTGGAGAGATGCCTCAGACATGGAAAGCATTAAAATATAGAAATCTGGCTTTCGAAAATAGCTTTATGGCACTGATTTAAATGGTTTGGATTTCTCCCCTTTAAAGTTGATTTTACTTTTTCTTCTTTTGATTGTAATCAGTCATTTGAAAGACAAGTGGTAAGGAGCCTCGTTAGTGGAGGTAGGTGGCACATCAGTCTTCCAAAAGGCAACTGGGGGATGCCTTTCGGATCTGAAATGTTTCTTGTGTGGTTGTTTATTTCTCCTTTTGTGTGTGTGCTGGGGACTGACCGAGGGGCCTTGCTCATCACAGGTAAGCACTGCATCTCTGAGCTACTCCACACCTCCAGGCTTAGGGAGCAGAAAATTTTAAATTAGCTATCAAAAGGACATTAGGAAAGAGAGGGACAGAGGGACTTCAAGTACGACAATTCAGAAAGTAGCTGTACACATGTAAGAAGGTACAATGCTCCAGAGCTGAAGGCCAAGGCCATTTCCCTCACAGGCTTGAAAACAAGGAAAAAGAAAATTAGGCAGCCCTGAGTAACTGCTCCATGAAAACTGTCACCCAATGCCTTTCTTCACCGATGAGAAACGTCAAGGGTATTTCTAAGTTAATTGGACGCACCATGAGGCATGGCAGTCTCAAATGCTTACCCTTTGAAAGACTTGGGGTTGATGTCTTTGAGCCAGTGCCTTCATGAAGATCTTTCATCTTCAGCAAAAATGTGAGGTAAGCTGTATATCACTTCTATTTTCAAATTAGAGTAAAGGTGTCTGCTCAGGCTTTGCAGCCACATCATCCCGAGACGCACAGCAGCCTGAAAACCTACCTGGCCAGCTACTTGGCCTGTGTGAAACATGGAGAAGAGCTTGCGATGCTTTCTCACTCCATTTCCACCACCCTCATTAATGAGTGCTGCCCACCATGAAAACTGCGCGTCAGCCAGAGAAGAGAGCGTAGAGTGAGGCAGGATGCTAACACTGCGAGCCATTTCTTCTGACTTCGTATCAGCACCTGCAGATCGTGTGTAGCATTTCCCATTTCGTGTAAATATAGCCTTCCAAAAATTCTCTTTTTGTCCTACGCCTACACTGCAAAGAGATAAAAGTCAGAAATTTTAGTTTAAAGTTCATTCTTTTAAGTTTATATAACCAACTTGCGAGCGCTGGTGTTATAACTATAGACAATTCAAGGTCTAGTGGTGGTGCAGGATGGGGAAGGTGCCGCAGATAACTGCCGAGTGCACCTTCAATGATAAATGACTCTTTGAGACAAAGTGTCAGGCAGTTCAGTGAGCAAAGAGGCCGCTGTAAACAGCCCTGGCAGAGGGCAGGTTTGATATGCATGATGTTGTTTGAAGTACCTGCAGGGCATCAATCACCTGACACAGAAAAGCTCTGTGATAAAAAAAAAATAAAAAACCTCCCTCAAAGGAAACTGGCAAATTTGTATAAACAGAAAGACTTCTGCACATTGAAAAATGCAGTAATGTGAATGATAAGGCACTAAGTCCTGGAGGAAAACCCACACTGGTTGTCCATTCGTTCATTTAGCAAAGATTCATTGAGTATCTGTTTAAGTACCAGATATTGGAAAGTTCTTTCCCTTTGGAAAGATGAAGAAAATAGGTCTCTGCACTGTAACTCTTGGGTCCTATCGAAGCAAATGCCTTCCATATGTACTCAACAGATGCACACCCATAGGTGTGCCAAAGGACACTGCGGAAACTTGGTAATGGCTGTTCATGAAATTCCACATGGAAAACAATGGCACTGAGCACCAGAGAGCACACAGCAAATACTTTCCAGCAGCAGAAGTAACACAGCCACCAGGCTGCAGGTGAATGCTACAAACCATGGTGACATAGACCATCACCCGCTGCCGGTGAATGCTACAGACGGTGCTAAAATTCCGTACTCCATGGGCCTCTTTACATGAGATTTAAACATGGCACTAGAGCACAGAGCATGGCTTTCGGTGAAGATGAAGAGTAACGGGTTAGTGAGGAAGGGGGCTGCTGGGTACCATTTTGATTTGTGAGCAGAATGGTAGGCACCCAGGTGTGATTATAGGCACCTCTCTGCTCATGGGTCCTCATCAAGAGGAATTCAGCAAGACTCAAAAGAAGAAGCAACGAGTTAGACCTGTCAGAGCAAAGGAAGACTATACTCAGGTAGACGTGAGGGACCCATAAGGCCCACCTCTTACCTTCCCCATCCAGGTATTCATAGCATCTTCATCTGCCCCTCTCAGCTGGAGGTCTGAAGATGCGTTTCCCTACCCCAACATGTTTAGAGCATTTTAATCTAGAAAGTACCTGTTCCTTTTTGAGATTGCTCCAGCCCTGTGTGTCATGGCCGCTTGTATCAAGCTTAGTCTTCTACCTAACAGATCCAGGCTTTCCTCTCAGATAACTCTAGGCCGTGTCTCTTTAACAGCCAACACTACCTAAGCCACTGTCCTTCTCTTTCCCTTTGATTTCTCCTTCTCTTCATCCTTGCTGGGGTATCTCAGGCGTCATGTCATTTTTCTGATACTCTGTCAACATTCCTAACAAGACTTTTTTGGGGAAGATAAAATTTTTTGGAAAGATAAAAATATTAACAGCACACCTAACAAAATTATCACTAGTTCCTTCTTACTGGGACACAAAGCAGTTCTATTTTTTCTGGATGTCTTTCACAATTAGTTAAGAGTTTTCTACGTTTGTTATGGCTATCTTTTTTAATTCCTAAGACCCCATCTCTTCTTCTTTTTATACAATAATTTGTTGTAGAAACTGGTTTAAACTGGCTCACTTTTTCCTGAGAGGTTCCCCTCTCGGGCCTGGAGGGCTGTTTCTCTTTGTTGTTTGCTTGTTTAGAGATGGGTCTTGATGTAGCATAGGCTAGCCTCCAACTTACTCTGTAGCCAAGGATGACCTCGAATCTCCAATCCTCCTACCTATACCTCCTGAGTACTGGAGTTGCAGAAATATGCCTCTATGCTCAGTTTTATGGGGTGTTGGAGATCAAACCAAGGCTGTGTGCATACTGGGTGACAGTCTACTCACTGGGCTCCATCGCTTGCTCTCCTTCTGGTGTTGAACTTGTTCCTCGTCTCCTGTGATGGTTCATCCTACAGATTCTGGGGCTCACTTTTCAGGTTTAGCCGTACATCCATGTCAAGTCTTAATCCACCTTACTTTAATATGCTTTGAGACTCTGCATATCTTCTTTCTATACCTTTTAGTTTTAGTTTGGTTTTAGCTTCTATTCTGCACAGCACTTGACTCTGACAGTAGCCTCTTACTCTACTAATAGTTACCAGATACAGAGTCAACTGCAAGAGACTAAAACCTCCAAGGCCACATTCTGGATCTTTCCATCCCAGAATGTTGCTGGGAGAAGACTTCCTCTCCTGGTCCTCTTGTGCTCACCCTCTTTTGAATTTAGAGTCCCGCAGCTGTCTTGGAAGATGGATTGCTGTGGATATCACTCTATGTAAATAAAACACTGATGGCTAATGACCAGGCAGGAGGTAGGTGGGACAAGGAGAGGAGAATGCTGGGAAGCGGAAGGCTGGGGGAGAGAGACTGCAGCACGCAGGAGGAGCATGTAGAGACGCCGGTAAGCCACCAGCCACGTGGCAAGGTATAGATTTATAAAAATGGGTTAATATAAGATAAAAGAACAGTTAGCAAGAAGCCTGCCACGGCCATACAGTTTATAAGTGATATAAGCGTCTGAGTGATTATTTTATAAGTGGATTGTGGGACTGCGGGGCTTGGGGAACCTGGAGAGAAGCCCTCCAGCTACAATGGATCATGCACTCTTCCCAGAAGGGGTGTCAGAAAACTCACGGCAGAGGTGACACTGAGCCATTGCTACAGCTGAAAATTCTCCCTACCATTCCATAGCACTTTACAGTATGGACCAACACCGGGTACAGAGCCAACTGAAATCAACTGCCAAGTAATTGACTGCCATCCTATTAACTCTCTTATACAGTTTGACACATCAGTGTGCCCCATTTTCTCATGATGGTCTGAATGACTGTAGCTCTTTAATATTAACATCCTTTCTTTCCCAAGACTAGCAAAAAAATTAATAATTATTTAAGGGAGATAATCATAGGCTTTGGTACAACAATCTCCCTTTTAAAATAAAATAATAAAACCAGAAAATAATTAATTCTTTCCTCATGCCTGAGTCAAATATCCAGAAGGTGCCAAAAGCTTGAGTTAGGAGAGCTTAGAAACTCTTTTGACTCCATGGCTCAAACAAGCTCCCGCCTCTTCTGGCACACAAGACCATTGCATTTGATGCTATTTATTACAACTGAACCCTGTTCATGTGGTATCAGCCTTGTCTCCGTGGAATCCCATCTATTATCAAAAGCCTCTGCATGCTTTATGTTCAAAGCGCCCAGCAGTGGATAGAAAGCCGGTACTGTCCTAGATCAGGGGACCGTCACATCACCCAGAAGCTGAGGGATGATTACAAGGCACACGTCTGAGCTCTGCATGGTCCTGCTGGAGGGAAGCAAAACACTCGTCAGGTGCACTTTTCTCAAATGAAAATTGACATTGTGCATGCAGCTGAAGCCTTTCAAGAAAGAGGAACATGTTGAGAAAAAGGTCAAGAACCTAAAAACCAGTGTGGAAAGGACACCTCCGCACCATCTCGGAGATGGCAGTGAATGCCAGAGAAGAGGCACAGTGGCAAGTCACTGTCAGGACACCTGTGCTTCATGCCAGTGGCTATTGCTTGGCTCCTGGGCTCTTCTTCTGTATTCCTTTGAGTGTTTTTAATGCCTATCTTTGTTTGATTTATTTGTATGGACATGGTGTGTGTGTTTGCATGCACATATGCATTCAGGCTGCATTTGTGTGTGTGTGTGTGTGTGTGTGTGTGTGTGTGTGTGTGTGTGTGTGTGTGGTGTAGGCCAGAGGTCAGCGTCAGCTGTTTTATTTTTTGAGGCAGGGTCTTTGTTGTGAACTCAGTGCTCACTGATTGCCTAGACTGGCTGGCCAATGAGCTCTGGGGATATGCTTGTTTCTGCCACTGGCCCTCACTAGGGTCACAGGCACACAAGACCCTTCCCAGCCTTTTTTTTTTTTTTAATGTGGGTGCTGGGGAATCTGAACTTGGGTCCTTGCACTTATGCAGCAAACACATTACCAACTGAGCTACCCAGCCCCTAACTCTTATTCTATAAACTGCTTTATTCTGCTCACACTCTCTTCCAAATTATGTACCTTTATATCGATTATGTCTGAAACAAACCTTCTCCAGAACTGTAGAGAGCATTTCAGATCCAAGTTCAGCTTCTGAATGTCTAGCATTGAATGCATGGGAACACATCAACCACAAGGAAACAATATATCAAGTGGAGAATGGGCACACTTCTAGAAAAGCAAAACAAGAAACAAGTCCACTCCCACCTCAAACTGGTGTGCAGAAACAGAAAGATCAAGTGAGGTGGAGGCTATTACAGCATAGAAGAGATTTAAAGACCACGAGGAAGCAATCCTGGAACCCAGATTGGAAGCAACCGACTGCATACTCTTATGAAAGGCATGCCGCGTTTTCCAAGGGTTCGGTGTTGTCAGACAGTACCACAAAAAGGAGTGCTGAGCTGCACAAGCCACGCTGTCATTTCCAAAGAAGTGGGGAACATGGATAGCTAAGGCGTACGGTTACTGTCTGTGTGCGCTCTTTGGGTGGAGAGATCCTGAACGAGAAAGTGATTTCCTGCACGGTAGATGAAAAATGACAAAGTGCCAAGACCGGGTCATAGCTCCTTCCTGTTGCCTCACACACAACATCAACTGATCACCAGCACCCATCAAGGTGCTCACAGTGGTGAGAGCCAGTCTTCCCTGCATCGCGACGATGGGACACAAGGACTGCCCAGGAGTGCTTGGGCTACAGCAGCAGTACTTTGGTCTAATGAAAGACGGAAATCATTTGACCAAACAGAACCGTGCATTAAAATGCCAAGGTAGTGAAATGACTGAGTGGGTAACGGTGCTTTCCAGCAAGCCTAGTGGCCTAAGCTGGATGCCTGGGACCCACGTGGTAGAGATGAGAACAGGCTCCCCAAAGCTGTTCTCTGACCTCCGCATGTGTGCCACAGCATGGGCATGTATATGATCACACATGCACACACAAACACACACACAAATTAATTATTAATTAATTTTCAAAAATTGCGAGGAGACACAGCTCAGTAGTTAGAGCACTTGCTTCTCATCTAGAGGACTAGGACCCATACAGGGCATCCATCTCACAGCCATCTATAACTCTGGCTCCTGGGGGATCCAATGCCCTTTTCTAGCTTCCATGGGCACCGAGACTCACGTGACACACAGATATATAAAGCAAAACTAAATCCTTTTTAAAAACAGTTTCAAAATTCTACATGTCTTTACTTTGGACTTTAAGGAATTACAGTTTCCCAACATTTTCACTTAAATGAGTACACATTGCTAAAACGGGATGTTCAAGGTTATGTTTCACATTTAGGAAAGAGTCCATGACCCTGGATTACTTAAGTTTTATTATATGGTATTAAAATATTCATGTTGCGAGTTAGAAGCATTTTGAGAAAACACTCTGACTGCTGTCATTTATTTCTCTGTCTTCACTCTGTTCCATTCCCTCCAATTTAACCACTGCTGGTCATATTTCAGAACAAGTTTAATCAGTTTTAAAAACATATCCCATTGGCTTATGTTTTAACTCTGTATTTATTTCATCATTTTACATGTTAGGATTTTCAGCACACAGCAGCAGGAACCTACGGGCTGATTTTTCCTGTGCAAAACTGAGAAGTTTGAGATTACATAAACCACTTCCTCTGGAGCTTAAAGCAGCTGAATGCCTTGCTATGTATAACCAGCATATGTGTGTACATGCATACATATGCATATCAATATATGCATCGATACATTCGTCTTAGTGAAATCCTCAGGACCTCTAAGAAGGAAATCCAATGGGGAGTTTGGGGACTCTTCTCAGAGGTGGAGGCTTTTGGTGAACTTAAGGTCTGGCAAACAAAAATAACAGAAGGGCAGGGAATTGTTTCCTAATACTGTCCAAGAATAGAGGAGAGATGGGAAAAGAGCAAGTCCGATTTTGTTTATATTTCAATAAACAACAGGCATTTGAAAAATTAACCAAGATCTTCATAATATTTACAGCTTTGCAGTGTGTGCTTTGTTGTTCCATTTATTACACCGTAATTCTTGAAATGGAAGGGGCTCTTTGCAGCGGAGGAAATAGGAGAAATGGAAACATTTATTTTATGTGTACCCTACAGGAAGAACTCTGAGCGTGGGAGAGGTAGGGCAGGTGGAAACAGCTGCAGAAAAGAAGCCCGGAGCCAAATCCCAAGGATTGGGGGTAAGAAAGTGATGTGGGTTTATGTCCAAAAAAAGAAGTGTGCTTGAGGACTGGGAATGTGGCTAGTAGTTGGTACAGTGCTTGCCTAGCATGCAAAAAGCAAAAAGCTCGGGTTTGATCCTTCCCACTATATAAACTGGATGTGATGGTGCACACCTGTAATCCCAGCACTTGGAAGGCCATTTAGAAAGTTTCAGACGAGCCTAGCATATGTAAGAGCCTGCTTCGAGAAGGAGAGAGAGGAAGCTCTTTACCCATTTACTCGGTTGCACACTGGAGTCTCTGGGGGTTTCCGCATGCTGGCCATGCTGGGCAAACCCCCTGCCAGCTAGTGTGGTAAGTGAAGGCGGTGCCAGGAATCGAGAGCTGCAAATGCCCCAGGTGTCTATTGTGCGGTATCAGGGTTTAGAACCACTGAGGTAAGGGGTTTGCCTTAATAAGGTTTTTCTTGCAGGGTCAGCTTCTGAAGATGTTTCAAGTTTATTATATGCAATTACTATATCCTGCCTTTATGTGAGTAATGACCTCTCAGTTCTCTGGGCCAGTGTCTAGGCAGCCCTCAAGGACATGAAACAGAAAAAAAAAATGTTTAGCACACTCAAATACTTAAAGAGAAAATAAAATGAACCTGATTAAAACAACAGAAAACATTATCATCATTTACCCCCTTTTAATTGTATTTATTTGTTGTTTGTATCTGTGTTTGTGCATTCCTATGTGTGTGTGTGTGTCTTTGTGTGTGTGTGTGTACAGATCCATGTGCACATTCTCACAAGTGGAGGCCAGAGATCAGTTTCATCACCTCTGTTTTAAACTTTTAAAAAAAATTATAATAAAGTCTCCATGGTTGACACGGTCTCCCAAAGCCTATTTTGTTTTTTAATCATATTGAAATTTATTCCAAAAAGTTTTGTAAGTTATGTGGTAAAGGAAAGGATTTGCTGATGATGCTTTTCTGCAGTGTGGATGTAGGTCAGCACAACACAGTGGCCGTATTTGAGACGTCAGAAGATAGAATTTTCTAGTCATATTTGACTGCAGTAATTGGGATGGTGGAACTTGAAAAGTGGAAACTGTTGTGGGCACATATCTGTTTGGAGGGAAGACCTGTCAACACTGACTACTGTGGTCACTTAGCTGCTCCAGTAGACAGGCAGAGATCACCAGCTTTCCCAGACTTCTCCCAAACCTGGGATGAATTGAGCACAGGCAGGATAACACAATAAAAGAAGGACATGAATTTTGTCTGAGTGCCAGTGGCTGTAGGCTGGAGGTACATGTGGATGCTTAGATCACAGAACAGGGTGACAACCAGTGAGTGAGAACTGTGTGTGATGAATGTCTGCGCTTCCTTCAGCAGAAGTAATGTCAGCACAGCCTTAGCAATGAAAGTGTAAGAGATGAGCAGGTCGACAGTCCTATGGACTTTTGTATGTATATATACAAACTTTTGTTTCTTGTGTGCATGTGCCTGAGTGAGTGTTTGCATGTACAGGAGCTTACAGAGGTCAGGAGAGGCATCCGATCCCCTAGAACTGCAGTTACAGGTGGTTGTGAGGCAGCATGAGAGGGTTGAGAAATAAACCAGGTCCTCTGCAAGCAAGACCCACGGAGCCACCTCTCCAGCCCCGGTTTAAGGGACTGTTTAAATTAGTTTAAAAATTTTTTTTTCGAGACAGGGTTTCTCTGTGTAGCTTTGGAGCCTGTCCTGGAACTCACTCTGTAGCCCAGGCTAGCCTCAGACTCACAGAGATCTGCCTGCCTCTGCCTCCCGAGTGCTGAGATTAAAGGCGTGCACCACCACTGCCTGACCCCTTAAACCAATTTTTAAAATAAACTTTAAAGAGTTAAGCACTGAAAACCAACTGGGATGTTTTCTCTGTAATCTTTTCATTGTTAGCAATTGGTGTTTCTTTTCAGCTTGGACATTCAAGAACACACCTTTAAAATGTTGTCTTTTAAAAAAAGAAAAAGAAAAAGAAAAGGAAAAAATGTTCCCTTCACCCTCTAGTTACGTATTTTGGAGACCTGGCTTCCTTACGCTAAGTAGTGTAATCCACATGACTGTATCCAAAAGAAGTTTCTGCTTTTTGGAAAGAGAATGGAAATACTTGTCCACTTGGTTGTGTAGACAAAAATTAGCATATTTTTGCATATTAACAGCAATAGGATGTGCTTATTTCTGGCATACCTGTTATAGAAAGAATGTACTTATTTGCTGTTATTTAAAATAACATTTAAGGGCCAGATGAGAGGGCTCAGTGATTAAAACACTTGTCATGAAAGCCTAGCGACTTGAGTTCAAACCCCAGGGCTCACAAAAAGGTAAAGAGAAATGATTTCACACAATGATCCTCCAAACTCCAGGTGCACGCACACTCACCCACACAACAAGACTAAAAATTTCAAAAATGAATAAAGGGACTGAAGAGGTGGCTCAGTGGTTAAGAGCTCAACCCGCTCTTGCAAAGGACTCAAGCTGGGTGCCCATCAGCAGCCTACGGCAGCTGACAACCACCTGTGACTCCAGCTCCAGCAACCCAATGCCTCTGACCTCCTCTCCAATGACACCTACATTCATGTGCAACACAACCACACAGACACATGCTCATGAGCGCATGCACACACACACACACACACACACACACACACACACACTCACACTTAGAAATAAAATAAATCTTTAAAACAATCAAAGAAATGATAGGATTGGAAATTTATCACTTCAAAACTATTGTAAAAATAATCCCAGCACAATTTTCAATAAAAGCTAAAACCCTTGGGGTCAAGATATGTAGTATATTACCTAATCTTTGCAAGCATTCCTTTGCAAATTACAATAACAAAGAAAAAAGTGGTAACATTGGGCAGGGAACAGAAACTGACAGGTATCAGCCCAGATGAAATAGAAAGGGCAAACCAATGTGGAGTCCCTAATGTTAAGCTCTGAGAGGGACTTGTGTGATGTGCTCATCCAAATGCACAGACAGACACTAGTCAGAGAGAGAGAGAGAGAAAAGAGAGAGAGAGAGAGAGAGAGAGAGAGAGAGAGAGAGAGAGAGAGAGAGAGAGCTAGAGAGATGGCTCAATGGTTAAGAGCATATACTGCTCTTCCTGAGGACCCAGCACCCACGCCCAGGTGGCTTACAACTGTCTATAACCCCAGCTCCAGGGGATCTCACATCTCTGACCTCTGTAGGCACTTCCATTCATGTGCACATATCCCCCCTCAAGACACATAATTAAAATAATAATAATGAACAATGAGACCAATACCATGAGTGACACATTGCTGATGTAATTCAGTGCTAGAGTGCCTGCCTTACATACACAAGGCCTGTGCTTCAAACTTTAGCCCTAAACACCAAAAAGCCATTCTGTAACTGACCTGTACAAAAATTGTTCAACCTGTCATGAAAGGTTGAAGTCCTGTACAACAAGAAATTAAAGAACATGGAAACCAGATGCAATGCATAGTCCTGGGTCAAAATCTAGATGTGAAAGAGAATTGTTTTTTCTATAAATTACATGAAAAGGAGACATGGGGAGATTTGTATATACATTGTACAGAATTGCATCCGAGTTAAATTTCCTAAATTGGCTAGTTATGTGGCCATAAAGTCAAGTTGAAGATACACACTTGACGTCACTGAGGAGTGCAGAATCACGATGTCTAAGATAGGTCCTCAAACGTAACAAAACACTCAACACAGACAGGCATTTGCTGCTAGGCCTGACTTACTATTGAGATCAAGGGAATGTTCTTCTTGCACGAAACATTTGTGCAGTCTCTATGAGCAGAAGCCTGTTAACCGACATCATTTGGGGAAGGTCCCTGAATGTTTGCTTTTTCCACTCCCTCCTCCGTCTCTGCCCTCCCTGAACACTCTAACAAGTGTTTAATGGTTCGTGGAGAGACAATAAAGCCCTAGGAAAGAATTCAATTTAAAGGAAATCATTTTAAAATTGACAAATCCATTTATAGTTCAATAACCATCTCCTAATTTATTGGGTTAATAAATTCAGGATTTGGAGTAGTTAGATTTTTCTGGCATTTTTATTGTAGTAAAACATATGTAGCATAAAATTTGCCATTATAACCAATTTTTGATGGCATTAAGGACATTCACATTGACGCAGCCATCACCATTACTCATCTCTGGAACACTCTGGAGCATTTCATCAACTATACTGAGCTCTATACCATTAAACACCAACTCCCCATCTCTCCTCTTACACATTTTATATAGTCTAAATATACATCTCTTATCAGACATGAGTATTGCAAATATTTTCCCCCATTCAGTAGGTTGCCTTTTTACTTTGGTGCATAAAATTTTCAAGTTTTGGGGCCGGTTTTGCAGCTCATTGGTAGAACAGTTTCCTAGAAGCTTTTAATTTTCATGTAGTATGAAATTCAGTTTGTTCCGTTTCTGATGATTATATTGCTAATTCCCAGAGAGCATTTCTACTTAGTTTTTGGGCTAGTGAACAGCAATAGATGTTTTTTCTCTTTGCATTTTGGAACAGTGACGATAATCATCACTCACCTTTTTGGAGTGTGCAACTGACACGTGCTACACTCAGTAACACAGACTTTACACTCGGTAACACAGACTCCAGCATATATGAAGTAAACCTTACTTTCTGAAACTAAAATATTGCTGACTCCTATGCTTAAAATGAGTTCCTGTTAAACCTTCCTTTCAATATTTCTGGAAATTTCTCAAAAGATTACCTCATGTGCTTCAGAACAAATGTCTTGTTCTGCTTTTGTTTTTACACTGTAGGCTCCTTCATTTTGCCTGGGCTGCCATTGACACTCTGGGTTTTCCACGCTGGTATAGATGTCCTCCAATTGCATATGCCACAATGCCCCTGAACTGCCCTCTCCACCCTGATCCGGGCACCTTGAGCTTCCTGGCATGGAGACCTGTCACTTCCCTGCCGTGGGGTAGTCATGGAGGCTAGCAGAGAACATGGTGTGCTGAGTTGCAGGTTAGGGACTCAAAGTACTGCTAAAGAAAATATTGACACATACTAAGTGTGAGAAAGACTTTGTTCAGAACCACTGTGAAAGGTGTCAAGATTATTACAGAGGGGAGAAGACTGGGCTCTCCTCCAAATACAACAAGGGCAGGATTCATAACTAAGAGTGGAGTGCCTATGTGGACAGAGAGACCAGTGGATGGAAAATTACATCAAGGCATCCTAGTTACACTGACTCAATAAGATTCTTGTTGAAGGTGGGCCATAGTCATCAGGTGCCAAAAGTAGAGGATGAGGAATTTAATTAGATAGTCAGATTGCCTCCAAATGGACTCTACTCTATTCCTAAAACAATCAGAGTTCAGAGTAGGACAGGCACCAAGGTCAAAGCCTACTGAGGAAGAGAGCTTGGCAAAGCCTAACTAAGGTTCGGTCCAGGAGAGAACCTCTGTCCATCCCTCCCTTTCTTCAAAGAAGAACACAATGCAGCCTAGGGACAGTTTCCTGGTGACACATAAAATTTCTCTGTGGTCACTCTACTCTGATATCCTGTCTACAAAATAAATCTGGTCTAATTGGATTTGACCTGATTACTACATTAATAAAACAAGAATAGTAAAGGACCACGTTGACTCTTTTGGTGTGCTTGGCTGGTACTTTTCATAAGGGTTCAGATTACGTTTCTTTAAAAGCCTCTTGAGAGGGTGGACAGATGGCTCCGTGGGAAAAGTTCTTGCTATGCAAACATGAGAACTTAAATTGGGATCCCCAACATCCATGTAAAAGCTGGGCAAGGTTACTTGTGCCATAACCCCATTGCTGGGGAGGCCGACACAGGAGGACTCTGGAGCTGGCTGGCCGGCCAACAGGGCCAGATCTGTGAGTTCCAGGTTCAGTCTTAAAAATGATGTGGGACCAGAGAGATGCTTCCGTGGCCAACGATGCTTGCCACGAAGCGTGATGACCTGAGTTCAGTAGAAGGAGAGAGTGGATTACTACAAGTTGTCTTCTGGCCTCCACGGGCAACACACACCCAAACACTACACCCGAAGCCCTTTGACACTAGGAAGCCACGGCAAGAAGCCAGAACCAGGCTTAGGACTTGCTCTCTCCTTTGCTCTTAGCTGCTTCCGTGCTCTAGGAAGTGTGAGGACATACGCCATCCCCGCTGCATGCACTTTCAAACTCCCTTGACCTTTCTGGTCCTTTCTGGTGTTTTGTCTGGGAGGTGCTCCAGGGAGGCGACCCTAACTAAATCACTTCACCCAGTTCTGCAGCAACAGTTACTAAAACCATGTGGGTTATGTCTGATGTTCCTTCCAGGTCCCCGTTACATTCTATCACAAAGAGGACATGTTCATCCTGAACTTGTGCAAATAATAAGATTACCATGGAAATAAAAATATTCAATCAGAACATCTGAATTTGGAAAGGATCAAGCAAAGAATAAAATTATGCTTCATTTCTGTTTACAAAGATAAAATCATTGCCATGAGTTATAGATAGCTTACAAGAAAAAAAAAAAAAGGTTCCTTATATTCCCCCCACCCCCACCAAAAAAACCAAAAACAAAAATGAAACACCTAAGAACTGGGAAATTCCCCAACAAAAAGCAATAAGCACCCCTTATCTGTTGTCCAGCACAGGGTAGTTAACCTTGCTTGCTCTGTCTGACCTCAGGTCAGCAGCTTCATGGGCTTCTCACCATAGTGCTGTAGCCCAGCCTCACACTCACCATACCGCGCTGTCAGAATCCTGCACCCTGAGCACCTGGCAGGTGCCTTTCCTTGAGTCTCTAAAACATTCCCAGTTTTTGAAAGCAGGAGCTCACTCTGTAGAGCGGGCTGGCCTGGGACTCTGCATATAGTACAATCTGGCCCCAAACTCCTCATCTACCTGCCTCAGCCTTCTGAGTACTGACATTACAGGCACATACCACCTGGCCAGCTTACTGACAGGTGTTTTTGTGGAGTATTGCCCAGAGCTGATTGCAGGAGCTAATCAGAGGAAAGCAGTATCTATTTGTGGAAGGCAAAACTTTTAGCATGGTCATGCTTAAAGATCTAACAAGAGTTTCTTCAGTAAGAAATTTAGGGGCTGGGGAGATGACTCGCTCGGTGGTTAAGAGCACTGGCTGCTCTTTCAGAGGACCCAGGTTCAACTCCCAGCACTCACATGGTGGCTCACAACCATCTGTAACTCCAGTTCCTGAGGATTTGATGAACTCCTGGGGCACAAAGCATGCATGTGACATACAAACATACACATAGGCAAGATATTCATATGCACAAAGTATATATAAATAAATAAATATTTTAAAAATAAGAAATGTAGCTATTTCTCTGACAGATAATTTATTTTGTTGCTGTTTGTGTTTTTGTTTATTTTTGAGAGCATCTCTTAAAGCCCAGAGTAGCCTCAAACTCACTGTGAAGCCTGAGGATAACCTTGAACTTCTGATCCTTCCACTCCCACGAGTGCTGGAGCTTCAGGTGTCTTTCACCAAGCCTGGTTTATACAGCCAGGAGATAGGTTGAATCCAGGTTTTTGTGACTGCTGGCGAGCATCCTACCAACTGAGCTACATCCCCCACCCTTTGCTTCTTATGTTTTTCTAATCTTTTTTGAAATAAGGTCCTGTCTCAAGATTGACCTCAAATCAGTCTTTCTTTCTTTTTCTTTCTTCCCTTTCTTTCTTTCTTTCTTTCTTTCTTTCTTTCTTTCTTTCTTCCTTCCTTCCTTCCTTCCTTCCTTCCTTCCTTCCTCCCTCCCTCCCTCTCTCTCTCTCTCTCTCTCTCTCTCTCTCTCTCTCTCTCTCTCTCTCTCTCTCTTTCTTTTCTTTTTTTTATGTTTTTTTTTCAAGACAGGGTTTCTCTATGTAGTCTTGATTGTCCTGGAACTCACTCTGTAGACCAGATTGGCTTCAAATTCAGAGATCTGCCTGCCTTTACCTTCTGAGTGCTGGGACTAAAGGCGTGCATCACCACACTCACCCAGCACTGACCATTAACCTCAGAATTTTCAAGCCTCTCTCCCACTTCTCAACATCTAGGACCACTAATAGGCATGCGTCACTCTGCCAAGCTATGCGCACATTTTGGCATAACAACTACAGAACTGAAATTATGACTGGTAATATAAAACTGAATATATAATGATCAATAAGAAAATTAACTCTCTACAAATATCATTTCTGAAATATTTATATCAATGGTTTTGAAATATAACCTTACTGTGCATGATTGATTGATAAGTACAGTACTGATTGGCTAGTAGCCAGGCAGGAAGTATAGGCGGGACAAGGAGAGAGGAGAATTCTGGGAAGTGGGAGGCTGAGGTAGAGAGACCCTGCCAGCCTCCACATTGAGAAGCAGATGTTAAGATACCAGAAAGCCACAAGCCATGTGGCAACTTATAGATTAATAGAAATGGGTTAATTTAAGATATAAAAACAGCAAGAAGCCTGACACAGCCATACAGTTTATAAGTAATATAAGTGTCTGTGTGTTTAATTGGTTGAGTCTGAGCAGCTACGGGACTGGCGGATAAGAGAGATTTGCCCTGACTGTGAGCCAGGCAGGACTAGGAAAACTCTAGCAACATAACCTTGGGAAGATTATGTGACTTTTCTTATTTGTTACAATTAAACATAGCAAACAAATGTAGTCTTTAAAGGAATCTCTTTGGGAGCTGGAGAAATGGCTCAGCAGTAAGTGTGCTTACTGTGTGATAAATCATGAGAACCAGAGCATGGGTACCAGCACCCACTCCTGTGACCCCAGCTCCCAGGCAGGCAGAGGCAGGAGGACTGCTGGGGCTGGTTGGTTTCTGACTTAGCAGAGAAAATGCAAGCCCTATATTCAGGGAGAGACCCTGCCTCAAAGGAACAATCAGAGAATGGTAGAAAAGACACTTGACACTCTTCTCTGGCCTGCACACACACACACAATTAGTAAATCTTATTTTAAAAATAAAAATTTTTAAACCTAAATGATGGCTCTAAAATTGTCCATAACCCTAGTTCCAGGGGATCTGACACCCTCTCCTGACTTCCATGGACACCAGACACATACTTGGTACACAGACAAACATTCAAGCAAAACACTTATACACACTGAATAAAATGAACAAATCTTTAAAAAAAATAAATAAATAAATAAAAATAATAGACCAATAAGGGCTGGAGAAATAATTCAGTGATTAAGAGCACGTTGTTTTTGTTCAGGACTGGAATTCTGCTCCCAGCACCCATGATAAACTGCTCATAAAGGTCTGTAACTCCAATTCTGGGAGATCTACCTATGTCTTCTGGAATCTGTGGGGACTGCGCTCATGACTACACACACACACACACACACACACACAGAGAGAGAGAGAGAGAGAGAGAGAGAGAGAGAGAGAGAGAGAGAGAGAGAGAATTAAAAATAAGTCCTAAGAAAGTTTTTTAAAAAATAACAGAACAGGCAAGGCGTGGTGGTGCACACCTTTAATCCCAGCACTTGGGAGGCAGAGACAGGCAGAGCTCAGTGAGTTCGAGGCCAGCCTGGTGTACAAAGTGAGTTCCAAGACAGCTCAAGCTGCTACACAGAGAAACTCTGTTTTGAGAAACAAACAAATAAAAACAAAACAAAACAAAACAAAAAAAAGGAAGCAACAACAACAAAAAATAGAACAATAATACAAAGTGCATTGGTTCATTGTCAGCTCAACACAGTTCAGAATCACCTGGCAATGGAGTTTCAGTGAGAAACTTTCTGATTAGTTTGGCCTGTGGGCATGTCTGTAGGGGATTATCTTGGTTACACTGAAGTGTGGAAATCTGCCCACTGTGGGTGGCACTAGTCCTCAGGCAGAGGATTCTGAACTGCTTAAGCGTGGAGAAAGCAAGCTGGGCTCGAGGACGTAGGTCTTCACTGCACTGTGCTCTTGACTGTGAGTACAGTGTCGCCAGCCATCTCCAGTTCCCGCCACTGTGGCTTCTCAGCACTGTCACTGAAACTGTGGACTAGGACAAGTCCTTTCTCCCTTAGGTGGCTTCTGTCAGAGCATTGTAATCACAGCAACAGGAGGAGGAACCGAGACACAAGGAAATATCATCTTTAAGAAAGAAAATCAAATCCTACTTCCACAGCTGTGTGCTTTTGTGTCCACCTACACCATTGTTGGGTGACGCTTTTCCCTTATAAATAAGTCCATCCAATCTCAGTCACCTTTGACCCCACGAGAATAATATCTTCCAAACTGCCACACTGGCTGTGCATCCAGGCCTTGTCCTACTTCCTCTTTCCCACTGTGAGACAAGCAGTCATTTCGTTTCAGGACAAAATTACTGTCTTTTCAACTTAACAGGAATAAACCCTACACTCTTTGAATGACGTTCCTGTGAAGCTGTTTCTCTTCACCTTTGTTTTTTCTAGTATTTTTATTTACATGTGTTGATTATAATTTTTCACAGAAAAATCCTAGGCAGTGGAAGTTGTGAGATGTTTGTTACAGACCGGCCCTTCTGCTGCAAACTAGCGGATTATAGGACCATGTGCCGTCTGATGATGCTTTCCAGTACCTGCTTCTTCACAGCACAGCTTTCCAGTGTGGCAAAAGAATATGTTTACTAACAGACCCAACTAAAAATATTCTCTCAGTACCACATAAAAATAAAAAGCCATGCATGGTGGCTCATGCTTATAATCACAGCATTTAAGAGGCAGGAGGATCAGGAGTTCAGAGTTACTCTGGGCCAGCCTGGGTTACATGAGACTCTGTCTCAAAAGACAAAAGATGAATGTATCAGCTTATTCTTCTTCTTAGTAATGAGTGTTTTAAACTGGCATGGTGGCACAAGCCTATGATGCCAGCACTTGGGAAGCAGAGGCAGAATTACCAAAAGATCAAGGCCAGCTTGATCTGCATATTCAGTTCAAGGCCAGCCTGGGATATGTAGGAAAACTTTTGTTTCAAAAAAAAAATAAATAAATATGTTTTTATGTGTTGTTTTACTTATAAGTAATCTGGTTGTTTAGTGAACATCTGTTACTTACCATAATGTAGCATAATTCTAAGGCTACAAGTTACCAAGATTTTGGGAACTTCCTGGAAGCTTATCATTGACCTTGACTAGTCATCCGCTCATGCTATCTATTAATTATCTTTACCACACATACATATCAGGCAAATACACTCACAATAAAAGCCTAAACAGGCTGAACACCTGAGTGTTTTATCTTACTGCTATGGATGCCGAACATGAAGAAATATGAGAAGCAATTCATCTTTTCAATATCTTTACCTGTGCATTTGTTTCGAAATTAAATCCATGCTTTAGATATTTAAATACCTGATAGAAATTCCTTTACTTCCTCAGTAACCTCCACGGGGACAAAAACATGATGTTTGCATTATAGTCAATACTGAAAAGGAGAAGGCATACCTACTTCTATTAAACTAATAATGCCAAACTGGGCTCGTCAAAGATTTTCCTTGAAAAATATTTTATTAGTTTCCATATGTCTGAGATCTGTGATCATTTTCGATCTTTATAAACACTTACTTATATCTAAATATGTTTAAATAGAACATCTTAATCCTTCCTGATACTTTAGAAATTAATTTGATAATACTACACATATAAAAATATGCACACACATATATACACATTCAAAGACAGAGACCTCACATAGCTTTGCTCTAAAATTCAACCGTGAATCAGTTAAATACAACGATACCCAACTCACTGGTTTATAAAAAAATAGTTGGCGCTCATCTCTGCTCCAGTTTATATTTTTATCTGAATTGTTTTTGGCAAACGGGACATGTTAAGGTTGAGTATACAGGAGAGGGCTCAAGCTCTTTGTAAGTGTTTCTAGAGGAGCTCTGGACTCTCTTTTCTTGCAGTCTTGCAAAGGCTGTGGCCTATAGTTCAGGCAAAGGCTGAGGGAGATCAAGTGGCGGTTTGCATGTCTCCAAAGCTCATCTGAGACACTTTCCTTTTCCTCTGCAGCTTCAGATAGTGGTTTACAGGGCTCCCTAACTCCCTTGAGAGCCCCTTGTGTGCAGGGCCAAAAGATGTAGCCTCTGTTGGGAGCTGAGGATGTGGGATGGGAAAGGAAGGCCTGTGGTTGAGAGGAGGGATACAAACAGTAGGGGCTCTTGTATCGTGAGACTCAAGGAAGTTGAGGCCAAAGACAGTAAAGGAAGGAGGCGTAGAGAGGACAGGAAGAGTAGCCAGTTGGAGAGAGCTTAAGTTCCAGGTCATGCTAATAAAATCGGACCACAAGGAAGGCAGCAGAGGGCTGCAGGTGTCTGTCAGGAAGTGGAGATCTTGCTCGACTTGTAAGAAGCCATCCCCAGTACAAACTGGGCATGGTGGCACATGCCTATAATCCCAGATTCAGGAGGTAGACGCAGGAGGATCAAGAGTTTAAAGGTCGTATTCTAGTATATAGCAACTTTGAGACAGCAAAGAAAGAAACAAAAGAGAGGGGAAGAGAAAGGGAGGAGGGGACCCTGTTGAAAGACAGGAAAAGGAAGAGGGTGGAGAGAGATGGGAAGGGTGGGAGCAGGGTGGGGGGCGGGAGGATGGTGGTGGGAGGAAGGAAGGAGGGGCAGATGGACAGGTACAGGGACAGGTACTCCTCCTTTACAGCAGGAGTCGAACCAAGAAAGAGCAGAGTTTAAGAACAGTGTCTGTGAGACGCCCCCACCCTCACCCCCATCCCACTCCACCCCCAAGGAAAAGAAACGAGATCAAACAGAACCTAGAGGCCTCCCAGAATTCAGGGAGTGGGTCCTTGCTGGAAACAAACAGCCAGGCAGGACCTCTGGCCCAAGAGACATCAGCAAAAGGACACTCAGTACCTTAGGATTCCAAATCTGTCTCCACAACACATACCACAGTGATCTGCCTCTCCAGCTCAGGAGGCTGACTCATCAAAGGGATCTGGGGAAGCTGGTCACAGATGCAGACAGACTCATCAAAGGCTCACACTTGGTGGCGGGCGGGGTGGATCCAGAGCCCAGGCATGAGTCTGAGCTTACCCACATCACTGTATCATAACTATGGCTAGGGGTAATCACTCTGATACTTAACAACGATAAGCCTACTTCAGGTGACTGCACGGGACATCAAGAGTACCTCTTTGTGGATGAGGGTGTAGCTCAGTTGGTTAGGGTGCTTGCCCAGCATACTTGAGGCCCTGAGTTCGATCCCCAACACTGTATGAACTGAAGCAGTTGCCCACACCTGTAATATCACCACTCTGGAGTGAGGGCTCCATCCTGAATACAGCGGGAGCAAGTGGGGTCCACAGCCAACATCAAGGAATCAGAGAATGAGACTCCTTGGACAAACCATCAAAACGCACGCCAGAGAGCTGTTTAGTGTGCATATCTTCTCCCGGGATCTGGTGTCCTGGTCACCAAACGAAACAGCCTAGCACATATCTCTCAGGAATGAAGTCATGCTTAGGCGTGGAATAACTGAAATACAGATCATTCAGAAAAGATATTCCCTTCCCCTGGAGAGGCATGGTTTGTTCAGCTGGCTACACTGGTTGAACTGAGCTAGCAGATGTCTCCTTCTGGAAGTATTTGGATGTGCGGCTTATGGCTTCCCTTGAGGGTTGGGGGTAACTGGCCTTGGATTCGTGTGACTAAAAAACGCAGTACAGAGAACAGAAATGACAAGTTGACCTAAGGACAAATCCTAGTACTGTGCCCTGACACCAGAAGTTAAAAATCGCCCATCGCTGGGATTATTATGCTAATGGTCCTTGATTTTCACCTTTTGGTACATTGTTCTGTTTTTTAAGCCTGCCCTCGTTCCCTTCCTCATTTGTAGAAAAGAACAAACCATGGAAGTAAAAATAAGTTGTTTTTTTTTTTTTAAGAAATCCATTTCCTGATCTCTCCTTTCTGGCTACACCTGAAATATCCACAAAAAAGCACTTCAGCTCCTGGTCTGTGGTAACAAATGGATTGAAAGTCGACTGTTTCCATTCTAAAACACATACTGCATTAAGAAAATGTCATCTGGCCCTGACAGTACCGGAAGGGAGTGTTCATGTTGCAACTGAATCTTCCTTTTTTTCAAGATATTTTGCTCCTTGCTCCAAATTCATGTTCCAACATCCTCTTCCTTTCTGTTAACCTTTTAGCATCTTATCAGGTCCAACCGTCAACTTATGCAAATACCTAGCTTGGGGGTTTTCATGCCTGAGAGTCGAATTGTGTCTGACATCTCATTCAGTTTCAAAGACTCCCAGGCCTTACTCTCAGAGTAGCAAACAGGCTTCTTCTAAATGAACACCAGCATTCGATCGTGGCTCTCTAGAAAGGGCTGAGGAGTATTCTAAGGACATGCATGAGTTTAGCAAAACAGAACACAGCTGGATTCTCTCCGTCTACCTGAGATGGAGAGTGATCACTTAAGAGCCACACACTCTCTGCCCCTACTACGTCCACTGCCAGGTGGAAGGGTGGACATTTCCAGCCACTGTGGCAGAGGCAAGGAGGAGCCAGTAAAGAGAGAGGTTGAGGTTTTAGTGAAATGGCTTAAGGGGTTTGGACCTGAGTTTGATCCCCAAGACCCACAGGGTGAAGAGAAGACCCAGCCTGTAAAGGTGGCTCTCTGAATTCCAGATGCTTGCCATAGTGCATGTGCCCATGTGTGTATGTGTGCACACAAATACGCCCAAATAAATGTAATATTAAAAATTAAAAGAGAGTTTGGACTTGAGTGTGATAAACCACATCTGTAATACCAGCACTCAGGAAGTAGAGGCAGGAGGGTTACAGTTCCAGCCTGGGTTGCGTAGTGAGAGCCTACCAGAAAGAGGAGGAGGGAGGAGGACAAGGGGGAAGTGAAAGAGCAGAGAAGGGGAGGGGGAGAAGGAGGAAGAGGGGGAAAAGGAGGGGGAGGAGACGGGGGGAGGGCAGAGGAGGAGGGAGAGGAGGAAGAGGAGAAGGGGAGGAAGGAGAGGAGGAGGGAGAGGAGGAGGGAGGGGAGGAGGGGGAGGAGAAGGGGAGGAGGGAGGAAAGGAAGGAGGGGAGGGGGGAGGAGAAAAAAGAAAGAAGAGGAGAAAGAGGAGGAAGTAGAGGAGAAGGAGGGAGAGGAGGGGAGGAGAAGGAGGAGGAGGGAGAGGAAGAGGGGGAGGAGGAAGTTGTTCCGGTTGTACTAAGGCCAGTACATCTAAAATTTCACCATGCCTGTACTTTGACTTCTAATTATGTACCTCAAAGCCTTACTTTTCTGTGTGGGCACCTTTCACTATCCCACACTGGGATAGATTACAGAACTTTTTTTTTTTTTTTTGGTTTTTCAAGACAGATTTTCTCTGTGTAACAGCCCTGGCTGTCCTGGAACTTGCTTTGTAGAACAGCCTTGAATTCACAGAGTTCCTCCTGACTCTCAAGTGCAGGGATTAAAGGCGTGAGCCACTACACCTAGCTCACTAAACGTCTTATAAAAAATGCAGGGCCACCACCTTTAATCCCAGCACTCGGGAGGCAGAGCCAGGCAGATCTCTGTGGGTTCGAGGCCAGCCTGGGCTACCAAGTAAATTCCAGGAAAGGCGCAGAGAAACCCTGTCTCGAAGAAAAAAAAATACAGGGCAATTATGTCAGTTGCTACCTTTTAAATAAGGCGAGTTGTGCTTTTTTCTGGCTGGATGCCTCTCAGAATTGCTTGTTTTTCTAGAACTTTGTGTTAGAGTAGAAAGAACGGACAGAGATCCCAAGGGGAGTAGATTGCCACATGTGCTGGAAGCTCCTGGACTGTCCTGTGCCTTCAAGCTGGTGGCAAGCGGTGCAGTCGAGGTTGGGAGGACAAGACACAAGCCCGGGACACCGGCAGCGCTCTGGAGAAGTGAAGAGCTGCGAAGATCAAAACCAGGAGCAGCTTCAAGCCTGGACTTGTTTTGCTCTATTTACCTCTGCTTCCGACAGTGAGCCTGTGGTAGCTAAAAGCAGTTACAGGGGCTGGAGAAACAGCTCAGCAGCTAAGAACACAGGCTGCTCTCCCAGAGGATGGAGGTTCAGTTCTCAGCACCCACACGGCAGTTCACAACTGTCTGTAACTCCAGTTCCAGAGGACCGGGCATCCTCTTTGGGCCTCTCTTAGCACTGCTGTGCATAGAGGAACATGCAAGCAAAGTGTTTACCCATACACATAAAAGTAAATTAAATGTCTTAAAACATCAGTTCTGGACTGTGGCTGTTAATCTTGATTGGCACCTTGGTAGGATTTAGAATTAGCAGGAATACAAACTTCCAGGAGTGTGTGCGGGCATTTCTAGATCAGGTTCATTAAAGTGCAAAGAGCCGCTAGAAGTGTGAGCGTCACATGTGGGCAAAGGTCCTGGACTGAATGAAAAGGAGAAAGGGAACTGAGCACCCACATTCATCTTCCTGCTTCCTGACTGTGGATGCAGTGTGACCAGCTGCCTCAGTCATACCACCTCAGCTGCAGCTGGGGCCCTATCAGCCACCCCTTCCCTTCTGTGATGGACTGCACTCCGACTATGAGCTCTATTAGTCAGGGTTCTCTAGAGGAACAGAACCTATGGGAAATATAACTCTATATAATCATATACATAAAATATGAATTTATCAAGCCAGATGTAAACTAGTAACAATAGCAAAATCACATCTGAGAGCTGAGCGTCTGGTAGTGTGCTTCATCCTTGAGACTGGGTGTCTCAGCTATCACGGTAGTCCCACAATAGCCATCTCCCACTTTGTGGGGTGGGAACATCAGGAGGGCCACAAAGCAGTTGCCTCAGCAGTCCCAATCGGCACCTAAACCCTGGAAGGTTCCTGGAGAACAGCTGGTCCCTAGTCCACAATGAGAGCTTAGAAAACCTGGCTCTGATATTGGTGAAGGAATCATCATCGGCAGGAACTCGGCTTATCAACTCACCAGCAAGAAGGAAGGCCGGTCTTATTTCTGCCACATCCTTTTTACGTAGGCTGCTACCAGACGGTGCAGACCACAGTCAGGGTATCTTCCACATCAGTTGGGGCAATCAGGACATATCTTCAGGTAAGGCTCTCTACTCAGGTTGTTGTAAGTTGTGCAAGCTGGCATTAAAACCAACCATAATGTAAGCCAAAACAAAGTCTTCCCTCCCCTGCGTGTTTTGTCGGGGACGTGGACAGCACCTAGGAAGGTAGCTAACGTGATCCTCTCTGAGGTTATTTGCTTATTACTCTAACCTGTTGGGAGGGGATGTTTTGATGCTGTGACTTCTGCTGGCACCTTGGAGCATCCTGCCTCCCCTGGATTTGGTGGCTGCTCAAATGTGCAGCACACTCCTAGGTTGCACAGCCGTGGGATTCACAATCTGGATTCATCATCTGATTTCCACTGAGCAATTTAGAAGGAATAGACAAAAGACCAATCTGATTCTGCTGAAAGATTCCCAGAATTACAATCTTGGTTAGGTTTTCTCTGAGCTGCTTTTGAAGTGAGTTCAGTTCCAAGAATTGAAATTCTAGAGACCTCAATGAATGTTGGGATCCCTAAACTCCATCCATCTCCTGGACACTTGAGCCTGGAGGTCGATGGAACACCTAAGGTGTATCCTGACTCTAGAATTCTAAAGAAGCTCCTCATACTCCAGGCAGCCTCAGCTTCTCCAGAACTCACAGGGAAGCATGCCCAGAAAGTTACTAGGCATCTAATGCTCAGTAGAATACTGAGAGTGTGGTATGCGGGCCTGGGTGTTCTCTCAGGGGTAGAGTGTTTGTGTCTCGTGGTCAAAGCTCTGGGGTTGATTCCCAGCAAATAGGCACTATGTTGAAGGACATTGAAAAAATCCTTGTAGACACATTGAGATGGCTCTTTGTTTTACATTCTTTGAACGACTCTAGAAGGAAACCTCTCAGGAACAATGGCTTCCACAATAGGCAGGGATGCTTGAGAAATGCTGTGCTGCTTAACACTCAGGCTTTTGAACTATGTATCAAAGTATTTGTGTAAAATGCAATCATGACTCATTCACTAAAAGATGTCTATAAACATTTTCATTTTCCTATAAATAATTACTGGAAGAGAAAAAGAGCAACTTAGAAGGAAGGACATCGGCACCCTGAGTGCCTGTACCCCGTCCAAATCTGCTCTATAAAGGCTCCATGGAAGAAGACCGAGTATGATTTTAATGGGCTGGGTGGGTTCTTGCATTCCCAGTGTACAATGAAGTAGGTTGGGAAAGCTCAGTGCTCTGAACCCAGTGTACTTTATACATTTATTCAGAGAAGAATAGTTGGGTTTTAATTATTTATGATAATAGCACTCAGTGCACTAGTAAATGTCCTTCAGTGCATATTTTGTAAAATAATGAAGTCTTTGTAATGTGGGCTTTCTCCGTAAGCTACCCTCTCCTCACTAAAAAAAATTCAGGGCAGCAGTGTGTTTGTGCTTGCATGTAAGTGTGTGCATAAATTGTCAAACTGAGGTTTACCAAGGTGCCATTAAATTTGTCTGGGGGTTTCTCATCCTCTCCATCCCTCATCTTCATCCTTTATCCCCATCCCCCATCCCCAGGCCCATCCCCTTCCCCCATCCCCATTCCCCAGCTGGAACTTGACCAAAGAAAACATCACCACCAGGGAGATGAGCAGACTGTCTGGATTTCCGTTTGGGTTTCCTAGCACTGCCTGCCTGATCCCCTCTGCTGCTGTACTCTTACAGTATTTCAATAAAACACAGAGCAGGACAATCAATCTCCTCTCTTTCCCTCCCGTCTAAGTTAGACACATGGTGGGCTTTATGAATACATCCTATTATGTCAAGGGACTTCCCCTCCTTTTTTCTCTTGTGTCTTCCTTTTGTTCCTCTTTCCTGGTTCCTCTGCTGCAAGGTTACACTAAACTTTCCCTCATTTAAGAAATTTCTGTGCACCAAAATCAGAGTTCATAGGACCATGTCAGTCTGTGTGTGTGTTATTCCATTGGTTGATAAGTTTAGTTTAAAGGGATAAGGCCACTGAAATTTTAGGTTCTGATTTATTCTATTTCAGTAACCCAGATCATTCCCATTTAAGTGGTGTCCAGCCAACCTTGATAGGAACAGTGACACGTGGTCACATCACGGTGAACAAAAGAAACCCCAGACATTCTTTGATGAAACATTTGTGGCTGTGCTGTTTGCAATATGTTGTGGTTTACAGTAGGAATTTCTGTTTCAGAGAGGTTTTATGAAATTATGGGATAATTTCTGTAAACAACTTCACAGAAAAAAAGTCAACCATGCTTGAAAGCTGATGGGTGAGACTCTCTTGGTGAACAGATCTCAGTATTACTCATACCAGAGGCTTGAGCATTTAAGAAGCCACTAGACATAGCCCTTAAGATTTCACTATTAACAACTATTTCACTTAAGCTGCCCGCCATTTTGTAGGCTCCATGAGAAGGACTGATTACCTGAAAGCTATTTATAAGTGTCTCTTCCTCAGATGACGTCGCAAACCAACTGTAGTCATTCAGACAGCAGCCGGACTGGCTAAAATCAAAAGTATTCACCTACAAACAGAACATGGCTTCAGGGAGAATGAAACATACTGACCAAATTTTACTCTTCTGCCTCCAGAATAAAGAGCTTTTTTGACTTGGATTTGAAGTAAAGGGATCACCACTGAGCTGAAAGAAATGAAGTAAAAAAAAAAAAAAAAATCAGATTATCTGAGAGCTAAATCTCAGATTATGTGGGTGGGCCCCGTGCTGGAGAAGGGGCTGTGGGGACAATGTCAGGCCGCTCAGACACTGGGAAAGCCACAGATGGGCAGCAGTTCTGAAACACATAGCAAAACCCACCTTCCGTCAGGGTTAGAATGTTGGTCCCTGGACACAACAGATGGGATAATGGGAATGACAGGGGAAAGGTTTGCATCAGCCTGGGCTGGTGGCGTTCCTGGAGAGGCTGAGGAAGGATTCGAACTTCAAGACCTGCCTGTGCTGCAGAGTGAAGTCAATGCCATCCTGAACAACTTAGATTCGGTTTCAACATAGAAAGGGAAAAGAAGGCTATGGATGTGGCTCAATGGTAAAGTGTTTGTCACCCGTGTTGAATCCCGACGCTGCAAAGTGTCCTGGGATCGACACTTCTGTCCATGCGGTGGGCGACTGCAGTCATCTCTTCATTCATTCATTTGCTCCGTATCTCATGTTTGAATTCATTTGTTGATAATGAAAGCTCTACTTCCACAAAAGCAGACACACAATATTATTCATCCCCATGGGAGGGAAACTGGCTGATGTGACGCTCAGTTAATAGAAAGAATTAAGAATTCACCCTAACCTTCCACAGAATCCACACATCAGTACACATAAAGATACTCTAGCTAATGATGAAGTATTACATTTTTTTTAAAATCGGTTCTTATAACCCCTAATCAACTTCTGACTCTAGGTTGTGACTGACAACATCTGATGATGTCACTGGAGAAACCAATGAATGAATGGCAGGTGCCACCTGACAATGCTAGCAACATTATCCTCGAAGTCACCTTGGCAACAACAAAGTTTGATGAGACCCTAAGATCCAAGTACTATTCACAGAAAATACTAGGACAGTAGAGTATGTTTTCTTTTTAAAAATAATTTTTCTTTAGGCTTGAGAATTTTGTGTGTATATATATAAAATGAAATATAATAAAGTCAATCTCCCATTTCTCCCCCTTGAACTCACCCTATATTCTTCCCAACATGTTACCTTCCAACTTCATTTCTTCTCCTTGTTCTCTTTTTCCTTCTCTTTCTCATTCCTCTTCTTTTGATAACCCAATAAGTCCAATTAGCGCTGCCCATATGTGTATGGGCATGGGACCATCCACTGGACCACAGAAAACCTATCTGTGGCCACAACCCCAAAATGAATGATTCTGCCTCCTCCATCAGCTACTACACAGCTCCTCAGTAAGGGGCGGGGTCTGGAGAGTACCTTCCTCATCTCTACCAGAATATCAGTTGACTTGATCTTGTGTAGGTTTTATACAGGGAACCACAGCTGCTGTAAACTCATGAGGGCAGTAGTCACGTGCCATATCCAGAAGATAGCATCTCATAGCATTACTCCCATCCTCTGGCTCTTACATACTTTCTGCACCCCACCCTGAGCCTTGGTGGGGAGAGGGGTTGATAAAGGTATCCAGTTTAAAGGTGAACACTCAGTTTCTTAGAGGAATATGTTTTATTTTTTAAAATGGCACTGGAGAGATGGATCATGGGTTAAGAGTACTGGTTGCTCTCACAGAGGACCGGGGTTCAGTTTCCAGCACCCGCATGGTGTTTCACAACCATTCATAACTCCATTTCCAGAGGATCCAATGCCCTTTTTGCAGCAGGCATGCACATGATGCACAAACACACATGCAGGTAAAATACTCATACACATAAAATAAAATAAATCTTTAAAAAATTAAACCTCTATAAGGATAGAATCAACAAAATCTAGACTGGTTGAAACTCAGTAGGAAAAAAATCTTGTTTAAAAGTATTTGGAGACAGCAAAAACGAGCTAGGGGGTGGCTTAGTGGTGAAGGACTGGCTATCCAGTTGGGGGACCCGAGATAGATCCCTAGAACCCATGAAAAAGCTGCTTATGGCATCATGAGTCATCTCAGCCCCGGGAAAGCAGAGGCAGATGATCGCTGGCCCGGGTTCACCACCAAGTCTAGAGGAATCACTGAGCTGCAGGTCAGTGAGAAGCCTAGTCTCCAAAGAGTGAGGAAAACAGGAGAAGACACCTGTCATTGCCCCTGGCTTCCACATGGACCTGCGCATGTACACACACACACACACACACACACACACACACACACACACACACACACAATGACAGCAGTGAGAAGGTAGAGCAGGGAGGCTGACAAAGCTCTTGTCAATCAATTGCAATGTCTGGATCTTATTCAGAGATAGAGAGACAGTAAAGAAGCAAACAGACAGCGGAAGCGAAGATACGAGGAAAGAAAATATTGGGCCAATGAGATGATTCAGTGGATAAAGGCACTTGGCACCCGAAGATGCAAGCCTGACAAACTGAGTGTGATCCCTGGAATCCATGTGAAAATGAAAGGGAGAATGACTCCATGAGGTTGTCTTCTTACCTACACACACACACACACACACACACACACACACACACACACAAACACTGCACATAGACATCATAGACACAACACTAACAATACAATGAAACAAATAAAAAACCTTTTTAAAGCAATTCAGTGCTTTCATTGGGGCTCTAGCTCAGTGGTAGAGCACTTATCCAGCAATGCAAGGTTCTGAATTCCATCTCTAGCACAGAGGCAAGGAGGAGACTGGTTTTCTAGGTAAGAGGCTGTGGTAATTATGTCTTTTAAGAAGAGGCCTTACCCTTTCAACATAACACTGAACCATGTACCAGTGAAACAACACACGGTCTAAGATTTCTTCAAATAACCAAGCATTGTAGACAAGGATATAGCTCAAAATGCAAACAAAACAGAGAACTGGCTCTGTGTTGATCCCTGATGAAACCAAGCAACAGGGTCATTAGGAAATTCACACTGTATGACAATTGTGCATGTTTCAAAAATTCTATAGTCCTTTTAATCCATAAAAACCACCATGAGAAAAGAAGTATTATCAGGTCCCAGTCAAAGGCAGCGAACACAGAAGGCTTGGGAGAAACAGAACATTGCAGGGATCTATAGAAGGCAAGAAAAGAGGGAATGATTAGTAATCTTTTTGTATGGGGACGCTTCCTGAGTCCAACTGGTTTGTGCAGAGTACACAAATGTAGCCTCGACTGAGAGCCTTTGTTGAGTGAAGATGACCTTGGCCCACCCCTGAGAACCTGGGAAGCTTCTCTTGCCCAAGCTGTGCCTTGCAAGGATCCTGAGTTATATTGGGAGTAGGGACATCTTTTGACCAGGGGCAGCTTTGACAGCTGGCTAGGTTAGCAATTTCGTTTGCTGCCACAGAAGAAAGCACAGCCAACTGGGCCGCATGAGGAAGTAACCTGAGCCCTTAACTCCAACCTGGGAGCTAAGTTTCAACTTGCCGAATGTTGCTGTGGCTGTGCAGGGACAGAGGAATGCTGGATGGCCTACGGGGCAGCCTTGGGGCTCCACTCCAAGAGGGACAGACCTTTCACAATGTTTCAAAATACAATTTGGCAAGGGCCTATCAGGGTGACTTATAGCCTAGTTGAATGAAAATAAATGTCAGAAAAGGTGGAAACCGGGTAGAGGGACAAATGTCAGCAAGATGGCCCCGACTTGTCAGTCGGTGCTTTCAGATGGGGTAGGAAGCTCAAAGAGAAAGAGAAGCTTATTTTCCCCTCTCAATTCTATGAATTTTAACTTTTTAGTTGTCTCATTTGTCCTCTGATATTTTTCTTTGCCTTTTAATTGTGTGTGTGTGTGTGTGTGTGTGTGTGTGTGTGTGTGTGTGTGTACATGCGTGTGCATGAGGAGAACAGAAGACACCTTCCAGTGTCATTCCTCAGGTGATGGACTGGAACTCACCAAGTAGGCTAGGGCTGGCTGGCTGGCTGGCAACTCCCAGAGTCTGCCTATCTGCCTCGCCAGTACAGGGCTAACAAGTGCGTGCCGCCACATCCTGCCTTTCACTATAATGGCTCTGAGGATCGAACTCAGGTCCCATTGCTTGCAAGCTCTTGGCTGAGCCCCAACTGTCTCCCCGGCTCTCTGCCCTTTATTTCTCGTTTTCAAAGTGTAACCCTGCTAACTGCCACCCACTAAGCATAACATTTACTCCCACGCCTCTCCCTGGAGACGAAGCTCTCTCCTTTCTCATCTCCGTGCCCGTTCCTCCTACCTCTTTGTCAAATCTTGCTCTTAAGAAAAACAGCCTCTCTCCTTTTCCCTCTGAATTTCGGTCCCTTCATTTTCTCCGAGGCCAGGTGGTTTGTTCTTTTCTTGGTTTTGACCCCTCTGGTGCTTATAACCTCCGTGAGAAGAGAGCAGGAAGTTCTCAGAGCGAGGTCACAATGTGTTTCCCCCTGTAAAGAGCTTCTGTGTTAACTGTGTTCCTGGGTGAGATTCTTGTCTCTCTTTAGCTTCGCGGAGCCATCACTAGGCACAACGTCTGGATCTTTCATCATCCTGCTGAGAAAATCTGCCAGGGTTCTGCAGGACCCGTTGCCTTTCCCTTCCCAACTTGCTTCTTTATCACCTAAGTAACATCTGGTTAAAGACAGAAGAAAGAATCAGAGCAATGCACAGCATGGGAGGGGAAAGGGTCTGTGTCGCCCTTCTGAAACCTGGCTTAGGTAAAGTCGTAGCTCACATTTTTCCTGTGGGGAATTGAGATCCAACACAAGTGCTGGGTACCACATGCTGCTGATAGCGGAGAGTCAGAACTCTCCTAAGGAGGGAGCGAGGTAAAAGAGGAGGCAAGGACGGGGAGGGAAGGAAGGAAAAGGGGCGAGGGGGGCAGTATTGGTTACAAATAACTATTTATGTATCTAAAGTTATTATATCCAAACTATTTCAACCTCCCTCCATGTGTTGCCAACAAGATGGAAAGCAAGTTCATTTGAAGCCCAATTTTCCAAGTGATAAAACAAAAGATCAAAGGGGCTGATTTTTTTTTTTTTCTTGGTGGCCATGCAGCCAAAAGCAGTCACTCTGAGATCTGACTGATATTTTGGTTGAGGTTTTCTCTTTAGGGTTTGGGGTTTTTTGTTTGCTTACGTTTTTGAAAAAAACAATGTTTACTTTTATTTACTTGTGTGTATGTGTGTGTTACTGTATACCTATGGAGGTCAGAGGACAGCTTGGGTTAGTCCTCATCTTCCACATATGCCCAGGCCCTGGGGATCGAACTCGGGCCATCAGGTTTAGGTTGTCAGGCTTAGCCACAAACGCCAAGCCATCTCACTAGCTGTAGGTTGTCACTTTTTATCCTCTGCTGGGTAATGTCTATAGGATCCTTCGTGAAATTAATGGCTGTTGCATTTGACGCTTTACAAAATAATTTTTACTTTTTGTTTTCTAAAAGCAAGTATGCTTGTTTATTTGTAGTGAGCCTCAAAGCTGTGATCCCCCTGCCTGAGCTTCCCAAAGGCTAGCATTACAGGTGTGTACTGTCCCACCCAACAATCGGGTGTTCAGTACAGTTCAGTCCTCCAATGTCACAGGCGGGAACAGATGAGACTGAAGACACTGGCAACTCAGAATAATTCTGTCTGACCGTAAGCACATCCCAAGGTTTCTACCTGATCTCATCAGGCTGTGAACAGGGCGAGACCAAAGGCAAGCCAGAATGAGGCAGTCCCTACAACGCAAGAAAGTCCACAATTCTTAAAATGCATCGCTGAAGTACCTAACTCTCACTAGTATATACAATGACTAATACATCCTTATGGTTAAATCTCTGCTTACATCCACAGTTCCAACAAAGTTATAGTGAAGACGACTCAACAGTCATATGACTTTTTTAATAGGAGCAGTAAAGAATATAAGATAACTGCTAAATTATACATTTCAGAGAAAATTAATTCATGTGAAAATTTTAAGTATTATAGCTTTTATTTTTAAGTTTTTTTTTTTTTGCTTCCTTATTTGTTTTAACATGGGGCTTCAAATAGTACAGGCTGGCCTCAAACTTGTTATGTAACTAAGAACGACCTTGAACTTCTGATGCCCCTGCCTCCACCTCTTCAGTGGAGATACTGCATGTATACCAGTACACTGGGTGCTATCCACTTGGTGCTAAGGAGCTGAGCTGAGCCAGAGCTTTGTGCAGGGTAAGCGTTCCAGCATCTGAGCTACATCCTCCGCTCTCTGTTTTGTGAGCCTGGGTCTCACACCATACTACAGGTTGTCCTGGAACTCAGTATATAATCCAGACTAGCCTACTCTTCCTGCCTCAGCCTCCCAAGTGCTGGCATTACAGGCATGAGCTACCACACCTGGCTTCGGATTTCTTAAAAGAACAGGAAGAGAAATTGTTAAACTCTAAGATCCTAAGAAATCAGAGCAACCACACTGGAATTAAATGAGTGGGTCAATATGCAAATTTTAATTGAGGAGAATTTCAGTGCAGAAATGGAGAACTGTGACATGCATGTCCTGGGACACAGGTAGAACAGGGATATGTCAAGATGACGTGGCAGATTCGCCTGGGCTGGTGGCAGCAAGCATGTCATCCAGAGACAAAAACCAAGTTATGAATCACCTGTCCCTCTGAGAAGGCTTACCCGCACAGCGTTCAGGTTTCCAGGAGGAGCCAAAGAGAAGGCCCTGGAGTCTCTGTCACTCTGAACCCGGGTGAGCCTGTAGAGAAGCTGGCTCTCTGCTGGTAGGTACAGAGAACTGTCTGGAATCTTCTAATGACTGGCGATGAATCTGCTGGGACAGGTGAGTGATAATCGGTTCTTACATGCCACAGACCAATCCTCCATCATTAGACTTCGTGTATTCATTTCTGAGCAAAGAAAAAGGTTGCTCATCATGCATGCTTTCTCAGCATGCCTCATGGCTTGGCATGTAGAGGAGTCAGCTGAGAGTCTCACCTCATGATTAAATAATCTTTAAACAACAAAGTCATCCAGGACATGGGGGTGACTGAAGCCCCTCTTCAGCGATGGAGGGTCTTTAGCACACCATTGTACTCCCCCTTCAACTTACAGTGCAGAATACAAATAAATATGTATGTCCACATGACTATTAATTCTAATTCCATATCATAAGTATACAGAATTTTTTGTTTCACTTTATGTATTTATTCCTTTTTTCTGTTTCATTAGGGGGAAGGTGGGGCTTGGGGGAATGGAGTTTCTCCATGTAATTCAGACTGATCCAAAACTCTACGCAGCCCAAGTTCACCCTAAACTCATGGTCCTCCTGCCTCAGCCTCCAGAGGGCTAGGCTTACAGGTGTGTACCACTATACTAAGCTTTTTTTTTCTTTTATATGTCCATCAAATCTGAAAGTTTCATTCATTTGATTTTGACTAATTTACATGATTGTGATTTTTTAAATGTAAATATCCATAGTAAGAAGCGCCCTCCCCTTCTGTTCTCATTCTAAACAATTACTTCTTGATCTTGCAAACAAACTATGTTGAGGAGTTTCCTGCATTCTTCCAGGCATAGGTTACATACACACAGGAAAAAGTATACTCCTGGGCGTCCCTGCATCCCTGCTTACTCAAATAGCAATCGATTTTGTAGACTGGTGAGCTGATACTTTTTTCAAGTACAAATAGATATGAGATCCTTGACGACCTCCTCTGCCTTTTCTAGTGCTCCTCTCTCTCTCTCCTAATGGGCATTCACTTTACACTTCTGTGTGCTGGCTGCACATTCCATTCCCTAATTAGTGGGGAATCTCATACATACTCATCCAAGTTTCTGTGTAAGCTTCTCAAAGCTGAGATACACACACTGAGCACCCCCCCCCCGATCTAACATAGCAACATGAATAATTATAAGTTTAATAAATGCCTTTTTATGACTCCGATTTCTGATTTCCTTGCCACCCACTTAGTATTTGGAAACCAGTTCTAACCACTTTTACAATTCAATTACATTCTAGCTCGTTAATAGTCAGATAAATAACATGGATTGGCCAGATTCTGAGAGAGGAACCTCAGGTCTATCCCTTCATTAAGTCAGTGTGTTAGAAAAAGAGCCACAGTTATACATCTGTCAGTTCTTTCTAATTGTATCTATGTGCTCAGTATAAATCTAATCACATATGCAGCTGGGTTCATTAAGAACTCGATAAGATAATCTAGAATTTATATGGAGAAGATACTTGAATGGCTAACTTGATTTTTAAAAATAAGAGCAAAGGAATGTTAGTAGGTGTGTGAAGACTTAATACGAGGGGCTGGACAGATGGCTTAGTGGTTAAGGGTGTTTGCTGTTCTTGCAAAGGACCTGAGTGTGATTCCTAACACTCACATCAGGCCTCTCATAACCACCACTAACTACAGTTTTAGGTCATCCAACACCTTGCTCCACAGGGACATGTGCTTCTTCACACATAGAATCACACACAGATACACATACATACATACAGAGAAAATAAAAAGAAACCTTCCAATTAGAAAAAGATTTAGTAGTAAAGGCAGGACTGATCAATACAGGAAAAATCAAAGGATGGAACAGCCTGAAGTGGTCAGAGTTCCTGTGTGAATATTGAACCCCCAAGGGGATGCTATTGGGGCACAAGGACTTTTGGGGTGTTTAGGCAATTAGAGGAAGAACCTTCACGAATTGGATCACAGCTGTTGTGAAAGAGCAGAAGCAAGCCTTTCCTCTCCGGTGACAAGTTCTCAGGTGAGAAAATGATCCGGTGGAGAGAACCAGACACAGTCCGCAGACACAATCCGCAGCACCGGCCCTGGGTTTGCCCCCCAGGAAGCTAAGAAACAACCTTCTGTTACAGCCAGTTATGCTTCGTAGCAGCGGAAACACAGCACAGCAGTCTAAGGTGGTCACCGCTGTAGAAGAAGCGGAAACACAGCACAGCAGTCTAAGGTGGTCACTGCTGTAGAAGAAGCAGAAACACAGCACAGCAGTCTAAGGTGGTCACTGCTGTAGAAGAAGCAGAAACACAGCACAGCAGTCTAAGGTGGTCACTGCTGTAGAAGAAGCAGAAACACAGCACAGCAGTCTAAGGTGGTCACCGCTGTAGAAGAAGCGGAAACACAGCACAGCAGTCTAAGGTGGTCACTGCTGTTGAGTTTGCGGCTCCACGAAACAGAAGAGAAGACAACGTAGCAAATGGTTTTGGGGAAATATGAGGAAAAATACATCTTAGGTCTCTGCCTAAACACACACACCTGAATGTGAAAAGTACAATTATAAAATCAGTAAAAGAAAACGTAAGAAACTGTGTGGCATAAAGAAGGAATGTGATTTTCATTTTTAAATATTAAAAGACTTCAGACATGGGGCTGGGGGTGTAGTTCAGTGTGTAGAGTGCTGATGTACCACTCAGGAAACCCTGGTTCTCATCCCAGTGCCTAATAAAACAGGCACGGTGGTGTACACTTGTAAGGCCAGCACTCAGGAGGTGGAGGTGGGTGTCACAAGTTCTAAAGTCATCCTCAAATACATAGAAAGTTCAAGGCCAGCCTGGAATACAGGAGATCCTGTCCAAAGCGGGAAGAATAGATGGCCTTGAACTCAGAGATCTGCCTACCTCTGTCTCCCAAGTGATTGAAGGCATGTGCCACCACCACCTGGCATTTTAGGGTTCTTTTACTTTTCTGTTAGATTGACTTATTCAACTTTGATATGATGATTTTCATTTTTATCTTATTATACTTTATTGTGTTATGTTTTATTGTTATCTCCTAGAAGCCTGTTTCTTGCTAATAAGAGACAGAAAGGGAGTAGATCCAGATGGGAGCGAAAATGGAGAGAAACTGGGGGGAGCAGAGGGAGGGGAAACTGTATTCAGATTATATTATACAGAAAAGCATCTATGTTTAGTAAAAAGGGTAAAAGTAACTATTTTTAAAACAAGATTCTAAAACACAAATACTGAGGCATTTTATTATCTAAGAGTTAGAATTAAAAGAAAAAAGCAACGGAGAGTGAAGACTATATCTTCATTACACTAATTTATAAGGAGATAACTACTAGAATATACAAAGAACTCTTACAAATTGACAAAAATGACAGAAACTTTAAAGAAAATCTGGACAGAGACTAAAACAGGCAACTCGTATGGAGACAAATCAGGAACTTGAAGAGTAACCCTAAAGAAATTAAAATAAAAATAACAAAGTATCACTTTATACCAAGTAGCCTGGAAAAAATTAGCTGGTTAATGCCAAGAGTTGGTGGTGATGTGTGCTGGTGGAAGGCAGACTGGTGTATTCTGGGAAAGCAATCTGTCTCTATTTAGTTAAATTAAGTATAAAGATATTCTGGGATCCAGCAGTTCTGTTCCTGGATAAGCATCTCAAAGAAGTTCTAACACAGAGCCACTCAGAGACACACACAGGGTGTTTACTGCAGGGTTATTTGTGGTTGTGGACAGATGGAGACCATCTGATAGTGATAGGTGACACACAGAGCACCAGTCCACAGGCAGGAGACAGGGACCAGTGCACACTCAGTCACATGTACAGATGCTAAATATGTTTTTGAGTAAAACAAGATCAGAAGGTGTAATACACCCATCATTTCAGTTTTAAAAAATAATCTGAGCCAAAACCAATATCTATTTTTTTTTCAAAGAATACATACAGGGACTGGGGAGACAGCTCAGTGGGTAAGGCGCTTGCCTCGAAAGTGTGAGGACCTGAGTTCAACTCCCAACATGCACATATAAAGATGAGTAAGGCAGCATTCGGGAAGCAGAGGCAAGAGGATCCCTGGAACTCCTTAGCCAGGCAGTCTAACCAAATTAGTGAGCTCCAAGTTCAGTGAGAGACCCTGTCTCAAAAAAAAAGTGGGGAAAAATAATAAAATGGAAAGCAACAGAGTGAAGAAACCCAGTGTCAGCCACTGGCTTTTGAATGCATATGTACACACATTCAAACGCATGCGCGCGTGCGCGCACGCGCGCACACACACACACACACACACACACACACAGTTAAGAATACGCATAAGCCAAATAGCATTATGATAGTATATGCAATGGTTGTAGGGGCAGGGAGAAGGGCATCCAAATGGAGTATTGGAATAAGAAGGAATCCATAAATAAAAGCAGTGGCTTGCCCAGACTGATGATAATAATGTACCCTGAGATGAGGAATAGCATTACCTCATCTTTCTATGCCCAGCCAAGGGGTAAGGGTAAGAGGTAGACAGCAGAAATAGTTCAGATCTTTGAATGAGGTAAATTGATTGGCACCTTTATCACAAGATTTAACAAACTAGACCCAGGTGCCTAAAACATAAAATAAGCAAAACTTATCTATGGCTCCATCTCAGTATTGGAGATTGATCATCTGTAGACTTGTAGATGAATTTCTAAACAGTCTTATTAAATAAGAAACACAGAGCCAAATACAGCCAAAGAGATCAGAGCAATAGTCACGACTAGCTTTAGCTTACCACCAGCAGTAGCTTCCCCAGAGAAGCTTCTTCCTGCCTGACTTGTGTTTTTATTGCCTTTCTGTTCTGCCTTCTCATTGGCTCTAAGCCCAGCCACATGACTTCTTCATCATTGCCTGTCTATACAGACCCCCAGGTCTCTATGGTTGGTACTGGGATTAAAGGCTTGTGTCACCACGCTTGGCTGTGTCCTTCACCACACAGAGACTCTGCCTGCCATGTGATCGGATTAAGGGTGTGTGCTACCACTGGCTGACTTGTGTTTTATGGCTATTTGACCTCTGATCTCTAGGCAACTTTATTTGTTAGCATACAAATAAAATATCACATTTCAGCACAAATAAGATATCACATTTCCCCTTTTTATTTTATAAAAAGAAAAAAGTTATAACTAATATAAGAAAAACTGTATACAATAAGTACAATAACTATATACAATATATATAAAGCAATAAATACCTCAACAATGTGTAATCCATTTGCATTTGACAAACTCAGAGAAAATATTCCATTATACATCCTATTTTGGTAAATAATATACCTGAATCACTTTCTATCCTAACATATATTACTAACAGAAAATTATCTTATAATGTCTTTCAAATTTACACACTCTACACCTCTTTAGTGAGTTTCTTTTCTGAAATTCTTAACAAGGAAAACTATAACTACTATCTAATCTTCAACTCACTCTATAACTATCATAAAATATCACCACAATCATCTAGTATCTATCTATTTATTTATTTATTTATTTATTTATTTATTTTTGAGACAGGGTTTCTTTGTATATCCTTGACTGTCCTAAAGCTCACTCTGTAGACCAGGCTGGCCTCAAATTCCCAAGATCTGCCTGCCTCTCTGTCTCCCAAATTCTGGGATTAAAGGTGTGCGACACCTCTGCCTGGCTAACTAGTAATTATTTTAAAGGGTCATATTTGAGATGTGGCTGAGTTGAGAAAGTGCTGGCCTGGCATGACCCCTGGGTTCAGAGTGAAACCAGTCATGTTAGTCTATGCCCCAAATCCTAGCATTGAGGAGGTAGAGCCAGGAGGATAAAAGTCCAAAGTTATCCTCAACTACACAGACTGTTTGAGGCCAGCCAAGGACATGTGAGACTGTACTGTTTAAAAAGAATAAAAAGGGGTCTAGAAAGGAAAAACAAAAGCCAACTAAACCAAGAAAACTGATTTTAATGGGCAGGAGAGGTGGGAAGAGGATGTCGGGGAAATGGAGTAACCGAAGAAGTCCCATAGGCAATGCTGAAGTCATTTAAACAACAAAATACTAAAGTCGTATTGATTTATGAGTCAACATGTGAATATCCATGAGTCTGCTGACATAAATAAATGATGGAATAAATTAACAAACAGAAACTTCTGTCATTTTCTTCTACAGAAGAATACAAATACTTATAACAATACTCCACCCACTGTGAGGAAGAGCACAGATGCCCACTCCTTCAGTGCTGGGACTTCCTGTCACGGGACAGACTGTGGAAAGACCCCTACTGTGCATTAGAAGCTGCACCAATTGCCTGGAGACTTGGGCTACCACGACTGGCTTTACAACTTAGAAAACTGTTCTACCTCCCTGGTCTCAGTTCCCCTTCTGTACCATAAGAACTTCCAACTAAAAGCTCTCTACTTAATAAGGGCAAATATGTGGCTCTTGGGTGAAGCTGCTTGAGTTTAGCCCCATCTTGCCTTGACCAAGGCTTTCTATTTTAAATCTTTTCTCCTTCCTTCTTTCTTTCCTCCCTTCCTTCCTTAGTGGTAATCTTCAATAGCCCACGTGCATCCACCCTCAGCTAGTGTTAGCCATTAAACTTTCCAGGAGGCTGGGGGTTAGTTACATGAGCTCAGTACTAATGCGAGGACCTGGGTTTGGTTTCCACTACTGAAAAAAATCAAGTAAAACAACCAAAGAAAGAATACAATATAGAAGAGGGGATTAAAAAAAAATCCAGGCAAAAACCAGTACCAGCAGTCATGGTAACAGGGTCTAACAATGTACATGGTGCTGTAGCCAGCTGCAGTGACACATACCTGGAGACCCCGATGCTCAACTAAATAAATATTGGCGTACATTACCTATGGGAGCCCAGCTGGGAGACCGGCTCCCACATTTTACAACAGGGTACTCTGGAGGAGTGAGGGGTAAGAGATATTGATAGAAGGATAGAGGGGAGAGAAACAGAGAGAAACACAGGACAGCCTCGGAGGGCCGGGATCATTATTCACCAGCCCCTTCTGTCTCTTCTAAAGGACTTTTTATAGGAATGTCAGGGGGTGGAGCAAAGACCTCCCCTAGCACAACCAAGTGCAGACCCTTCCAATCACCTAGTAACCATGCATGTGGTCAAGCAATCCTCTAATGCAGCCTGTTGGGTAAAGCAAGCTCAGATCTCACTAGGAAACCTTTGTGGGCCTCCACAATTACCTCAATAATCTGTCCCAATACCTTGTATCCTCATCTAATCATGGGGAAAAATGAGATAAGCTCCAACAGTGGAGGACCTGCTGATACATCTGACTAGTGCTCCTCAACACCACCAGCAAAGCTACCAACATCTGGCTCGTAAGATAGCCCAGCAGGTAGAGGCTCCCGCTGCCGCCCAGCAACCTGAGCTCAATCCCTGGGACCTACGTAGTGGGAGAGAACTGACTCCCGAAAGCTGTCCTCTGACTGCCTTGTGCACACAGTGGCCTGCCCACCCTCCAAGTAATTAAGCAAATATAAAAAAGAAAAGGAAAAAAAATTGTCAACATCATCAAAAGTAGAAACAGTCTGAGGGACTGTCATAGCCAACAAGAGCTAAGGAAACTGTGACAATTCAAGTCTACTTGGTATCCTGGACCTGAGAATAAACATTTGTTAAAAAAAAAAAAAGAAAGAAAGAAAAAGAAAAAAAGAAAAAGAAAAAATAGAAAGATTTAAGAAAATACCAACTTTAGGTATTAATAATATACCAATATTGGATCATTAATTGTCACGTCTCTTGTTAGTGTGTCAATAATAGATGGAATTAGGGTGAGGCTCAAGAGATATGGGAACCCTGGCCCACTGCTCAAGATGTCTAATAATCTAAAACTATTCTTTCTATGAATTTGGTGAAAATAATTTCCTTTTTAATACTAAATTTTAATCCCTTTCTTAAGATTTATTTTTATTTGTGGGTGTGTGTCTGTGTATGTCACATGAGGGTGCCCATGGAGGCCAGAAGAGGGAGTCTGATACCCCTTGAAGTTATGTAGGCAGTTGTGAGCTGTCCCAGTGGGTGCTGGGAACAGTTGGGTTTGCTAAAGACAGAAGGCAGCTGTGCTGGTGCTGTGATTAGGTAGGTGATGCAATGACAGTCCATAACCCACTGACCTGGAAGAGACTCCCTAGGTGGTGGTCTGCACTGGTGCCAGGAGCATCTCGGTGTTACAGCCGAGGACTGATTTCTTCACAACTCTCCGAGTCCAACCACATGCAACTAGAAAGATGTTTTAACCAATCTGAAGTAACAAGGATTCTACACTACGAGGTCTTTGAGCAAAAGTGTTGAGGGAAGATTCTCTGTGGGGTTCCATCTCCTCCTAGTACTAGACTGATAAGTGATGTGAACAGATGTTCTAGTTGGGTACAGTGCTGTACACCTGTGATTCCATCCCTCATCAGCATCAGGAATTCAAGGCTGGCCTCAATGATGTAAGAAACTTGAGGCCAGCCTGAGCTACGTGAAATCCTGTCTCATGAAAAAAACCAAACAGAATTTCATTAAAGCTATGGAAACATGCACCAAAGTTCAATGGATAACTATAATGTTTTATGCATACCTCTCACAAAACAAACAGCTCTAGAATCTACCTGGCAAAAATGATCAACTAAAGAATTGGCACTATATACCTTCTAGTTAATGCCACTTACCTGTTCTTGTGATTGAAGTTTCAAGTCTCTGAGTAGAAGAACTATGCCTTTAATTCTGCGGCTGTCGGGCCATGTGTCACTTGCAAAGTATCTTTCCCTAAGTACGTGTTACTGTGCCGCATGGACTGGAAACTGGCCTATCAGGTTTGTTTAATGATTCTCTCATGAAGAACCTTGAAGCAATTGAATGTAACATTTTTTCCTGTGCGTTTTTTATTAGCTACAGAATCTTGCCAAGTCACTCGAGCTTATCTGCAAGTCCTGTAATTATCACAAAAAAAAGTACTCTGGCAAATTAAACCCACTTCTCAATGCAGGCTTAATAGGCAAGAGGGCTGTTTGGGAAGCTCAGTGGATTATAAGCGCTACTTTACAAAATACACCGTCGCACACTTACACTTTGAGACATGGCCTTAAATAGTTAAACAAGTCCATTGACATCAACCTGGTGCCTTTCCTTTGTTTATTTTTCCCAAAAGACTGCATTACCTCCAAAGTACCTGACTGAATAGGAGCAAACGGCCTGGTGGAATTGGCCAGCTCTGATGGAGGGAAGCAGGGAGCCCCCATGAGTGGGAAGGAGAGTGGACATCCCTGGAGGCGAGAGCTGTCAGAACAAGCTGTGGGGGGACGTGGCGGAGAGAAAAACACTTGGTTACAATCAGGGGTCATGTAGCATGCTGATCCACAGTAACTAATGATTGCTTGGTATAATCCGGGCTCTGAAAGACAAGATAAAGTAAGTACACGGCGGAATCCAAACAAAGTCTTGGGCGTTGGATCAGCAAAGTTGAAACAATAGGTAAGAGTTTAGCTCTAAGATAAGTACTTGCCGTACTCAATGAAGGGAGATCAGGGCTGACGCCGAAGGACCAGCTTCAGAAAAGATTTCTGTATAATCAGCGTCATTTTAGGCTGAAACAATCAAGATCTCCCAGGGAGTCCAGGTCTCACCTAAACTGCCACCCATCAAGTCTGACATTAGACCGGTCTGCTCACAATTCCCCCTCAACCCTGGGCTGCATAGTGAAGATTTCAGGCAATCTGCAGGACAGAGCCCTAGGCCACAGCCCTTTAAACATGGCTCACAGGTCAGGGAACACTGGAGGAACTACTGAAGTGACTAGAGTGTAGCTCGGAGGGCCTGGGGAGCCCAGGCTTGAAGGGACTGGGATAAGGCAAGAGGAAAGTCACCTCTTTGAGCTGACTAAAGTTGGCTGGCTTCACACTGGACCTGGTGATTACCAGGATAGGGGTAGGTTTTACAATTCAGCTTCTTCAGGTAGAAAGACATTTGAAGCTTCCTCTGAGCATTCTTTTCCTATCTGAATGCTTCAGATCAAATCTCCACCATCAGAAGCTAGGTCTCATCTTGCACACATCCTGGAAAAGAGAAGAGGCCTGGGTGCTGGGTGTGTTCTACTAGACTGCGGAGGGGCCATGGAGCAGACCCTCCCACTGCATGTCTTAAAGGGAGAGTCGGAGCCATAAAATGTCAGGTCACTGGCAGCCCTGGTCACTCCACTGTTAGCAAGTGCATGCAGCTATTGTTGTAGACAGAAGAAAAAAAAACCCTCCTTTTTTTTGAGAGAGAGAATAGGCTGGAGTTTGCCAAAGATGTGTTTTATTTATGTTCCAGTGACTCTTTTTAAAAAGTGTTTTTAAGTATTATGCAAATACAGTTAAGAAAATTCTAGCTGGGGGATGGTGGCTCATGCCTTTAGTCCCAGCAGAGGCAGAGGCCGGCTCTCTAAGTTCTATGCCAGCCTGGTCTACAAAGTAAGTTCCATGACAGCCAGGGCTGTTACACAGAGAAACCCTGTCTCAAAAAAAAGAACAACAAACCAAGCCAATATTGGGTAACCAGATGCCTCAGTAGAAAAAGGCCTTCTCTGTCAAGCCTGGTGACTCAGTGTGGCCAACATGGTGGAAGGAGAGAACCAGCTCCCTCAAGCTGTCACACACACACACACACACACACACACACACACACACACACGATAGATAGATAGATAGATAGATAGATAGATAGATAGATAGATAGATAGATAGATAGATGTAATAAAATGTTTTTTAAAAAACAAAGAGAATTCAATATTGAGAATAATTATCTTTTCTCGACTTGACACTTTTCCTGACTCACAAGATTGAACTTTTAAGTTTGGCGCATCCGTGACTCTGCTACCGACGGTGGTCTAGATAAGGACACAGTCTCCACTATCCACTCAGCTGTGCGATGTCAAGTCCTGAGTTGGGCGAATTCTTTCTTCGTTTAATCCTATCACCCCGTCCATTAGTCCTCTCTTCAGAGTGTTTTAATTCATATACTTTCCCATGGTGCCAACTCACACTTATGGCTGTGATAACTTTTTCTTTTCTTTTCTTTTTCTCGGGTAGAGTCTCACACATCCCAGGCTGGCTTCCAACTCCATATGTAGCTGAGGTTGACTGGGCCCTTGTTCCTCCTGCCTGCACCTCCAAGTGCTAGGATCACAGACATTTACCACCACACTCAGTTCGTGTGGTGCTGGGTCGAACCCATGGTCTCACACACGCCAGGCAAACACTTTACCAACTGAGCTACATCTCAGCACCTACGCAATAACCTCTTCAGTGGAAACTCCCCGGGATCCATCTCATGCCGCCAAACAGAGATACTAAAAAGTCCTGAGTTCCTGTGAATAAATAAATGGTTGTCTTGGGAGGTCACACATAGTCCAGCCTTTACTGTCTCCCAGCTTCACTTCCTCTCATGGTCCCCAACACCACATACCTGTACGGGGTCTTTGGCTGAGTCAGGTGTTTACCTCAACTTGCTTCTTCTGGTTGAAGCAGTGACCTTCGAGGGCTTCATTATGGTCATCTCCATAGCAGCACCTTCCCAAGCTGTAGATGTCGGGCAGCCCTTCCTTCCTTGGATGTTCTTAATCACTGGTAATCGGTGTGCTTTGCTTACGGCATCAGTAATCTAAATTTTCTCTTTTTGTTTATTAGTGGAGATGCTTAGTGTTGGTCTTTTCCTGCCTACAGCAGGCTCTTGGGGCAGGAACCATATTAGTCTTAGAATATCACTCTATCTGCAGCACTTACAGCCATGCCTAGAACATGGCGGACAGTCAGTGAGTGTTTGCTAGCGGGATGTAGGTGACGTGGGTCAGGGATTGGTAAACTTCTCAAAAGAAACAAAATAGTGAAAATCTTTAGGCTGCAGCCATTTAAGGCCCTGTCACTGACTCTTTATGTAAAGACCACAGATAGGCCCTATGATAGACAGAGTACCAAGGCCCATGAGACGGCTCAGTGGGTAAACACACTTGATGGCCTGAGTCCAATCCCTAGGACCCACATGGTGGAAGGAAAGAACTGACTCCTGCAGGTTGTCAGAGGATATGCACATATAAAAATAAAAGCCTTTCTTTAAAAAAAAAAGGAAAAGAAAAACCAAAGTATCAAGAATGTGTAAAAACAAAAAGCTGATCAACAACAACAGTAAAAGAGATTTCAAACTAGATTTTCTTTTCTTTGGGTTTTTTGAGACAGGGTTTTCCCATATAGTTTTGGTGCCTGTCCTGGATCTCACTCTGTAGACCAGGCTGGCCTCCAACTCACAGAGATCCGCCTGGCTCTGCTTCCCGAGTGCTGGGATTAAAGGCCTGTGCCACCACTGGCCGGCCCAGACTAGATTTTCTATCTTCATTTATTTTCCTGTTGACGTGATAAGCACTCTGACAAAAGCAACTTAAAGGAGAAAGGATTTTTTGTGACTCACAGCTCAAGAGTACTTGTCCACCATGGTGGGAAAACAGTGGTCACACACGTCCATGCTCAGAAGCCAGAAAGCAATGACCTCCTAGTGTTGCTCAGCTCCTTTATCCATTTACACAGTCCAAGATCCCACCTAAAGACTGGCACCACCCTCAGTGGGAATGAGAATGCCGGCCCCTATAGGCTCATATATTTGAATGCCTGATCATCAGGAAGAGGCAATACTTGAGAGGGATTAGAAAGTGTTGTATTCTTGAAGTGGGTGGGGCCTTGTTGGAGGCAGTGTGTCACTAGGGGCAGGCTTGAGGGTTTTAAAAGCCCAAACCAATCCCAGTATCTCTCTCTTCCTGCTGCCTGCAGATCCAGATGTGGAACTCTCAACTACTTTTCCATCACTATGTCTGCCTGCATGCTGCCAGGCTTCTCACCATGATGAAAATGAACTAAATCTCTGAAACTGTAAGCCAGCCCCAATTAAATGGTTTCTTTTTATAAGAGTTGCCATGGTCGTGGTGTCTCCTCACAGCAATAGAATGCTGACTAAGATACCACCTGTGTCTTAGTGAAAGCAATCAAGGTAATTCCCCCACTGGCCTGTCTCCCAGGTAATTCTAGGTCTGTCAGGTTGACAACATTAACCATCACAGTAGCCGATTCCTAGCCAAAGACAAAGCTGCAGCCTAATTGTCTCTAGTGTTCAGCTTTTGCATACATGCCCAAATTCTAGGGTGCAGTAAATAGACTAGAGTAAATGAATCAGTTGTAACATTTCTGCCCAGAGCTCCTTCTCAGAGAACCTAGCCCACCTTCAGCTCAGTACCTGTTTCCTCAGTACCTCCTACTTCTTCCCAACTCATGACTAATTGCTCTGAGTCGCTCTGTCAAGTGATCTCTATGAAATCAGGAATTATGACATGAAAACAAACCAATTAGAGCTGGTATAAAATACATGAGAAAGGCCATGGCAAACCAAAACCAAATGGAAGCTTAGACTCCCAGAGGATAAAAATGCTACAAAGAAAAAAAAAGTCTGTTACTCAAAGAAGCTCAAGGAAGGAGACACACAGGTAAAATCCCTGACCTGGAGCTACAGGGCCTCCAGGGTGTTGAAAGAATGGCCATGGATTCTGTATGTCACATTCTGTGTCTCATACCAAGTGTGCTTTGTTTCTACCCCTGCAGATCTATGATCTATTGCATCTCTCCTTAGCTGTCCCAGTGTGAGGGTTCTCCTTCCTGACCAGAGAAGTGGGCATTCAAGTTACCAGTGGACCTAACAACCAATATACATATTGGACGGAGATCTGCTATCATGAAATGCCAAGAAATGATGGGGCAAGCAAAGTCATGTAAGAAATAGTGATCGCTCTGAGGCAAAGTAAGTCTACTGGAGAAAGAGACACAAATAACAACAACAAAAACATTACTCATCTGTAAGGCAGTGTCTGGTAAATGCCATATATGTTTAAGATCTATTTATTTATTTACTTCTCTTTTGAGATGAGAACGCTTGTAACCAAAGCTAGTCTCAAACTCACTAGGTAGCTACAAATGACTTTGAACTTCTGGTCATCCTACCTCTAGCTCCTGAGTCCTGAGATTCCCAAGTATCCCTCACTGGGGATCAAAGCCAAGCCCTGTGCATGCCAGGCACGCACTCCACCAAGTGGTCTAAATCCACTGCCCATGGCTAAGAAAGTTTAGAAGTTCAATTTAAATTCATTTGTATCAAAGAAAATGAAAGAAAATGCTAAGGAAATAATGTGTACTGTTTCCAAAAAAAGTTTCTGTGGTGAATTTTGACAAATAAAACTGTTTTGATCAGAATTATACTTTGATCTACATATTTGAGGCACATTTTAGCAGAATTTCAAAACTGCTAGCCATGAGGCAAATCTCCTCACATGAAATGAATGCTTCTAATGTGCTTTCACAAGGAGCTGATGGCTATCCTCAGAGTACCCAAGAAGCATTTGAGCTCAACAACAAAGGTCTAGATGAAGTCCCTGGTATATCCAAAGTGACATCTTGGTATTTCCTCAGTACGGGCAGAACTAGAAAAATGCACCATTTGAGCTGTCTCTGTGCTAACACAGCATTGGCTCAGAAGAGCAATCTCCAGAGACTGCCCAATGTGAATATATGGAGAGATTAATCTTTTCCGACTAAGACTTGTTGAAATACCATCTATGGGGCTGGGCATATGGCTCAATTGGCTGCAGGACATGAGAACCTGAGTTCAGAGCTCTAGCACCCACATAAAATGCCAGGTGTGGGGCTGGAGAGATGGCTCACCCTTTAAGAGCACTTGTTGCTCTTCCAAAGGACCCCAGCAGTTCCCAGTGGTCACCTCAATGGCTTCACAATTGCCTGTAACTCTGTCTCTAAGGGATCCAAGGTGCTCTTCTGGCCTCCTCTGGCACATGCATACACATGGTTTACACTCATACAAACACACAGACATACACATGAGTTTAAAAAAAAACTCTGCTTTTTAAAGGCAGGCATGACGACATACATCTGCAATCCCACGATGACACAGAAGAATCCCTGGAATTCAATGGTTTAGTGAGAAATTCTGCCTAAAAAATAAATAAGTAAAATGATAAGTAAAACATGGAGAGTGACGTCTGGTCTCCACAGACATGCAAGCAAGCACACATACATATGCATACTTTCATGCATACATGTGCACATTTATGAAATAAGTAAAATCAATAGGTCCAGGGAGGTGATTCAAGGGGATAAAATCAATTACCAGGAAAATCTGATGACCTGAGTTGGATCCCCAGACCCACACAAAGGTGGAAAGAGAGAACCAACTTCACAAAATTGTCTTCTGACCTCCATATGAACATACCTCCAAAAATAAATAAATGTAATCTTTAAAGTTTTTAAATATGCAAGTAATTTTTAAAAAAGAATTTTGGGGCTGCACAGATGGCTCAGCAGTTAAGAGCACTTGCTGCTCTTGCAGGGTTTGATTCCCAGCATGCCTGCTGGGCAGTTCCAGCTCCAGAGGATCAGCAGGCATCCATATGCACATGTACACAGACTTCCACTCCTTAAAAAGGAGTTTGAGCACAGGTATTATGCTGTGGTGCATAGTGCTTCCCCCAGGCAACACAGATTAGTAAATGAAAATCTCAGTGCCAGGGGTGGACACCTCCCTATGAGTTATTGGTCAGGGCACCTCCGGTGACTCCCAGAACAATACAGGTTTATAGCCATTGCTCTCGGTTGCTGTGTTTGTTACTTTTCTGTGGCTATGATAAAACACCCTGACCAAAGCAACTTATAGAAGGAAGGCTTTATTTGGGCTTATGGTTCCAGAGGGATACGAGTCCATCACCAGTGTGTTGAAGAGCCAGAGCAGCAAGCAGTGTGGCTGGAACAGCAAGCTGAGAGTTCACATCTTGAGACCCGAGCAGGAAACATGGAAAGCAAATTGGAAATGCCATGAGTCTTTAAACTCTGGAAGTATGCCTCAAGTCGCTACTTCTTCCAGCAAGGCCACACTTTCTAAACATCCCCAAACAGCATCGCCAACTAGGGACCAAGTGTTCAAATACATGAACCTATAATGGACCCTCTCATTCAAACCACCACGGTTGTCCACCAGAACTGAATGATAAGACCTTGTCACTAAAGACACAACACATGTTGGTTGCAACCTTCCAGACAAGATGCTCTACTGGCAGGAGAGTAGCATGAAAGTCATGCAGTTTGTCAACGCTGTCTGAATGGCCCTGAGGACTGTTGCACTCGAGGGAATCCATGCCTGATGCAGTAGACATGGCCAAAGGACTCCCCAGCTTGGGAAATCATAGGAAAGAATCTGCTGATCGGCCCAGTCCAGCACAACCATTTCAGGGTTCCCCAGTCTGTTTCCACTGAGTGGTTGTGAGCTTCCAGTTTGATTATGACATCTATCTGCGGCTATCTATTCTTTCACTTTTACTTGCTAGACTTAATTAGGTCACCCATTCAAAACTGAATGTATGGCTATCATAGACCACTCTCTGGACTGTGCAGAGCAATGTATAGTGAGTCTACCCGTAGGAAAATATAGAACAGGGAAATCCATGGGGACAGATAGTGAACCCTAGCTCAGGGGATGGTGCCACCCACATTCCAGGTAGCAATTACACCTCTCTGGAAACACCCTCACAAACTCTCCCAGGAGTCTGTTGCCTAGGTGAGTCTAAATCATGACAATCAACATTAGGTAGCTGTCAGGGGTAGGAGGGCAGTTTTTTTTTTTTTTCTTTTTGGTTGTGAGCCTAGCCTTTAGTGGCAGAGGGCCGTCTCTCCAGTTCAATATTTTCTGGCCTGTTTTGGGGTGGTACAGTGATGGTGAGATGTTGGGGTAGTGTGCCAATGGATGGTCCTATTTTCTCACCACTCACTGCCTTCTTTTTCTCTGTATCTACTGTTCTTCTTATTGTTCTGATGTTTCGTTTGGCTTATGATTTAAGAAAAGACACAGTCCATCGCAGTAGGGGAAATACCATAGCAGGAGCATGCAACTGGTCACGTTGCATCCACAGTCAGGGAGCAGGGAGAGATGAATGCCACTCAGCTCTTTTTATTCAGTCCTGAACCCTAGCTCAGGGGATGGTGCCACCCACATTCCAGGTAGCAATTACACCTCTCTGGAAACACCCTCACAAACTCTCCCAGGAGTCTGTAGCCTAGGTGAGTCTAAATCATGACAATCAACATTAATTATCACTGGAGACTATGTCACACACAGTATAAGGCACAAGGCCATATCTAAACGACAGACATGGACCCTCAACATACAGTTAAACTTTTGTTACCTATTATCTTGATCCAAAATGAAAGCAGGGCTGTGAAAACACACAGCATCTGCCAGGTATGGCGCTACACGCAATGGCAGGTGCATCTCTGTAAGTTGGAGGCCAGCCTAGTCTACATAGTGAGTTCCAGAACTGCCAGAGCTATGTAGAGAGACCCCGTCTCAAAAACAAACATGAAACACACAAAGCACAGAGCACATGCAGCCGATCTTGTCTTCTCTTAGAAGGCAACTTGCAAAATTAAGCCCAGAGCTGGAGAAAAAAAAGCAACAGGGCCTTGGCTCCAGGATTTGAGCTCCAAGTAAAGGAAGGGGCTGGGGCTGCAGAGAGCAGGAGGGTTTAACTCTCCCTCTGCTGAGGTGCCAAGGTGGTAAGTAGTAAACAACATCCTTCCTCGGGGTCCACCCAGGCAGAAGCAAATACCTCCAAACATGGAGCCCACACCAGAAGCCATTTATCTTAAGAGTGGTTAATTGATTAGTATCTCCAGGAAACACTTTCTCCGCATACTGAGTCACAACATTGTAGTCACATACGATGCTGGCCTCCAGCAAGACAAAGGCAAAAAGATGCCACCCTAGTCCTCAAAGAGCTCATTGTCCTGTGGGGACACTGAATAAACAAGTAGTCACTGTACTTTCAGATAACTGCTGTGATAAGTGGGGCATTGGAAGCGCAGACAAGGCCAAGGTAAACTCCTCTGAGGGTCAGAGGCCGCTTCCTGTGCCTGCTTGGGTTGGATTGTGGAGAAGAAGGGATGGATGATGAAATCTCTGGACTGGGTAGAAACCAATGACCACCCCCAAGAGGGCAGGACCACCCCTCAGAATGGTAGGAGCACCCCTCAGAATGGTAGGACCACACCCAGGAGGGCAAGACCACCCCCAGGAAGGTGGTACCGCTCTTCTAAAGTACTTTAACATTAACTTTTCTTTCTCTTTCCCTCTCCACCTTAAAGAAGCCTGCCACTCTGGCTTCCTTGCTTTCTCTAATGTCCCTCTCCTCACCGTCTGTTGTGGTGTAACTGGCCAGCCTCCCTCAAACACAAGGCTTCCCTCCCCTCTCCTCTTTTCCATTTTCTTCCTTCCAGAAGCTGTTGAGATTTACATCTTTCCTGCTCTGGGATTTTTCTTGTAAACTGTAATAAAATTAGAGCTTCCGTGTGAATCCATCTTAGAATTCTTTTATTAGTGAGACTGAACTGAGATCCTGATTTCTCCAGTATCACTCAGCAATCACCAAGGTGACTCCCCAAAGTTCCCAGTAACAAGACAAGCAGTAGAAAAGAAACCTTTTAGGAAACCCCCATTTAAACGGGGGTGCGGGGAATGCTGGTATGGGCTAGGCAGTAGTTCTCAAACATTTTGGTTTCAGGAACCCTCAGACACTTTGGAAACTGTTAAAGGCTTCAAGAGAGTCATCTTACCTAACATCATGCACAGACTTGCGACAAAAGAGACATTAACCATTAATTAATTCCTCTGTTGAATGGAGTCTGGGGCTGTAGCTGTGCTGAGAAAGTGCTTGCCTAGCATGCATCAAGTTCTAGGTCTTGTCCCTAGTGCCACGAAACCTGATGTGGCGGCCCATGGCTGTAATCTCAGCACTCGAGAAACGGGGGCAGGAGGATCAGAAATTCAAGGTCATCTTGGCTACAAAGCCAGCTGGAGGCCAGCCTGGGTTACATGAGATCCCATGTCAGGAAAAAGCAAAAGAAAAGGAAGAAACCAAATGATCCTTCCTCAAAACCCACAGCGGACACCCCCCCCCCCCCCCAGTGCTTAAGCTATTCGTGGAAGACAGAGAGCATCCTGTTTGGCTCCGAGGAGCTAGGCTTGGGCCAGTGTCCAGCCTCCACTGCAGCTTAGCGAGGGAGAAAGTGGGGAGGGCGGGGCTGTGGAGCAAGCAGCTGTCAAGAGCAGTTGTGGGCTTCACCGGTGGAGAAGCTGCCCCGCTCGTTTCCTGGTGACACCTGAGCACAGGATGCTGAGGCACATTGACTGGAGGCAGAGGAAGCCCTGAGGGTCACAGAGCAGGACAGAAGAGTGTCTAGGACAAGGGCAGGACCCTGTAGTCACACGACTGAGTGGGACACTCCTATTAGCTCCCGAGTCACAAGGAAGTCCCTTAGATTTTCCTAGACCTCAGTCTTCTCATCCACAAGGTGAGGGGATTAATTATATCTATTTCTTTAGTGTTATTCCAGGGGCAGATGAGAGATGGTAAATATTTTAGCTAGCACGGACACTTAATAAATGAAGGCTGTTAAATCATTAGTTTTAGTATCAGCAACAATCTGCTTCAGGGATGAAAGATAACCAGATGGAATAGAAGTGAAGAGAATGTTTAAAAACGGAACTGACAGTAAATATTGGAAAAGTTGAATATGTTAAGGGCCGTCATGAAAGATGGTCATGACAGACTTGTCCCTGTCACACTTTCAGCCTCTGTTGTCTCCCAGTGGACAAGAAGACAGCTAAATCCACAAGATCGTATTTACACAAATTCCAGCCAAACCAGTTCCTTGTCTCTGTCAAGCTTTGCAGCTGACTGTGGGATTTTCACCCTACCCAGGGCACTGGGCCTGACTCTTGGCTTTAGTCCTGTGTACTGGCCTGACGAGATTGATCTGAATCTTTGATCTATCATTCTTTCATTAGGCGGCTTTTCCATTGTTAATGCCATCTATGTTTTGATGACGATGTCTTGCGCATTTTGTCCACTCTTATAAATTATAGCAGCTAAGAGATAGAAACGTTCAGAAGGAAAGCAAGTTTTTCCTAAGCCCCATTCAGTCTGTAAAATAAAAATAATTATACATATTTCCCATAAACTCATGATGGGTAAGTGACTCCTAGACACACCCCGTACTGTAGCCAGTATTTAGAATGCTTCAGAGTCTCCCGGCTCTCCCTGCCTTCCACTCTGTCTCCTTGTTCTCTTCTTGCCTTTTGCTCTTAAAACGTTGCTTTAACGCATTGCCTTGCTTATAAAGAGACTCTACTGCTAAAAGAGACTGGAACACTGATGTCTCACACTCCTATCTCCCAGAAGTCATCACCACCACCTCATTGTTAACAACAAACAAACAAACAAACAAACAAAAATAGTGCAAAGCTTCAAGCTGGAACCAAAGATAAGACATTAGAGACCAGGTGTGGGGAGTGGATAGAGGGCCTAGCCAGTACGTACAGAGCCCTGGGTTTGATCCCCAACTCAGTAAGCCAGGCACGGTAGCATGCCCTGGTGATCCCAGCATTCACAAGGTGGAAGCAGAAAGATCAGAAGAGCAAGGTCTTCCTCAACTAGATAGCAAGTTCAAAGCCAGCCTGGGCTATATGGACCCTGTCTGTCAAAATGAACAGACAAACAAAGACACAATCCCCATTCATTTGTGAACTAGAAGCAATGTCTCTTCTTGTTAAGATCTAATGAAGTCTCTGTTTTCCAGAAAATTAGCAGTCTTATATAAACAGCAGGGGCAAGACAAATAGAAAAACCTTTCTGGATTGTTGCTCTCCTGCCGGGCAGCACACATCTTGTCCAAACACATATCTGCCAGCAAACACTGATTAAGGCCTTGCTGTGTGGCAGGCATGGTGATAAATGCTAGAGATGCCGTAGTGAGCAAGCGTACCAATTCCAGCCACTCATTGGAGAGGAACACCAGGGGGGAATAAAACGAACAAAGCAAGTGTGACATGGAGAGTCTGAACAAGTGACAAGCTACTGCAGGACTGTATGGCTCTTTTAGACCAGGTGGGCAGAAAAAAAAAGCCCCTCGGAGCAGATGACAGCTGAGCCTGAATCACAAGAAAGAACCAGTCACACTAAGATCTAAAGAACATTGCAAAGAGAAGAAATATGAGTGTGAAGCCGTGATGTGGGGAATCCAGTCGCTGTGTTCAGAGGACCAGGAGGAGGGGCGGTGGTGTGATGATAAAGCAGGAGAGCCAGGGGCCATGGCACATGCCATGGCCTGTGAGCATCTCCCAGGGAGCCGCAGAGCCCGGCAGACCTCCTCCAGAGAGTCCAACGCACTTGATCAAAAGTTCCCCGAAGAGTCCCCTGTGCAGCCAAGTTGAGGCTTACTGAGGTCTGGAGTTTACTCTGATAGCTGGCAGCGTGGGCGTCTTCCTTTTAGGTAGGAAGGGAAGCCACTAACTGGTATTAAGCAGAAGAGAAATGAGATTTGAGTAATTTACTTAAAATATCCCTCTAGCTGCCCTATGAAGATTGGATTGCAATAGGAGAGACGGAATGCAGCTCAGGGGTAGTATCCTTGCTGGCAATTCTGAGGCCCTGGGTTCAAGACCTAGTATGGCCTAAAATGACAAAGAAAAGGAGAGGCGAGAAGAAGCAAACTATTATTTCCTTGCTCTTTAAAAAAAAAGTTATATTCATTTTGTGTGTTTGTGTATGCTTGCTTATCAACACACACACACACACACACACAATTACAGACACAACACAGTATGAGGTCAGAGAACCACTTGAAGGAGTTGATTCTCTCTTTCCATTTTATGGGATCTGATGATTGAACTCAGGTCTTCAGGCTTGGTACACACTGCACATGACTTCATTTCTCTCCAATAAACACCTGGGAATGAAATTTTAGTAACAGTCTAGGACAAAATGTGAATAACCCATTGTGCATGGAGTGCACGCCTGTGACCTCAGCACTTGGGAGGCTGACACATGAGGACTGCCACAAATGTGAGGCCAGCTTGGTCTACACAGTGAGTGTTAGGCCAGCCAAGGCTACATATGGAAACCTTGTCTCAAAAAGCAAAAGTGAAATGAAACACCCCACCCCCCAAGGGGCAAATAAACAAGCATGTCATGCTCATGCCATAAAATATTACTCCACAGCCAAAGCCAAGAACTGCTGACATATGCAAAAACATGGATGGATCCCAAAACCCTTCCGTTGAGAAGAGGGGAAGCTGTCGGCTCGGGGCTTGGTGGCTCCCAGCTGTTAATTCCGGAACTTGCAGCCTGCTACATGACAACAACAACCAAACAAACAAATGAGGGACGGAGGAAAGGGAAGAGGGCCAGGGAGGGAGGGGAAAAAAAAAGGGAAAAAGAAAAGCAGATACGCAGGTATCGCAGAAGATGCTCTGCCTCTAGTCACAGGGAATGGCTGAAGGAGGGTGTTTTCATTTCCCTTGTTTCTGTGATGAAATACTCTGACAAAGGTAACTTAAGGGAATACAGTTCCTCATGGTGGAGAAAACTCATGGACCAGCAGGAGCCGGAAGCTAGGCGGTCACATGGCATCCCCACACAGGAAGCAGAGAGAATGATAAACCCAGCTCTCTTCCTCTGTGTATGTAATTCGGGATACCCTGCCGAAGAACGGTGCCACCTTGGTTACTCAGGAGCCCATCTCCCAGGTGATGATGCTAAATGCTGTCAAGCTGTTGACAAGTAACAACAACTATCGCAGAGGGTAATAACTAGAGGATTTGGGGAGTAACAGAAATGCTTTGTATCTTAATTCATCATTGTAAATGACCATCAGTACCCCAACTTGTGTATTTAGGATCAGAATATTTCAATATTCTGAAATATAAAACCAAAACCAAAACTTCAACCAAAACCATCCCAAAACTAAGGCAAACAAAACAAAAACCTAGTATTTTAAGATGACGTTAAATCTATATTTATATTTAAATATGTATACATATATATGTATACACACACACACACACACACACACACATATATATGTGTGTGTGTGTGTGTGTGTATGTATGTATTTAGAAGGGCCACCAAGCTGGATCACAGGGTAAAGGTGCTTGCTCCCAAGTCTAACCGACTGAATTTTACTCCTGGGATTCACCTGGTGAAGGTAAGCGCAAAGGTGTTCTCTGGCATCCATATGTGTGCTACAGCATACACACAATAAATAATTTTTTAACATTCTTTTTTAAAATGGAACAAAACAAAGAACCAACACCAAGAGCTAGAAAGAACAAGTAACTGTTGGACTCTCGTATGTTGCTGGAGGAGACACAATAAGAAATGACAATCCTGCTTTGGAAAATCGTTTGGCAGTTTCTTATAAAATTAGGTATTCACCACCGGATCTAGTAATGCCTCATTGTAGATAGCTACCTAAGAGAAATGAAACATGGCACCCAAAGACTTGTATGACTGTTCCCAGTCATTTTATTCACTTCAGTAGGAAGGCCATAGCCCTGATGAGGCATGCTCTGGAGCCACAGTGAGGGATGAAGGGACACTACTGGATTTGGGATGTGCTCTGGAGAGAGTATCTAAGCATACTGGAGAAGGACTGAGATGACTCATCAGCTGTGGCTGTGGCTGGCTGTGGTTGTGGCTGTGGCTGTGGCTGGCTGTGACTGGCTGTGGCTGGCTGTGACTGGCTGTGGTTGTGGCTGTGATTGTGGCTGTGGTTGGCTGTGACTGTGGCTATGGCTGGCTGTGACTGGCTGTGGCTGACTGTAGCTGGCTGTGTTTGTGACTGTGTTTGTGGCTGGCTGTGGCTGTGGCTGTGGCTGGCTGTGGCTGTGGCTGTGGCTGTGGCTGTGGCTGTGGCTGTGGTTGGCTGTGACTGTGGCTGTGACTGTGGCTATGGCTGGCTGTGGCTGGCTGTGGTTGTGGCTGTGGCTGTAGCTGGCTGTGGTTGTGGCTGGCTGTGGCTGTGACTGTGGCTCAGTGACAGAGGCTTGCCTGAATGCACAAAGCTGGGTTCAATTTCTAGCACTACTACAATCTCCAGGCATAGTGATACATACCTGCAATCCCAGAATTTGGGGGAATGCAAGAAGATGAATTCAAGGTCATCCTCAGTTACATAGCAAAATTATATCTGGGCTAAATAAGACCCTGTATTCAAAAAAAAGGTGGGGGGGGGACTGGCCAGATGACTCAGCAGGAAAGTCACATCCCACCAAGCCTGACCAACTTGAGTTTAACCCCTGGGACTTACATAATGGGAGGAGAGAATTGACTCCTAAAGGTGTTCTCTGATCTCTACTCAAGTGCTATGGCATGTGGACATACGCACAGAAAGTAAATAAATTAAAGGTAATAAAAAACTTTTTGAAAAAGAATGCCTCTTAAGTTTTGGCATAGGCAACCTAATAATAGATGATAATGTCATTGACAGTATTGTAGATTACTGGAAAGATGTGTCTGGAGTTGAAGGTGCTCCAAAGCTCTGTTACCATGAAGAAGGCTGTGACAGTAGCTGGACTTATGACCATGTTAGCAGCAGATTTCTGACAAAGATGTTTCCCACTCAAATATAAAGTCTTGGAGCTTAAGAGATGGCTCAGCAGTTAAGAGCCATTAAGTGTTCTTCCAGAGGACCCAGGTTTGGTACCCAGCACCCACATGGAAGCTCACAACCGTGTGTAACTCAAGTTCCAGGGGATCTTATGTTCTCCTCTGGCCTTTGCAGGAACTTGGCATACAAGTGTGTAGACAGAATATTTTTGGGCCACCAGCTCCCAAAAAACAACATGGAGACCTATTATTAATTATGAAAGCTCGGCCTACGCTTAGGCTTATCCCGCTAGCTCTTATAACTTAAATTAACCCATTTATATTAATCTACATTTTGCCTCATGGCTTTTTACCTCTCTTCCATCTTGCACCTCCTGTTTCCCCTCCATGACCTCTGGCATCTCTCTTGCACCTAGATATATTTCTTTTTCTCTCTTTCTGTCTGGCAGTCCCACCTAACCTCTTCCTAGCTATTGGCCATTCAGCTCTTTATTAAACCAATCAGAAGGTACCTTGGCAAAGACACATATTCACAGTGTACAAAAACGATTCTTCCACAACACAAGTGGTACACAGACATACAAACAGTCAAAACACCAAATTGTATAAAATAAAGCAAAACACAAACCTTTAATCTAGTCAAGTGTGGGCTGTTGTAAGGAGATGGGCCAGTAGACTGTCAGTCATTGACGGTGTGATAGCAGAGTGAGTGGAGAATTAAGTTTGTAAAATACTGAATTCAGTATAATTTTGTGTCTCTGCGGAATTACAGACAGTTGTGATAGGAAAAATGGGAAAAGAAGGCCCGTGAGATGGCACTGGGGCCTGATGCTTTGTGTTTCATCTCCAGAGTACATGAGGTGGAAGGCGAGAACTCACTTCTGAGGGCTGTTTTCTGACCTCCACACGTGTGCTGTCACACTTGGACACTCAGAAAGAAAGAGAAAAAGGGAAGGAAGGACACATTTCTAAAAAATTAAATTTTTTTTAAAAAAGATAGCAATAGGCAGAGTTCTGTGCTAGAGTACCTGTACTGAGGCCGGAGGCCAGCTGTGCCTACATAGTGAGTTCAAAGCCAGACAGGTCTACATACATAGACCCTGACCCAAACTGACCCAAACAAAACAGGAATGAAAGACTTTAGGATGGGGTGAAATCATAGTCTTTATAACTGTCTGTCTGTCTGTCTGTCTGTCTATCTACCTGTCTGTCTGTCTGTCTGTCTACCTGTCTATCTACCTGTTTGTCTGTCTATCTATCTATCTATCTATCTATCTATCTATCTATCTATCTATCTGTTTATTTATTTTTGAAGTTGCCCAGGCTGGCCTCAGACACCACAACCAACCTTCTGACTGCGACTTTCTAAGTGCTGGTACAACAAGCTTGTGCTGGCACCCAAGCCTTAGGCAATAGTTTAATCAAGCGGATGGTGTTATCCTGAGTGAAGGTTTATAGGAGCTAATCTGCCTCAAAAATTACATAATACAATTTAGATTTAGGGATGTGTGTTATTTATGAGTATGTGATCCTCTTCTGGCCTATGCTGCCGTGTGTGTATGGATATGCCCACTCCCACACCATGGTACCTGTGTGGTTGTGCACCTCCCCCGCCACTGTACCACAGTGTGTGTGTGTGTGTGTGTGTGTGTGTGTGTGTGTGTGTCTGTGTGTCTGTGTGTGTGTATGCCCCCCATGTATGTGTGGATGTATCCCCCTGCCCTGTGCCATGGTATGTATGTGGAGGTCAATGTGGGCCCCCTCTTATGCCATGGTATATGTGTAGCTGTGCACACGCACACACCACTTCTGTGCCATGGTGTGTGTGTGTGTCTGTGTGTGTGTCCCACCCCCATGCCACAGTGGATGTGTGGATGTGTCCCCCATGACCTATGCCGTAGTGCTATGTGGAGGTCACTGTGGGCCCCCTGCCCCAAGCTTTGATGTGTGTTTGAGGTTAGAAACAACTTGCAGTTCTGGACTGTCCTTCTACCACGTGGGTCCTAGGGCTCAAACTCAGGTCCTCAGGCTTGGCAGCAACAGCTTTTGCCCTCTAAGCCTCTAGCCAGCCTTATGTGACCATTCATCATTTAAGTCATTGCTATGTAGTAAATGAACTCCAGAATGTACACCGGGTTTCTATAGATGAGGAATTTGAGAGAACTTTATTGTTTGGATCTTTATTGTTTGGGATCTCTGTGAGGGGCCAAGGGAATAAATTTGGTTAGTTTTGAGTCTCTTGAAATGTGGGCCAGGGCTGTGGTAATCTGAAGGCTTGCTTAGAGCTGGGAATCTGCTTGCTGGCTGTGGGTCCGTGTAGTTCGGACTCTCAGCAGACCAGGCCATAGGGCTGTGTTAGCAGTCAGCTTCCACCAGAACAAAGGATCTAAGACTCAAGGTGGAAGCAGCCGCGTCATTTATGACCTGACCTTCAAAATTCTCGATCCCTCCCACCATATCCAGTTGATTACACCGGGGAGTGACGACTGGGAGGTGAGACGTACTGGGGATCTGTCTTTTCAGAGGCTGCCTGTAACTCCCGTCTGTTTTAAGTCTGCCACACAGTAAGAGAACAAGGCAGAAGTGGCGTACCCTTGATGATCTGACAGACTTAAATGCTATCCACGGCATATAGCCTAGTCCACGCTCTCGATGTTTCTTTGGCTGGCACTTTGTTGATCTTCCACAGCTCGGCGACATCATTAGTGAGGGCCCTCTGGAAATGTCGCTTCTCCTGTTCTGCCTACACTTCTTCCTTTTTTTGTTTGCATTTAATGGACACAGTCTCGAAACATTACAGAGTAAAAGCTCAGGCGTCTTCATCTCTGGTGATTTAAGGGGAAAAAAAAGGAGTCTCAGGGAGTTGGTGTCTAACTCACTTGGTAGAGTTCTTGCCTAGGATAAACTGGGTTTGGTGGCACACACGTGCAATCCCAACACTCAGGAGGTGACACAAGAGAATTAGAAGTTCAAAATTACCCTTTACAACATATCGAGTTCAAGGCCAACCTAGGATACACAAGACATTGTTAGGGAGAGGGAGGATGGAGGGGGCAGGAAGAGAGAGGGGGAGAGAGGGAGGGGGAGAGAAAGAGGGGAGACAGAGAACAAGTGTGCAGGCATGGTGTTACATGTCAGCAATCTTAGTATTGGGGACGCTGAGGTAGGAGGATTACAAGTTGGAAGTCTGCCTCAACAGTGAAATCCTGTCTCAAAACAGGAGAGGGCAGTGGAGGGGAAGGGGGAGGGGAGGGGAGAGGGGAGGGGAGGGGAGAGGGGAGGGGAAGGGGGAGGGGAGGGGAGAGGGGAGGGGGGGGGGAGGGAGAGGGAGAGGGGAGGGGAGGGGAGGGGGGAGGGGAGGGGGGGAGGGGAGGAGAGGGGAGGGAGGGGAGGGGGAGGGGAGGGAGGGGAGGGGAGGGAGGGGAGGGGAGGGGAGGGGAGGAGGGGAGGGGGAGATAGACCAGGAGAAAAAAACCCATGCTGGCAATATAGTATCCTGAGCAAAATATCCCCATATGTCTGTGGTTCCAGGTTTAATGAACAATTCAACCAGTTTGGCAAATAAGATGAGAATAACTTGAAAAAATAAACTTTAAAAAAGCAGCAACTTTTTTTTTAAACACTGGGAAAGTTTATGATGAATATGTAAATATTTAAGTAAATCACACACATTGTATTAGTAGTATTTTTGTATAAAGAAATCTGTATATTTAGTGATTTAAGTATTTAAGTAATATTTCAAAGAATGTGGCCTCTTGAAATATGTTAGACATGCAGCCCTTATTTAAAATGTGTAATCTAAGTAATTGATTTACATTTGTGATTTTAAGTGGAACTATTTCAAAATGTAAATGCAATATTAGACATGTATAAGAATGTAAGATTAACATATTTATAAGATTAATTTATTGGCTATATATGAATCACTTAAGTACTCCGTGAAGATTTGTTAGTCACGCAACTGAAGTACTCAACAAAATAAATTGAATATATTAAATTTATAAATGCAGTTAAAATATTTAAAGAAGGCTAATTAAGGGAATTTGTAAATGTGACCAAACATCAATCAAATGCCCTCTTAAAATGATTGTTTAAATTTAGTCACATCTATAAAATTTATGTTTAATTTATAAAGTAACAGGAAAATTCTCTAAGGTTTTGATCTTGTAAAGTTAAAAAACACTTTTCAACACTAAGTAACAGGCGGAGAGATGTTCGGTAAGTAAGAGCACCTGCTGATCTTGCAGAGCCTTGGAAGTTGGTTCTCAGCACCTGCATAAGGCTCAAAGCTACACATAAATCCAGCCCCAGGGGCTCTGAGGGACTCCAAGACCCTCTTCTGGCTTCTGTGGATGCCCAATCCACATGTGGCATCCATGCACACACATCCACATGAATAAAAATGATTTTTAAAAAATATATACTAAATGTTTTAGAAAAACACTGACTACTGAAAACAATAACAACAACAACAACAGCAAAAACCCAAAAAGCAGCTGGAAAGTGGTGGTGCACGCCTTTAATGCCACTCGGGAGGGGAGGCAGAGGCAGGTGGATTTCTGAGTTTGAGGGCAGCCTGGTCTACAAAGAGAGTTCCAGAACAGCTAGAGCCACACAGAGAAATCCTGTCTTAAAAACAAAAACTAAAACAAACAAAAACAAAAAAGTCTAAGTAACTTGTTTTTGGTTTTGGTTTGTTTTTTTGTTTTTTTGAGACAGGTTTTCTCTATGTATCCCTGGCTGTCCTGGAACTGGCTTTGTAGACCTGGCTGGCCTGGGTCTCACAGAGATCCACTTGAAAGGCATGCACCACTGCCACCTGACTCCAAGTAACTTTTTAATAGTGTTTTTTTAAGGTCTTTTTTTTTTAATTACATGTATTTATATGTGGGGAGGGTGGGTACCACAGTGATCTAGCAGAGGTCAGAAGATGACATTTGGGAATTGGTTCTCTCCTTCTACCGTGTGGTCCTGGGGGTGGGACTCAAGTGGCCAGGCTTTGCAGCAAGCACCTTTATCCACTGAGCTTTCTCACTTTTATGAATAATTTTTCATGTGCAGAAGTCACCTTTGAGAGCTGGGTTGTAGCTCAGGTAGTAGATGCCTGCCTGGCCCGTAGTCCTAAGTTTGATCCCAGCACCGTAGTCCATGCGGCCACTTACGAGGGGAAGGCAGAAAGAAGATCAGAAGTCATCCTTGGCTACACGCTGAGTATGACACCTTGAGCTATATGGAACTTTTTCCATGGATATTCTAGGCCTGGACTGTGTGAGCTTGGCCTGACTCTTTCTCCTCAATGCCAAAGCCAAGGGAGTGAGGAAGGGAAACAGGGAGTCCCTCCCTTGCCTGGCTGTCTGTAATCCCACCTCTTCATCAGTAGGATGCCCCATGTAGGTAATAAGTGAGATACTTTCCCCATTACCAGCTTGCAGCATGGTGCTTGCTCTCCCCAAAACAGCCAAGCACATGGCATAATGGTCTTTCTTTTATCGTTACTTGATTGTCCAGAGGAGTCCTAACTGACCTTCAGGACTAATTGTGGCTGCATTCAGCAGAGTACAGGAAAAAATCTGCAGCGTCCTTTGCATAAAAAGTGCCGCCAGTTCATTACACTGCAGTAATATGGCCAATCACTCAAGACCAAAGTATACCCATTTTTGTTGGTTGATAGTGGGTGCAGACCCCCCACACTTAGTTCTGTAGATTGCTACAAAACCCCTACCCAGCTGGACTGTGGAGAGGAACACTCTTGAATTCCCTATAACCTGTGCTTTTGTGTCTTCCATCAAAATCTAGCTTCTGGCCATGCTGCTTTCCTGGTGCAGACAGAATGTCTCAGAAGTCTATGATGTCTGGAGGATGGAGTGACATTCATTTGGGGTGGTGGATCTTTGCGCACACTGAATAACATAGGTTTTAGAATCCACCATGACTTTCCAGTTGGGATGTCTCCTGGGGGCCTCCTGTTCCCTCCCCAACCCTGGCAGGGCAGCTGTCTGTGGTGCAGTTCTGTTGTAGCCCCCAACCTCAGAGGTTCCTGGTGTGGTCTAAGGCAGTGGTTTCCTTCTAGAACTCCACCCAGGGGGCAGGCCCTAAGTCCAGCAACTTCCAACTGACCATCACTTTGTTTCCTAAGAGGGGGCCTAGCTGTTTATGGAATCTTTGTTTCTCCTTTACTTTCCCTGCCAAAATCTGGAGTGTCTATTCAGCTGTCAGCTTTTGATCTCATAGCATTTCCTCTGCAACTTGGGTAAAAAGCTCATACTTATGTCCTCATGGATCCACCATAGTGATCTAGGCCCTTCATTCCCCACCTGCCTCTGTCTCCTCTTCCTTCCCATGTTGAACAGCTGGGATTCTGGGAGTGACATTTTCCCCCTGGGCACTAAGATCTAAGCCCCAGGGGTAGTGGCTGAAGAAGGCTCTTCTATTTTGTGTCATGTGGCAAGGTACAGTTTGGGTCCATCTATGCCTGGGGCATGGGGGGAAACTACATACTCTGGGTCCAAGATGAGTCAATAATGTTTCTATACATCCCTAAGCTAACTTGTGAGTCAGGTTTTTAAGGAGGTGAACCATTTCTTTCCCGCCTCCTTTCCAGCCAGTGGTTTCTGTGAGAATCGCAGGACTACCCGATCATACCTGCTGATCAGTGAATGCTAGTAGAATTCTCATCGGACAGGCCCATCGCTTCTTCCTTGGTGCTTTTTGGTATTGCAAATGAGAAAAGGCAGTCAATTTCTCTTTGGATATCAAAGGTTGACTCCGGATCTATGGATGGCTTTGATCTTGAGAAACAGAAGAAGAGGAGGTGGGTGGGGGAGAAGAAGGAGAAAAGGGTAATGAAGTGGATACAAAGGGAAGAGTGTCATAAGGCTCAGAGGCATTTCTGCCTTTGGGTTCCCTAAAATAAGGTAAAAGCTTTATCATAATTTTTCTTTTTCCTTAAGCTAAATTGAGGTGGTTTTTGTTGTTTTTGTCGTTGTTACTATTAAAAATCTGCTAACTGATCCAGGTCCAGTGGCTCAAATCTATAATCCCAGCTATTTAGGAGGTTCAGACTGAAGGATCACAAATCCTAGCTCTTCCTGGGCTACAGAGTGAGTTCAAGGCTGGCTCTAACAACTTAGTGAGACATGTTTCAAAATGAAAGCGAATGGGAATAAAAGAAAGGGGGGAGGAAAAGGCTGGAGATACGGTTCAGCCGTGAGTGCTTGCCTAATAAGCAGGGAGCCTGGGGAAAAAGTCCCAATGCTGGGGGACAAGGGACAGAGGACAGGGTGCTTTTTGACCAACTGTAATATAAAATTTACCATACACTCGCTGTCTTAAAACAATAGAAATTAAGCCAAGTGTTTGGCACTGGCCGGTAGACCAGCACTCGCAAAGTAGAGGCAGAAGGATCAGGAGTCAGTGTTACCTTTGGTCACACAGTAATTTCAAGGCCAGACCAGCCTACAGGGAACCACACAACAGAACCAATAAATTAATTATTTCAGTCTAGAAGTCAGGGTGTCAACACAACCCTAATTCCCCTGAATACAAGAAGGACTCTCTAGCTTTGGGCAGCGGTGGGCTGTCCTTGGCATTCCCTGTAGCTGAGTTACTTCATTCATTCCCTGTAGCTGAGTTACTTCATTTCTGCCTTGTCCCTCTTGATGTCTCTCTGTGACTTCCCATGTTACATGCTTGCGCTCACGCTCGCGCGCACACACACACACACACACACACACACACACACACACACATTTCTTGTGAAGATTCCAGTCAATGAGTCTCATCCATCCTCTCAGTGCTGGGATTAAAGGTTTAATCACTGTGCCTGGTCGCTACCCTGATTTTGTTCCTGTGTGCCTTTCTCCTGATTCTCAGCTAATAATTTAGGGAGACAAGAGAGGTATAAGAGAGGATCAAATAGAGCAAAGATTATTGTCATTTATTATCTTTGAATTTTATTTGTATATGCTATTCCCTGTCCTTTGTTACTAAAGTGACCTAGGCTGTCACTAAACTGTTATGAATTCTCTAGTTTTATCTTAACACCGAAGCGAAGTTTCTCATTTTATCAAGGAAAATACAAAGCGCCCTCCATTACCTAGGTAAGCGTCTTGGCTCTGTGCTTTCTTAGATGTAGACATTCAAAGAGCATCAACCCTCCTTCTCGTGGTGCAAAAGAAAATTCAGATCTTGATGCAATGACTATCTGGTACTATGATCTGTGACTGGATAAACAGGAACCGTCTCCGCTTTCCTCTCCTTTCAGCTCTGGCTATTACAGTCCCAATGCTTGGGCCGCAGAATCCCCACGTGAGCAAGGCCTTTACCTAACATTTTTGGTATTCTTGGCCTCGGATGGCAATGGAGTCTCTTAAAACCAAAAGGGCCTTGTTTGCTTTAGTGGAATCTGCCCACCTTGGAGATCTAAAAGTTAACTAACCAGCTCGTTTCTCCCACCCCCTGCCCCCAGAGGGCTTTGCTTTGGTGGCTTCCTGCCAGCTTTTACGGTCACGTTGAAAATAGTTCTTTTTGTCTGTTTTTCTAGAACATAGAATTCATTACCCCTGGATGCTTGCCAACAGTGTCCCTCTCATGTTTTTAAAACTAAGATGACTGTTGCTGCAGGGCCTACAGGCTGGACCCACAGTGGGAAGTCAGGCAGTAATATACTAGATGTCTACACCTATGCTTTGCTCTGCCTAGGGAGGCAGGCAGGTGAATGGGATTCTGGGAACACAGGAGGGCATCCTGGGTGGAATCTCCAGGGCTGGATTGGAGAAATCCCATTAGGGAAAATTTATCTGCACTTCCTGTTGCCCTTGGAAGGTCTTTGGTGGTCTCTACCACAGAAAAGGCACTGTCCCTCGTCCCCATTGGTCGCCTGTGTAGAGACAGAATGTTTGTAAAGGGCTCTGTGTTTTTTCCCTCATTTTCAGCTCCTCTTTTCTGTCTATCTGTGCAGCTCTGTCTGTCTGCTTTCTGTTAGCACTGGACTTTCTGCCCTCTTCCCACAGAGCAGAGGGCTCAGCGGCATGCATCACCACAGCCCATGGCCACACGCTGGGCTCTGTTGACTGACATTGATTGGGTCATTCCTTCACCTTTCAAGTTACTTCCTAGGAATATTTTAGTGTAATATGTATTTAATTGCAGTTCTAATTTTGATGGGATTGTAGATTCACGTGCACTTTGAACGGGGAGATCCTGTGTAGTCTCCATCTAGTTCCCCTCATGGTACCATCTTTCAAAACTGTAGTAAACATGACGGCTGGGATGGCACCATGGATAAGATTGAGACTGATGGAAACCTGGTCATCACAAGGTCCCGCATGATGCTCTTTTATAGCAACATGCCCTTGTCTCCGGCCTCGACTTTCTTGTTACCTCCTGGCTGCCACTGGTCAATTTCCCCTTTCTGTAATTTTGTTGTTCAACAGTGCTGCATAAAAGCAGTCATGTGGTGTGAACCCTTCTGGTACCCTTTCTGCTCAGCACACAACCCTGGGGACTCATACACACATGCGAGCAGGTCGTTTCTGCTTACTGCTGAGTGATATCTGTGCTATGGTGTCGTTTATTTTGTTTTACTATTCATTCATTGAAGGACATCTGGGTTGCCTGGAGTTGGGTCTATTACAATTAAAACTGCTACAAACATTCTTGCTATTGGCTTTTATAGGAATGTTAGTTTTCGTGTCTTTTGGGTAAATGTGGAAGTGTAATTAGCGGGCCATATGGTACTTGTATGTTTGTGTTTATTTATGTATTGCGTTTGTTTGTTTGTTTGTTTGTGGTTCCGGAGGTTGAAGCCTAGGCCTTGAGCATGCTAGACAGGAAGTAAACAACTCAAAATACCTTCAGAAAGTCCTTGAAATTCAATAAAACTTCATCCCCCGCCCCCATCAACTAGAGTATATCCTAGGCTCTGTTTGCTTGGCTTTATTGTATTTTAATTTAAAAAATTATTACTTTTCATTTATTTACCATGGGGGTGGAGAATGCATGTGTGATAGCACATAGGTAGAGGTCAGAGGACAACTTGCAAGAGAAGGTTTCTCTTCTTCCACCATGGAGGGTTCTCTCCTTCCACCATGGAGGTCTCAGGGATTGAACTCTGATCACTGGGCTTGGCGGCAAGTGCCTTTCCCTGTATGTTGCCTTACTGGCCTGTTTTAGCTTTGTATGAAGCTGCCAAAGGGTTTTCAGAGGACCGTTTTTTCCATTCTCACCACCATTAGGAGGGAGGCTTTAGTAAATTTCAAGGACTTCTGAAGGTATTTTGAGTTGCTTACTTCTTGTCTTAATAAGCCTCCCTGTGGGATGCACTGTTTCCATCTTGGCGGGAACTACTACATAACATGGCAATCTACAAAAGAAGGGCTCTCTACAAACCAGCCCTGACCCTGATCATAGACTTACGATCTCCAGTCTGAGAAGGAAAAACTGGCCTCGGATGTTATCACCTTTTAATCTTAGCCATTCTGTGGTGACATCTCACTGTGGTTTGGCCTGCGTTGTTCCTTGATGGCTGAATGCTGAACATCCTTCCATGTGCTTGCTTGCCTGATAAACACTCTGTGGGATGTGCCTGTTCTTAGCTTCTAACTAAATTGTTTGTTTTAATTGTTCAAGTTTTAGTAGTATTTTATATATGTATGTGTGTGTACACACATAATATACATATAAATCACTACTACTACTACTACTACACACACACATAAATTATTTATTTTTTATTTTATAAGTGATCTCCTTATATAGTTCAAGCTATAGTCAAGGATGGACTTGAACTTCTGATCCCCCTGCCACTACCTCCAAGTGCTGAGGTTACAGGTACAAATCCTCACACCCACTGGTGCTGGGCTGAAAGCATGCATGCTCAAGAAGCACTCTATTAATGGACCCATCATTAGCTTCATGCTTTCCTCACCTTTTACACAGGAGTCCTTTGTTGGATTCACAGTTCAGAAATATCTTTACCAATCTGTAGTTTATATTTTCACTCTCCTTTTCCCCTCAGACATTTTACTTTTGAGAGATTCAGTACATTAATATTTTTCCTTTAAAGTCGAGCAGTGGTGGCTCATGCCTTTAATCCCAGAACTCGGGAGGCAGAGACTGAGGCAGAAGCTGAGGAAAGCAGATCTCTGAGTTCAAGGTCAGCCTGGTCTACAGAGGGAGTTCCAGGACAGTCAGGGTTAAACAGTGAAATCCTGTCTAAAAGAAAAAAAAAAAAAAAAAACCTTTAAAGATTGTGCTTTCAATGTGGACTCTAGGATCATTTTTGTATAAGTTCACTTCCACATATTTTTAATTAACCATTAAGTCCTGCTTCATATCTCTGCTGTCAAAAATAAGTCATAGTCTGTGGAGACCTTTCTGTCCTTACAGCCTTCCTCAGCGAGCCACTGAGCGGCTATGACTCAAGTCACTGATATTAAGTTGTGTACACAGCTCCTGATTACGTGATTCTGACTAGGTAGTGAGTCAGTTGAGTGATGTCCTCAAGAACATGGCCTCTGGAGCCAGACTGCCTTGGATCAAACCTGGTGACACCTCAAAATAGCTTTATGATCTTTAGCACGTCACTTGAACCTCTGGACCTTGAATTTTCACATCATATACATCCCTATGAAAATAATAATACTTCACAGGTTTGTCCTGAGAGGTAAATGGAATACTGTGTGTAAAATGCTTAGCACACCGTCGAGCGAATACACAGGAAATAATAACCACAAGCCCTCTTCCCATGTGCCCATGTGAAGATCCCCAGGCACTACTCTTTGCCCAGTGTCCTTTCTCTCTGTCTCTTCTCAATATTTTTTAAGATTTACTTTCATTATTTTATGTGAATGAGTGTTCTGTATGCATGTCCGTGCACCACATGAGTACCTGGTGCCCAAGGAGGTGATAAGCCTCCATGTGGGTGCTGGGAATCGAACCCAGGCCCTTTGCAACAAGCGTTCTTAAGCACTAAGTCAACTCTCTAGCCCCCTTCCTCTCCTCTTTACCTCTTGGTACAAATTAATCTAGTTCCTCCATGAAGCCTTCCCAGTCAACCTCAGCATCCGATGGAATTGCTGATTTCATATTTGTGTGACAGCTTTGATCACTCCCATCTGTTATAATCTCTATATAACCATGTGTCTCCTGTGGGCATACTGTGTCCAGCCCACTTCAGGGTGCAGCTCTACACTATGAAACTCACCTCGTTTCTAACGTACTAATAATGGGGGTCTATTTGAACAAAATTAAACATTTTTACTGCATGTTTGTTCATTTGTCTAGTTGGTTATTTTGTGTTTGAAGGCACGTGTCTGTTCCATGGTGTGTGTGGCGGTCAGAAGAAAGCTGTGGGTTCTGTCCTTCCACTATTTGGGTCTTGGGGATTGAACTCAGGTCTCCTTGGCTGGCAGACACGGTTTCCAGCTGACGTAGCTCACCCTTTCAACATGTTTTGTAAAAAGCAATTTGGTAAAATAAACCTTGAAAACCTTAAACCTGAGGCTGGGGATGTAACTCAGTGGTCCAGTGTTGGCCTAGCATTTGGGAAGTTCTCTCTGGGATGGAAACCTAGAACCACCAGAACAAAACAAAAAAACAAACAAACAAATAAAAACCCTCACTCTATTTGACCCAGTGTTTTACTTTTTTCCAAGAAATTTATAACTGGTCAGACATTTGAAAGAAAAAATATGTGATAGAAATAATTATTTGTAAAAAATAAGCACTTGGAAAACTATAAATGCCAATGATAAAAATATCAGAAATCATGACAAATTCCATTTATATGGTGGAGTATTATACTGTCAATACAATTTTAAGCAAAATTGTTTCATGGATTATATGGCTGTAAAGGCATTTCTCTGTAAATGCAAAAAAAAAAAAATAACCTTAAAGTCCAACCAGTGGAAAAATTAAGTTGTTAAACACAGAATTACAATACCACTTGATGTGTTTAAACATCTGTACATGCAGCCTCGTACACAAACACCTAGGACAGGAGTGAATGGGATGGCAATAGTCTCCCGGTAACAGCTTTTTGGTGATTTTCATTTCAGCCACGGCTTCTCTAGGACACAGCATCTATTGTTTTGACAACAGAAAACAAGATTGAGGCAGGCAAGATGGCGCAGCTGGTGGAGGTGCTTGGCGCCGAGTCTAACTGGGTCCCATTCCTGGAACCAAGGTGGTGGACGGAGAGAATCCACTCCCACAAGCTGCTCCCCGACCTTCACACCAAGCCTCGGCACACTCACTGCCCCTCTCCACACACAGACAAAATAAAAATGAAGGTCAAAAAAATTTTAAGGCAAATAAAAATGAAAGCTATAATCCCTTGTGAGTTTTTATTTGTTGGCTTTTCCCCCTGCTATAGTTTAAAAGCAGGGTCTTACATGTTTGCCAGGCTGCCTTCCAGACCAATTCTCTTGCCCCAGCCTCCAAGTGTTGGGGTTATAGACATGCACCGTGACAGGGGATCATAGTCTTTTCCTTACTATAATTATTTGATTTCTTCATGTGTCACTTTTATGATCTGCATCAAAATGACAAGTAGAAATGAGGCTGTAGTGACCTTTCTGTTTTTAAGTGTGATTTTCACAACCATGTTTTACTTTCATCAGGATAGAGACTTTAAAAATACCTCTTTTTAAAAGCACCTACTTGTTATGGCAGATCAACGGGTGTCTTACGACATTTCGTTCATGTAAATAACATACTTTGATCATATCCACCCATTACCCTCTTTTGTCCCATCTCCCACCTTCCCAAATCATTCACCTTCTACTTTCCTGTCTTTTTTTTTTTAAATCTGCATTTTTGCACAATAAAAGAAAACATGGAGTATTTGACTTTCTGAGTCTGGCTTATTTTGCTTAAAACTAAGGCCAGACAGGGGAATCTATGGAGATATGGGAAGGGAAAGGAGTCTCTCATCCCCAAATCTAGTTGAGGCCTCTAGCCAGCTGAAAATAAGGATTCTAACACAAAACCTGCAGTTCCCCAGGCGTCTCAACAGAACCCCCTTACGGTCAAAGGGCATGGCCAAGGTTGCTTGTGCGACTCCGTGGCTCCTGATTTTATCTTCCCAGATTGCAATTCCACCCAAGGCGCCCTAGGAGCTACTCAGTAAACCCGGTGATCCATGGAGACAGACGAGGGACTGCCTCTAAGGAACTCACTGACTAATCAAATGTCAAAGGTTTCCAAAACCCTACAGAAGGCCATCTTGATGGCACAAATGTGACTCTCCTTTGGGAAGCTCACACATTTCTTCCCTGTTGGCCTCTGTGCCGAGATCTGTGTTAAGAATGTCTTCAGACAACCTCCAGCTGCTTCATGATGGCTCATGCTGGAATTCTTTTCTTCAGCCAAGACAAGAATGCACCTTTACTCTAGTGGAGGAACCCCTCAGGCAGCTGGTGGCAGTTCTTTCTTATCTGTGTCTCCTGCTGCACAGCCATGGACAACACAAGGTCTCTAGTTTTCTCCATTTTCTTACCAACAACACGCATTTATTCTTCATGCTTGAATAGGCTTGAGTAACACTCTACTCTGCATATAGAGACCTCAGACCTTTTTGTTGCTGCTTTTGTTTTTTCTTTCTTTTCTTTTCTTTCTTTTTTTTTTTCTTTTCTTTTTGAGACAGGGTTTCTCTGTGTAGCCCTGGCTGTCCTGGAATCAGCTCTGTAGGCCAGGCTAGCCTCAAACTCAGAGATCTGTCTACCTCTGTCTCTGGAGTGCTGGGATCAACCGCATGCACCACCACACTGGCTTCACGAAGATATTTTAATACAAGCTTTACAGGGTTGGATTTATAGCTCAGCAGTTTAAAATGGTTACTGCTCTTGCAAAGACCTAGGTTTAGTTCCCAGAACCTACATGGTGGCTCACAACTGCCTATATAACTCCATTTCCAGAGGATCCATGCCCTCTCTTGGCGTCCTCAGGCACTGTTCTCATGTGCTGCACATAAAGTCACATGGGCACAATGAATGAAGGAATCAACCCTTTAAATATACATTTAAAAGATATATACATATCTTTAGATATCTAATACATGTAGATTATATCTATCTACATATGCTTTAAGCATGGGGGTTAAGAGAAAGAGTTGCTCAGAAGGATATATGGACACACCCAAGAGTGTGGGTGTCGGCTTCTGTGAGAGTCCCATTAAAGATATTTCGGAGACTAATTATACAAATGCAGCTGTCTGTCATGCCTACCGACAGGCCCAGTGACACAAATGACAAGGTCCTGGAATAAACAATCTAGTGGGCTACGTAAACATCGCTAAACACGGAGGAAAACGAAAACGCAGAAACAAAGCGGAGTGCCCAGGAGGCCAGAGAAGGGCGGGGCTGGCGAGAAGGAGCAGGTGTTTGGTCATGACTGGGCTAAGTTATACCGAGGAAGTCTGTACGGAGGGAAAATGCCCAGTCTCAGGTGTGAGAACTTGCAAAGACTCTGAAAGGTTGGAATTGAAGAAAAGCGACAAGGCTTTAAGCAGAGGAGGGGTCTGGATGAAGGATGAGCAAGATGAAGCAAGAACAGAAAAGCAAAGCCCTCAGAGACTTTGTTGGGGACTTCGAACTTTTTACACTTAAGGTTCCTCTTGTAAGAAAAACGGGTGTGGTGGCAGGAAGCGCCTGTGATGCTGTCATTGTGGAGACTGATTGCAAGTTGGAGGCCAACCTGGGCTATGTAGTAAGACCCCATTTCAAAAAAACAAACAACAATAGCAAAACCCATAAAAGTAATCAGGCAAAAAAAAAAAAAAAAAAAAAAGAAAGAATGAAAAAATGTCAATTGTTTTCAGTGTAATAACCATTTACGATAATGATAAAACTGCATGAATTTTGCTCTAGAAAGATCACACTGACTTCTGAATGGAGGGATGAATCAGGGCAGCTAGGCAGCTAAGGCCACTGAGATGATGGCAGCCATAGGGACAGAGAGGGAGGAGAGCTGGCTTGAATGTGACTTAATGGTAGGTTGGGCTATGGTATAGAGGAAGAGGTGTTGGGAAAACAGGCATCAGTGTTGACAAGTTGGCCCTTAGGATTATCAGTGGTAGGGATGGAGGTTTGTTTGTTTGTTTTTTAATATATAAGATGTATTTTTTTATGCGTGTGAGTGTTTGCCTGCATGTATGCATATGCACCATATGCATAATGCCCGTGGAGAGTAGCGTTGGATCCCCAGAACTGGAATTATACATGGATAGTTGTCAGAACCCGGCTCCTCTGCAAGAGCAGCCAATGCTCTTAACCACTGAGCCATCTCTCCAGCTCAAGAGATGGGGTTTTGTTTTGTTTTATTTATGTTGTTTGTTTGCTTACTTATTTATCTATTTTGTTGGTGTTTTTTTATTTTTTATTTATTTATGTTTTTGAGACAGGGTCTTGTTATGTAGCCCTAGCCAGCCTGGAATTCACTATGTAGATCTGACTGGCCTCAAATTTAGAGACTTCCTGACCTTTGCCTCTTCAATGCTGGGATTAAAGGTGTGTACCACCAGGGCTGGCCAGGATGGAGTTCTTTTTGAGAGACCTCCACTTAAGCAAAATTTGATCCTCAGTCAAACCATTGCTAGAATTTCAGGTCAAGACAACATAAAGCAGAATTGGAGTTTATTAAAAGTAGAGAGTAAGGAATAGCTGAGTGTGGGCTCTTCTTTGAGGAGTCCTGGTTAAGTGTTCCAGCGGTGATTGCGCATAGGTTGGGGATTTTTGAATTTCATTGTTCAGCAGGTTTCTAGGCCCTCTCTTCTCTTTGTCTCTACTTCCTTTATTGATCATTGAGATTATAGAGTGGTTCTAGAGGAGCCTGGGGTAGGATTACAGCCAGATAAGATAAAACCAGAAGTCATCAGGGTTGCACCAGGGGCTGAGGAGGACGTGTCATTTCTGCTGTAAGCGGAGTTTCTGGCGAAAGCCCGGGGAAATGCAGTTAGAGATGGGAAGGGAGAAAGGCCTTAAGCGAAAGCTGCTAATTGTGCTTGAACTCTGGGTTCTCAGCTGGTGACAGAGATGCAGGGAAATCCAGGCCTTTTGTGGCTCCTAGGCTCAGTGATAAAAGAATTTAGCAATGGACTCAAGGGGAAGCTCACAGACAATTTTATTAGAGTTTAAAAGAAAAACCCCAGGACGGGTAAGCTGTAAACCTCAGCAGCTGCCTGGACATGGATGGAGGAGGAGGGAAGGGAAAAAGGTATGTCATTGACGGCAGGCATGGAGGCCAGGCACATGGGCCAACGTGCCGCCCCAGGGTGGGAAGGCAAGTTTTAGAGAGAGTCAGGAAGTCCAAATGTTGTGGGGCAGGGGAGCCTGGAGTGTTAAAGAAAGCATGCTAAGAGATAGAAAGCAGTGAAGTCAACACTTTTCTGAATAATTCAGAAAAGTGACAGGACATGACCCTTAGGTGGCTGTGGTCCCTAAGCTTCTGCACTAAGGTAAGGGATGCTGTGAAGGAGAGTACAGTATCTTATTAAAGGACTAATCATTCAGCTTTCCTCTCTAGCACGACTTGAGGTGAGCTACCTTGTAGAGGTGGTCCTAGGAACTAACTGAACCAGGCTAACTACAATGTCAGGTCTCTAACCTGGGCAGATACTCTGTTCCCTTGACCAGGAGTTTTTCTGCTCAAACAAAAGCCTTCAACTAGATATCAAGATAAAGAAGTCTTTCCCTCCCAGTTCCTGAGGTCCTTTTCTCCTGCCTCAAAACTTGAGATGGTGGATTACCAAACTGAGACAGAGAAGAGATAAAGAGTCATGAAGTGGTCGGTCCCAGCACTCGGGAGGCAGAGGCAGGCAGATCTCTGTGAGTTTGAGGCCAGCCAGATCTACAGAGTAAGTTCCAGGACAGGCTCCAAAGCTATACAGAGAAACTGTCTTGAAAACAAACAAATAACAAACAATAACAACAACAACAACAAAAAAGAGTCATGGAGTGGAAGGAAGATTAATTCTGTTTAGGTAGGCTGAGCTGGCAAGGGGTGTTTAAGAAGCTGTTGAAGATATGAAATGAGCCTCGTCAGCGTAGTGTCCTACCCTTTAATCTGGGCACTCAGGAGACAGGGGCAGGTGGATTTCTGTGAGTTCAAGCCAGCTTGGTCTACATAATGAGTTCCAGGACAGCCAGCATTACATAGTGAGACCATTAAAAAACAAAACAAAACAAATCCGCTTTAAAAAAAAATATTTAAAAAAAAGGTATGAATTGAAGGTCAAGACGAAACTGGTGTTGAAGGAACCCAGGCGATCTAGGATTGGGAAATGACTTAGGAGAGAATCCTAAAGGAAACTAACATTTAAGAGGGTGAGAAAGAAAATGGGCTGGAACTCGGTCTGGGACAGAGAGTTTGTGTGTCATGTAATTCACAACTCCTTCTGGGAAGCAATTAGCATTCTTGATAAAGTGTGTGAACAGTTCTCTGACAGACTTTAATAAGACAGAGAACTCCTTCTGGGAAGGTAGGGTTACCTGCTCTGCCGACTGACTAGTCTAATAATCTTTAACCAGATGTTTTCTTTCCTTATCTCTCTTGTATCCATTATAAACATCATCAGCCAAACATTTTTCTTCTTATAAAATATCTCAACTAAAATTACCCCTTCTTTGACATTTTTCAAAAAGCCTCTTCTCGTGTGTGAGGCTTGGCCAGGGAATCAGCAGAGAGGCAAGAGAGGAAACAGAAGAATGAGCAAGCGGCCGTGGAAGCCAGGGGACATTTCAAGAGGGAACGAACCAGTGAGGTAGCTCAGCAGATCCAGGACCCACGTGGTGAAGGAGAGAACCAACTTTACCACA